>NC_061121.1:208151322-208220911 GCF_002878395.1 Capsicum annuum
TACCTCTTTCCCTTGCTGTCAGAGGCTAAGAAAGATGCATCAATTTGAACCATATCCGTGATATGATTATTTTCTTTTCTTTTTTTATATTTAAAATATTTTCTTGTTTTTAAAGTCAAATTTTTATAAAATCATTGAATTACATTTTTATTATACATACTTAAAACTTTTAAAAATTTGATATATCTTAAATTTTTCTTATTCTAACATTTTTATATTTATTTGTAGATATTTTAAATCTTCTTAAAATCAAATTTAATTGATTTAAAATTCTTAACTAATGGAAAAAATATTACTTGTTATCAATTCTGATGATTTCTAATAAGAAAAAGTCTTACCATAAATATATTTAATTAATTTTTAATTCTTAAATATTAGAAAAAAACAGTGAGAAGACGATTTTGGCTAAAACAAAAACTTTTAATGAAAGACAAAATGTTCAAACAATAATTCTAAGACTCTTCACACATTTAATATATTATAGACTATAAATTAAGATATAGATTGTGGATTATAGATAGATTATCGATATAGATTATAGATTATAGATAAGCACCACACATCCTTATTAATACTAGTTTAGGATACACGGTCCGCGCGTGTACCTTAATTCAATGAGTTCAATTTTATAAAATCACTTTGATATTATAAAAGAAAATATGTCTTGACCATTTTAGTGAAGTTTGCCTTCAAGCACATCTGATATCAATAAATAAATAAATAATAATAAAAACAAAAAATAACCTAACAAAAATTTATTGGAAAGTCATTCCTATCTGAAACGCTGATACTATAATTTTTTTTTATTCAAAATCAATTGGGATACGGTAAAGGCTAACACCATAACAGACACGATATTCCTAGACTTCCATCAATATTTACATCGCTAAAACTTTCAAGTTAATATTTTCAAATCTCAAAATTATATTCAATGTAATGAAATATAATTTTCACTTAAAGCTTACAAAAATCAACAATACTCAAAACTTTTAATAAATAAATGAGACCCAACATATGACTAACTAACGTGTGTTTGTGCATATTGTAAGTAGTCCAAGAAAAATTTAAATCAATATTGGAAGTATTCAATAAAGATTTACCACAGTTTTCTAATATTTCAATTCTATTCAAATAAATTAACCACTAATACAATTTGCAAGTCATTATTTGTAAGTATTTATTTTTTTTAATGGTTTTCAGCTAAAACTTAGAAATCTAATACTAACGAAAAACATAGTGCTCCTAGACTCCCACCAATTTTTCAAGTTAATACTTTTAAATTATAGCAACATATTCAATATATTTTGGCAAGTGATAACTAACAAAATTTTTCAAGGATTATGAAAAGTAGAACTGAATTGAATGGAGGAAGAAAGAAAAGAATAAATGGAAGTTACAGCTAATTAGATATGATGGATTATATTTTAAGGGCTTTTCAAATAATATTTCTAAGACTCTTCATATTTATAATATATTATAAATAGATTATAGATTATAGATATAGATAAAGAGGAAAATTGATTACCTTAAGGGATTGTTTGGTCTGAGGTATAAGTAATAATAACTCCAGAATAAAATATATAATTATTTTATCCCATGTTTGGTTGGAGGTATTAGTTAGTTAAGGGATTATTTATCCCACCATTCATGCTTTAGTGATGAAATAAGTTATTCCATATGTATGGTGGGATAATTAATCCCGAAATAACTAATCTCGGGATTAATTATTTTGAAATAACTTGTTTTCAACCAAACATCCCCTAATTGAAAAATATTATTCATAATTTTATACCTAAACTAATTCTACTCCTAATGAATCCTACGTTTAAAAGAGTTATTCAATTAAAATATCGGATGGAAATTAAATTAATTAACCAAGTAACATTAAATAATAATTTGAGAAAAATAATGAAAAGGCGATTTTATTTATTTCAAAAATTTTTAATTAAGGAAAAAAAATTAAAATCATCACACTTTTAATATATTATAGATATAAATACAGATTATAGATAAATATATATAATTAAGTTACTTTGATTTAAAAAATATTATAATCAAGTGACGTTATGTGAAATTTACTTCGTAAACTCAGTGGTACTCGTCCCGCCATAATTTTTAATATTTCCCTCCAATATTTGAAAAGAAAAACACAGAATGCCATGTCATCGATCTTCGTCATTTCATCATATTTAATCTCAAACGTTAATATCCTCATCAACGGCCAATATTATTCCTAATGACCTCGACGTGGATCGAAGCTCTCAATAGTATTCCCATCCTTTAAATGACATGGTTATAAAATATTTTGAGATGGGTTTGTTGTTTTTGAAATGGGTTTTCTCTAAATCATGTGAAAATATAATAATCTTAACTATAACTTTTTGACTGTGCAAGTTTTCTATCAATTTTCCAGTTAAATATTGAATGCTATGACATGGGTATAATTATTTTTTATGGGTTTTGATTATTTTTTTTTTTTTTTTAGATTGGTTTTCTTTAAATCACCTGAAAATTCTGCATTTCTTTTATAAGTTGTTTTGTTAAAGAAATCAATTTTTTGAGATGGGTTTTCTCTTATTTCTAGTAAAAAGTAGTAAATTTAGCAATGTTTTGTTGAATTTCGATTATTTCAATTGTTATATTGCAGGGAATAGAAGACGTCAGGACGTGGAAAGGGAGGAAAAGGATTGGGAAAGGGTGGAGCAAAACGACACCGTAAGGTCCTCCGTGATAACATCCAGGGTATTACTGTTGGGGAATAATCTCATGTGTCATTATTTCCTTTTTAATTTGTCTCAAAATAAGTATTGCTTTTTTTTATTTGACAACTTTAAAGGTACAATTATTGACATATTGGTCCTACTTAATTAGAGGTACAATCCCGAAGGATATTACTGTTGGTTCTATTTAATTAAAAAAAGATATTGATATATTTTTTAATAAAGGATAATTTGGTAAATTTTATTAAGTCTTCCTTTATTTCTTAAATTCTGTATTCGGTCAAATAGCGACACATAAAATAAAACGGAGTGAGTAATAACAATAATATTTAATTTTTAACAAAATATTATATTAATAATATTAGCAATACAATAACATAATAGTGTATAATATTATTAACACTTCAGTGATAATACTATAATTAATATGATAATTATAACAATAATCTAAATATTTTTTTAATAAGTTAATAGATTAATTATACTTGAGTCGTGTGAGGTACTTTCTTAAGAAATTATTTCAATAGTGTGAAAGGTTTTTCTAAGATTAAACAAGCATTTTTCTGATTAATTAGAAGACAATTTAAATTAAATAATTCTTTTCTAATTAATCAGAAGACATAGAAATCAACAAAACTATTAATACAAATATCAACAAATTAAAATATTAAAGCAGAAATCAACAATAAGATGATAATTAAATTGGAACAAAGGAAAAGGAAAAAGAATATTAGATAGAGAAAAATACATATTATTGGTTTACATTTTGCAAAAGGAAGAGAATGTTGTACGTCTCGTGCAAAGAGAGAATTGCTATTTATAACATTTGTTTGAGGTAATAACTTTTTATTTTTTTTCTTTTTCTAAATAATAATAAATTATTTTGAAATAAATAAATTATTTTTCTTACAATTCCCACATTATTTCAAAATAATTTATATAAAAAATGTTTTAATTTATTGAATTTGCATGAACAAAATGTAGTAGGTTTGATATCTTCTGAACTATGAATCAAATTTAGACTAATAAAATTTAATTTATAGAATTACTGGTGAAATATAATATTTCTATAAACTGAATAATTCTTTTTGTAAGTTAGAGATTTTATTAATTATAATTTGATCATAATTTTATTGTTCAATGCAATTTTGCTCCAATAAGTCATGCGCGTGCCTGGTATTCATGAGAGCTTTAGAGACTAAGGCTAAAAGTCTCATAGGAATGGTCTCATTTCACTTCTCATATAGGTGAATTTATCAAGTTTACACTGCTTTAAATTATGAATTCATTAAGAGTCAATAACTCATCCCTCCAGTTTTTTAGAAAGTGCGTAGAGTTAATATCAACTTGTTATTACCCATATGAACCTACTTTATGGGATCTCCAATCACATTGGTTGGGTTACCATCTTTATTGATAATCATATTGACTTTAACCTCATCTCTTTTGAGGTTTAAAGAATTAATTTTCTTCCCATAAGTTTAGTTAGTGAATCGGTCGAATTCAGTTCTGACTTCACATAATTAATGAAAATTATTTCATCTTTCAGCAATTGCTTAACAATATCATGCCTCAATTTATATGTCTACTTTTACAACTATAAGATTTATTCTTCGCAATAGTAATTGCGTCTTGACAATCACAGTGTATATACATAGGAGGCATCAGATCATCCTTTTTTTAAAAGGATATTAGACAACAAATCGTCTTTTTTCAAAGAAATATTAGACAACAGATCATTCCTTTTTCAGAGGGATATTAAACAACAGATCATCCTTATTCAAAGGGCTATGAGGCAACAGATCATCCTTTTTAAAAGGGATATTTGCTAAGAAATTTTTAGCCATTCAACCTCAGTACCAGCTAACTCCAGAGCCACAACCTATGATTCCATAGTTGATCTAACAATGATCGTCTGCTTAGATGATCTCCATGATACTGCATCTCCACCAAGCATGAATACATAACCACTTATGAATTTTGTCTCGTCTGAATTAGAGATCCAATTTAAATCACAATTACCTTTTAAAGTTGAAGGAAATTCACCATACAAGATACCATAATTCATAGTTCCTTTCAAATATTTCATCAATCGCATTAATGCACATTATTGGGATTATGAGTATATCTAATCATTCTACACACAGTATAGGCTATATCAGGCCTAGTAAAATTAATTAAATGTATCAAACTCTTAATGATTTGTACATACTTAGATTGAGCAACTGGGTCACCATTATTTTTTTTAATTTAGAATTAGCATCATAAGGAATGGCTACAGGAGTTATCTCTCAACATTCGAACTTCTTTAGAAGTCTTTCCACATAATGTTTTTGTGACAATATTATACCATGTTTACTTCTTATAACTTTAATTCTCAATATCATATTCACTTCACCCAGATCTTTCGTATCAAAGTTAGTAGACAAAAAAAATTTGGTACGTTCCACAATATTTAAACATGTACCAAATATAAGCATGTCATCAACATATAAGAAGATTATCACATAATCACTGTCTACCACCTTTGTATAAACACATTTATCCACCTCAACAGCAGAAAGATCATCTTTTATTAAGACTTGATCAAATTTTTCATGTCACTGTTTCGGAGCTTGTTTAAGGCCATAAAGAGATTTAATTAATTTACAAACTTTATTTTTTTGTCCAGAAATTACACATCCTTCAGGTTGAACCATATAAATTTCTTCTAAATTGCCATTTAAGAAACCTGTTTTTAAATCCATTTGATGGATAAACAACTTAAGAATTGATGCTAAAACAATTACTATTTGAATAGAAGCAATTCTTGTTACTGATGCAAATGTATCAAAGTAATCAATATTTTGCTTTTGAGAAAATCCTTTAGCTACTAATCGAGCTTTATATATATCTAAAGATCCATCCAAATTAAGTTTCCTTTTGAAAATTCATTTACAACCAATCGATTTTGCACTAGGAGGTAAGTCAGTTAAAACCCATGTATTATTTTTCATAATTGAATTAATTCAATTTTTATTGCCTCTTTCCAAAATTTAGCATCAAAAGAAGATACAACTTCAAAATAATTTGATGGTTCATTATCAACAAGGAAAGTTTGAAAATCATTTTCATAAGGAAAATGTTCTTTTCTAGGCCTTGTAATCCTTCTCAGTTCCTCAATATTAGAGGTAGATTCATTTTTTTTTCAATAGGTGCATGAGAGATTTTATCACATAGTGGAAAAATATGTTCAAAGAATTCAGCATTCTTTATCTCAATTATAGTATTACTATCAAGTACATCACCTTTCAATACAAGAAATCTGTATGCAACACTATGTTTAGCATATCCAATAAGCATGCAATTATCAGTTTTAGAACCTATTTTCAGGTTCAAGAAGAAGAACTTTAGCAACGCAACCCCCACATTTTTAAATATTTCAAATTAGGCTTATAACCTTTCGCAATTCATAAGGGGTTTTGCCAGTTCTTTTATGTGGAGTTCTATTTTGTAAATGACATGTAGATAAAATAATTTCACCCCATAAATTATCAGGTGCACAAGAGCTAATTAGCATAGAATTTATCATTTCTTTAAGTGTCTTATTTTTCCTTTCAGCTGCACCATTAGACTCAGGGGAATAAGACGGAGTTACTACATGAATAATACCTTCTTTTTTCACAAAAAACATTTAAAGATACATATTCTCCACCTCTATCAGATCTAATTCTCTTGATTCTTCTACTAAGTTGATTTTTAACTTCAGATTTATAAGACACAAAAGCATCAAATGCATCATCTTTATTTCTAAGCAAATACAACTTAACAAATCTAGAGAAATCATCAATAAAGGTCACATAATATCTTTTTACCACCTCTAGTCATAGTTTGTTTTAAATCACCCAAATCAGTGTGGATCAAAGATAATAGTTCAGTTTCTCTATTAATTGAAAAACATGACTTCTTAAGAATTTTAACTTCAGCACATATTTCATATTTATCAAAATTACTTAAGTCTAAATCAGATATTAAACCAAGTGATTGCATATTCTTTATATATTTAATATTAACATGTCCTAATCTAACATGCCATAAAGAAATAGACTAATTATATAAGCAGAAGCTGATGCATTATCATTTATAATATCAAGTATATAAAGTCCATGATTACAACGTCCATTTTCAATAAGAATATCATATTTAGTTAATATGACCTCATTATTTTCAAATATAACCTTTATTCCAGCTTTTCATAATAATGCCACAGAAATCAAATTAATTAGGATATTAGGAACATGCAACACATTACTTAATGCCAAAGTTTTACCAGATGTGAGTTTGAGAAGAACTTCGCCTTTGCCAAGAACTTGAATAGTTCTCGAGGTCCCAAGATAAATAATTTCTTCTTTCTCAAATTGGGTGTATGATATAAAATCACTTTTATTTATACAAATTTGCCTAGTAGCACCAGAGTCTACCACCCAATTTCTCACATTGGTCTTAATATTCATTTCTGAAAATCACTTTTATTTATACAACTTGGATTGTCATTTCTTTCACATATTTTCATACCTGTATTCTGCAGTACCTACAGTACCATAATCTTCTGACAAACTGACTGGAATAGAAGCAACCAGAGCAACACCAACATCAATATTATCAATAGTCTTAGGATCAAAATTATGTCATAGTTTCTTAGATTGTTGGGGAACAATGAAAAATAATAATAACAATAATATTTAACTGTTAACAAAATATTATATTAATAATATTAGCAATACAATAACATAACAGTATATAATATTATTACTACCTCAGTGATAATACTATAATCAATATGACAACTATAACAGTAATCTAACTATATTTTTAATAAGTTAATAGATTAATTATACTTAAGTCGTGCTGGGCACTGTCCTAAGAAACTATTTCAGCATGTGACATGTTTCTCTAGGATTAAATATGCACTTTTCTGAGAGGATAATCTAAATTAAATAAATCTTTCCTAATTAATCAGAGAATATAGGAATCAACAAAACCATTTATACAAATACCAACAAGTTAAAATATTAAAGTAGAAATCAACAATAAGATGATAATTAAATTAGAACTAAGGAAAAGGAAAAAGAAAATTAGATAGAGAAAAGTATATATTATTGGTTCATATTTTGTAAAAGGAAGAGAATGTTGTATGTCTTGTGCAAAGAGAGAATTACTATTTATAGCATTTGTTTGAGGCAACAACTTTCTCTCTTTTTTCTTTTTTCAAATACACAATAAATTATTTTGAAATAAATAAATTATTTTTCCTACAATTACAAGCAAACAATAAGGCGATTGGCACGTAGAGGAGGTGTGAAGCATATAAGTGGACTTATCTATGAGGAGACACATGGTGTGTTGAAGATATTTTTGAAAAATGTGATACGTGATTCTGTTACTTATACTGCGCATGCTAGGAGGAAGACTATTACTGCTATGGATGTTGTTTACGCCTTGAAGAGGCAAGGAAGGACTCTCTATGATTTTGGTGGTTAGAAAAAAGGACTTGGAAGAGTCTTACTGTCAAGAAAAATTGATAGGGGATTTAGCTATGTTAAAAATAGTATTGCCTGGTTCTTATGTAAGTTGGGTTTTAGGAAAATCTGGTTTTACAACTTGTGGAATTTTCTATGATTCAATGAATACTACTAGTTGTTTAAGTTCACATCTCTGCTTGTTCCTTTTCATGTTTGTTGATATTAGTTTTATCATGTATTTGTCTGCCAATTACTTTTTTGCAATGGATTGTGGATTATTGTTAAGTTAGTTGTGTTTGGCAATTGTGCAAATCCTTGGTTGGGTAGCAATTTTATTCTGTGTTGCTACTTAATGAAAGAGGTGTTTGATATCTTCATCTTTAAAAGTTTTTAAATTTTGCAGGATACCAATAAGCTTTGGTGTATTAATGTTTTTTTTTTGTGTCAACATTGTGTATACTGCTTTGAATTTGTTCAGACGTCTCTTAACTGGTAGTGTCTTGCTTTGGTTTTATGTTTCATTTTGATAGTTTTCCTTGCAAATGTTAAGTAATGGAAACGAGTTTTGTTGCATTTTATGCTCAGCTCCAAAGTGATACTTTAATGTATTCTAGAGTTCTTGTGGCTCTAAACAGCTCACAATTTTTTTTCTTTTGCGTAAGGACACGAAGTTACTATGGAAGATTTGCAAAAAGATATTTTAATTTTGTGAATAATCTATTATCCCCTAAACAATTTCAAACCAATATTAATACAATCTTTTGTATCCACATGACATGGAGAGTGTAGTACACTCTCTAATAAAGAGTGAAGCAAGGAAATTTTTTATTTCTTTCAATATTTCTTTCATAATATATTTTACTTTTAAGTTTATTGATTTTTTTTTCTCATTATTTTCTTCAATGGAATCACCCTTCCTTCTTTTTCTTTTTCCTGCTACATTTTTGCTTTTCTTTTTCCTCTTATTTTCTTTCTACATTACTTTTGAAGCTTTGTTCTTAAATCTATTTCTTGATATTTGATTAATGTGTCTATTCTGACTAACTTTTACTTTTTGTAGTTGTTAGATATCGTCTTTAAGAAGAACTATAACGCTCTACTTTAATTGAGTTTCGATCTCACTATTATGGCGATTTTGTTTTTTCAAATTCTTCCCTACAGTCTAAACCGCACCATAGTAGCCATAACCAAACACTAATAATCACCTTCTCCAAAATAAATTAAGCTTGTCCAATTTCAATCTTCACAATCTTAGAGTGGGTAGAAAGTCCCACATTGGTTGGGGAATGGACTGATAGTTTGCTTATATGGACTTGGATAATTCTCACCTCTTGACCTAACTTTTGAGGTTGAGTTAGGCCCAAAGTCCATTCTTTACATGGTATCAGAGTCAGGTCCATCCCCGTTTTGGGCTCCCGGTCCACGCGCTAGTGCTAGTTGGGCCTGGACGTGAGGGGGGTGTTAGAGTGGGTAAAAGTCCCACATTGATTGGGAAATGGACTGGTGGTTTGCTTATATGTACTTGGACAATCCTCCTCTCTTGAGCTAGTTTTTGAGGTTGAGTTAGACCTAAGATCCATTCTTTACATAACACCCTCCCTAGCATTTCTTTATTTTTCCAATGTGGGACAATTGATTCATAACAATCGCCTCCGCTTGAGAACCAACGACCTCGTTGGTCACGGCTGAGCCTAGTTAGTTACGGTGGTACCCTTTTTAGGTCCAGGCCACCACTCCTGGCGCATAGGACACCACTCCGAGTCATGGCTCCATGCGTGGATCGATGTTTATTGGTCACGGCTATGCCCAGTTGGTCACCATTGGCACCCCTCTTGGGTCCAGGCCACCACTACTGGCACACAGGTCACCACTACGAGTCACGGCCCAACAAGCGGCTCTCCACATGTGGATCGATCCTAGTTGGTCACGGCTACGCTCAGTTGGTCACGGATGGCACCCCTCTTGGGTCCAGGTCAACATTTCTAGCGCGTAGGCCATCACTCCGAGTCACGACCCAACATGTGAGACTCTCAACGAGAGAACCAATGTTATAAACCAAATGGGAGAGCCCAACCCAAAAGACTATCCTGATAGGTGGAAAAACCCGCGTGTAACTCCGCACTAGTATGATATTGTCCGCTTTGGGCCAAGTCCTCACGGATTTATTTTTGGGCACCTCCCAAAAGGCCTCATAATAGTGGAGTTGGGTGACATTTTTAAATATTGGACATGTTCCCTCTATTTTTTCGATGTGGGATTTTGTTTGCTTCGCAACAATTCCCTCCTCAAACCAAGAGCACATGTCTTGTGACCTCCCCGTACCTCCACTACCAACCAGTGGGACACGCCGCTTGACCATCACTTGTTAAGAAGACTTTCAACATGAGTCATCAACCGTAGATCTCAACTACTAGGTCACTTCACATGATTTGCCAAACATCTTGTACCGCCGTTATCACCCAACGGGACACGCCGCTTGAACTCCACTCGCCAGGAAGACTTTCGACACAAGGCACCACCTGCAGATCTCCAGTCTTGTCGTTACACTGAGAACTTCTCACCAACCATAGTCCACCACTCTGACACACCCGAACCTAGGCTCTAATACCACTTGTTGGGACCGCGTGTAACTCCACACTAGTATGATATTATCCACTTTGGGCCAAGCCCTCACGGATTTATTTTTGGACGCCTCCCAAAAGGCCTCATACTAGTGAAATTTGGTGATACTTTTAAATATTGAACATGTTCCCTCTATTTTTCTGACTCAACACGCAAATCCAAAAAAATCAACAAACACAAATAAAATCAACACAATCGATCAACAAACACGTAGATCAATCAATTACCAAGAAAAAACAAAAGTAAAACAAAATTGAAATCGAAGGAGTAGAATGTTCTAAAAATTGCTAGTTGAAATTTGACTAAGAAGCAATAAAGGAGGAGAAAAAAATGACACGAAAAAAGAAAAATAGTAAAGTACAAAAACGTGAGTAAAATGTAAAAGTAAATAAATTCAACACGCGTAAGATGTTGATTGATATGTGTTTAACCTCTCTTTGAAATTGTGTAGGGGGATAATAGGTCGCTCGCAAGGTTAAATTGTCTTTTTGTAAATTTCGGACAACTTCAATGGTGACTTTATGTTTTTTTCTTTTCTTTTTGAGAGTAATTTTATCATAACATGGTAACACATACAATTAGCATGTTTGATGGCCTTTATGATGTATGCTTGTATTCATGAGTTTGGCTACGCAAAAGTTGCTTTCAAATGTGTCCGAATCTCAATTACAAAAGCAATTGTAGACATTAAAATTTCGTGAACTCTACCAGAAGAATTTAATTTCTATTAGAGTTTTTGGAGGCTATAATACCCTAAACTGGCTAATTTATCCTAAATTCTAAATTACACCTATATAAAGGAATAAATATTTCCTAAAAAATGGCATCTCCAATATCCACAAAATCAATCATGGGATATTCATAAATAGATCATTATACATTCAAGAAATATGCTATTAATGACCCTCAAATTACAAAGAAAATCAAGAGGAAATAATCAAAGGAGAAACAAAATTATACTTATATCATTTATCCACAAATGTTCATTACTTCCTAGATTTAGTAATGTTCAAGAAATTTCTTCATTACAATTCAATGATTTCGATGTTGATGCCAGTATACAATTAGACCATGAGACCCTAAGTAGGTGTTATCATATTTTTGACGAAGACTTACCAAAAGAAGATGATATAGAAAAACAAGAGTTAGGTGAAATTATTATCCCTACTAGTCAGGTTATAGAATTACTGAAAAAGGGTGAAAAAGTTTTACCTTTAACGAAGTTTACTAGGGCCAAAGGTACCAAATGTACTAAAAGGTCTTTAATTTGAAAATTATGGAGCATGATTGACACGACCTGACCAGGGTCTGGCTATGTCGAAGATCTCAAGTTCAACCAGGATAGGAGACCACCCTCAATACCAAATCATTGATCACCCTACATCTATGTTGGATGAATTTCGAAAATCTAACAAGATAAGAGAATATCAATTTAAAGACATTATGATAAGTCTATAACCAAAACCAACCACCTACCCACCAAACAACCAATTAATACCACCCATATCCATACTAGTCTGACAAAGCCTCTAATCAAAATCAAAGAATATCCAGTCGGAACATATCCCCAACCACATCCAAAACCAAGACAAAAAAAGAATAGTAAAGACATAAAGAAATTCATAGCATGAAATGGGATCTTCTGAAGTATGGAAGCTCACAACTTTAGTCTGACTAAAAAGTTGTCCCCGAATCACTTAGTCACTGTGCAGAAGGAGAGGAAGTATGGCCAATTCCTACATCACATCAGGATGGAGCATCTGAAGATGGTTAGCAGGGTGAACACTAGTATGTAACTCAGGGATAAAGATAAAGTAATACCATCAATCCAAAACAAGTCAAACCAATGCACATAACCATATGAAAATGCATACATATATACATATATATATACACACGCACGTACAAACACCCACCCACCCACCCCTGTAACTGCCTGGAAATGAACCCTGGACACCACACGGTGCTTACAGTCCTGAGAGACCACAAGCTAACCCATGAGCTGATACCTACTGTGAGCACTGAATAAAATTAATAACAAATAAACATGTGTGTAATTTAACTGAAAAACGCAATAAGGTTTTAGACGATGAAAACAATACTGAATCATAAAGCTGAAAGCAACTATCTGAAAATGGGTAAAACCTGATAATCTAACCAACTGTCTGAAAGTGTCTGAAAAGCCTCTAAGACTGACCGACTGGGGAGTTGATGGGACAAACCCATAACTAACTACAACTGACCCTATAACTAAACTACTAATCTTAACTGAATAAAGATAAACTCGTCCTCGAAGTATGATGACTCACCACTGCTGCTGATGCTGGCTAACTGGTCCTGCCTAGGCCCGATCGGGAAACTGAATGTCCGAACCTATGATATAAGGCATCATAGCGCAAGATAACAAGTATACGATCAGTACTTTGAATGTACTGGCATATAAGATGGGGTTAGGCTGTAATGCATGGGTTAATTGAACATAAAGTAATGACTGGTTTAATAACATGAGATAACTGTATAAGAATGCATGAAAACTGAAATACTGCAAGTGCAAGACCAAACATAAAATATTTTTGATATAATCTGTAAGACTGACATACTATAATATCATAATACTGAAGTTTGATAACTGAGTAACTGATAATCTATATGCCTTTGTCAAGCGATCTGAATTGAATTCTGTACTGAGTACTGAACTGAGACTGTGGGAGGTATCATCTAATCGACATTCCCCATTGTAAGATGATTGGGGTCCAACCTGTGACTGCAGTTGGAAGGGTGTCAGTATCGTGCCATGGATAATAACACTGGCTGTGTGGATCCACTAAGCTACTAAAAAACTAGGGTATCAAGCCTAAAATAACTGGTGATCTCTGGGCAGAGTCAAGCCTAAACTGACGGGTCACCCTTGTGAGGTATTCAAGCTTAAACTGACGGGTGACTTCTTATAACCCACACTGTCTGCGTGGTTCTGGAATACAGGGACTACTACTAACGACTTTGCCTAACTGATGGGGAAACCGCCATCCTGCATTCACTCGATGCTAAATCCTACTCCCAACGGAAAGACGCTAATTTCTGAACTAAACTGAGCTTATCTAAGACAACAACTGAGCAATGATACTAACTAAATGAGAAGGCTCATGGTTTATCTGAAACCACTTTGAAGATTCTGAAAACTAGGTAAATAACTAAGTTTTGGGTATTCATAACCCCCAACACTGAATGGAAATAACAATAAAGGCATTTAACCACTTCAAAACCATAATGGAGAAATCATTCTGCAAAATTATTCTCTTTGGCATTTCATCAAACACTTGAAATTCATAGACTTTATCATGGGAATAGTTAAAATATGTGCTACTAACATAATTGCAATACTAAAAATCATGGTTTAAGGATGAAACATGCGAAAATCACCATTTAAATGTGTCACGGACGAATTCCAACGAAAACACATGGTAAACATGATTTGAAATCAAGGTTCATAATAGCTTCATGTAGATATTTCATAACAACAGGTAAAAATCATAACTTTAAACTTGAAAATGGATTCTTGGAATCCATAGGTGAAAATGGCCCATGGATGAACATCACAAATACCATAATTGATGAATTTGTAAAGGTTCTTAGCGAATTTCTCAAAGCTTGAGCTTGAATCTTGAAGAGGCTAGGATTTGTTCTTGAGAGAGAGTGTTTTCTTTTGAGAGAATTTGTGAATAATGGGACCAATTTTGACTTTTTGGACCCTTAATCCCGTGTTATGTACCAATTGGGTGAAGTTAAATGACCTAAATACCCTTAGAAAATGGAAATAGAAGTTGGAAAAAAGGAGGTGCGATGGGGTACGCGCCGCAGGCTTTGCTCTATCGGACTAGACCACATGCTGCGGGCTTTGGCATGGGCACCCCTACGGCACGATGGAGCGCGCGCCCCGGGCTAATCGCGGGCTGCTACTATTTTGGTGACCCAAACACAACTCTACACTTGTTCAAAAATTCCAATACTCACCCGAGATTTACTATCGATAACCCCGATCATGAATTAACTTAAAATTTAACTTTTTAAGGTCGGAAAGGTCAAAAATAAGATCATTAAAGTTTAGGGTGCTTTGGAAAAGACTAAGTCCTAACACTTAGTGAAATATTCTAATTCTTAGACCCCATTTTTAACATGCAATAGTAAGCTGAAATGAGTTAGGATCTTACGGGGTCTTACAACCCTATATCAGGATAGGGAACAAGTATATCATGCATTTTAAAAACTTAACTTGGGTTGTGTAGCTTTACTGTCATAAGTCCATTCCGGACTATTTGGGTCCAGTGTTACCTCCAGACGGGCTCCAGTGAGTGTTAGTTGCACGAACCAGAGATATCATAGGTGGCCGGAGATTCTCTTGTACCTTTCACCCTCTATGATACATATGTATATATATGCACTTGGGGGATTTCCTTGTACCCCACAAGCACTTGGTTATTAAGACCAACCCTTATATCGGCAAATATGAGTTTCTAGTGTCTGTCCTTCGGACTCACACCTTCACGACTAACTATCGCAATCCTCATTATTCCCCAATTAAAATATTTAACACATAACCAAACCATCAATTCCAAGAGTCAATTATTAAGGCATTTGTAAGTGGTATCATCATACCGACTACAGCTTGCAAGCAATTTTATTAGCCAACACTTAGGGGATTCCCAAGTACCCCGCAGACTCCATTTTTAGAATCACTTAGGAGATTTCCGTGTACCTCACAAGGTTTTCATAAATCTTTCACTTAGAGGATTCCATTGTACCTCACAAGGTTATTAAAACCATCCTTAACCACTTAACCATGTATTAGTTTCAAGAAACAAGCCAAGCCAAGTGATAATGCATAAACCAAAATCAATTATGCAAGTGAGTTGAGGTTATTACCAATTTCCATACCACACCAATTAATTTGGGGATTCCTTTGTACCCCTATTTTCATCCACCATTCCCATGCACCCCAATACATTTAAGAACTATCAATTTAAGCACAATAGTTTCATAAATATCATGGAAGAAACATTTCAAAAATTAATATTAAAACCCCTCAACCTATAGTTCAAACCCAACATCAATATCTAATGAACAATACTTTAAATCACATTCTTTTACAAAATTGATAGAGAGGAAAGAGTAACATGCCTGAAATAGCAAGATGTACGGAGAGAAATCACCCTTGAAAGCCCCAAGTAATCAACCTCTTGAAAACCCTAAGTGTTCTTGACCTTGAGGATTTAAGAGTATTTTGAGAGCTTATTTGATTTCTTTCTAAGTGCTAATGATACCCTAAAGGGGTTATAAGACATGGGTTTTCATTTGGTTAGGAGGTAAAATATCCAGAATGCCCTTAACTTAAAAGCTGAAAAAGGCTACCTTTGACTATGAGTCAACCATTGACTTGTTACCACACCTTACGACTCGTCACCACGTCATAACCAAGACAGTGACAAGGGCCCCATACACTGTCGACCTTACGACTTGACTAACCCATTCGTAATGAGACCCTATGACTCTTAGGGTCCAGTCGTAGTCAACAAAAAACCCAAATGGGCTAAGTACTGGACATCCTATGATTTTAGCCTACAACTCTTAACAAGTCCTTACGATTCATAGTGAGCCACTCATACTTAGAAAACTCTTGTCACAAATTTCCATGATTTGTTTACGACTCATCCAAACGTCTCATTACGAGTCTTTACGACTCATGTCCTCAAGGCATACCCAGTACAGAAGCGCAAATACCATTCACTAGATACCTCACGACTAGGGTCACTGACCTATCAAGACAGACTACAACTCATAGGGTCCAGTCTTAACCAAGGCAGTGAGCTCAAAGCTCAAGAAATTTTTAAGGGTCACAGATACTGGGTGTTTCAATTCTCCCCCACTTGGATCATTCGTCCTCGAATGATGGGTCAAGGTATACAAAAACACGATTTAACACAACTAACAACCACACTTCCCTTTAACAAAGATAGAAAATAAAGATGTTAAGAACACACGTACCTTAAGAACGATTTTTTGGGATTGGAAATAGGAATGGATACTTGGATGTCAGGTCCTCTTCGGCTTCCCAAGTAGCTTCTTCAACCTTATGGTTCCTCTATAGAAACTTTAACAAAGCTGAGTCCTTTGTCCGTAACCAACGAACTTGTCAATCTAAGATTTCAATTGAAACCTCCTCATAAGACAAGGAGTCTGCAATACCCACCTCTGCTAAAGAAATAATTGTCAAAGAATCACCCATGGACTTTATCAACATTGAAACATGAAACACCGGGTGAATGGAGCTCAAGCTAGAAGGCAACTTCAACTCATATGCAACACTACCAACCCTCTTCAAGACCAAGTAAGTACCAGCATACTGGGGACTGAGCTTTCCTTCTTACCAAACCACATCACTTACTTTACGGGAAACACCTTCAAGAACACCCTATCCTCAACCTTAAACTCTAACTCCCTACACCTCATATCTGCATAGGACTTTTGGCGACTTTGGGCGGTATTAAATCTATGTCGAATCATCTTCACCTTTACCATGGCTTGGTGAACCAAATTTGGGACAAACATCTCTGCCTTACCAACCTCGAACCACCCAATAAGAGATCTACACCTCCTACTATACACAGATTCATACAGAGCCATCCCAATACTTGAGTGGTAACTATTATTATATGAAAATTCTACAAGAGTAAAATGATCAACCTAAATACCACTGATTTAATCATACACGCTCTAACCATATCTTCTAATGTCTGAATAGTCCTTTCCGCTTTCCCATCCTACTGCGGGTGAAAAACAGTATTAAGGCTCACCTTAGTTGTCAAACCTCTCTGAAACAAACACCAAAAGTATGGTGAAAACAGAGTACCACGATCCAAAATAATAGATACAGGTGCCCCATGCAACTTTACAATCTCTTGAAGGTGCAACTGTAATACCCCGTATTTCTCTAGCATAATTAAGTCCTAATACATGAGTATTCATATATAAAATTTTATAAATACTCATTATTTCTCAGTTTGGATCACACCAAGTTATGGGAAATTGAATTATCTTTACAACGATATAAGATTCGCCTTAATCAGATAACCGAGTAAGAAGTTATAATGATTTTAAGTTTCAATCGTAAGTCACCGTGATTTGGGCCCGACGCGCAAGAGAAGTGTAAAATCACAATTGTAAAATTTCTGTGAGACTTCGCGATTTCACCATATCGTGGTGATGTCCCATTTCACATTTGGCAATTTTCAGTGAGCCTCCGCGATAATGATGCGTCACAGAGGTAGCCAAAAAGGCATTCCAAAGGCTTACCGTGATGGTTCTGCGTCGCGCCAATAGATAAAATGAGGATTGTCAATTTCCAGTGGCCCGGCACAATTGCACTGCATCGCGTCGGAGCCAAAAATTGGGATGTTCAATTTCCAGCTCGAGTTTTTTAATTTGTTTAAGGGTATTTGAATCTTTTTCCACAACCCTAATCAGTCTAAAACATGAGTTTTAACCCCTAAGTGACCTAAATAATCATCATTTATTCAATTCCTCTCAAAATTAAAGATCCCTTTCTCAAGAAAAAGAAACCCTAACTCTCAAATTCAAGGCCGAATCTCAAGAACTCTCCATCAATCCTCTCAAATTCATTAACCCAGGTATGTTAGATGTTCATCCATGGGTTCCTTTCACCCATGGAGTCAAAGTATCCAATTTAAATTGCAAAATTTTGATCTTTTCAAGTTATATTGATTTCAAATTATGATTAAACCATTAATTTCCATGAATCTTGTTTTGTACCATGTTTTAGAAAAATTGATGTCTATTACTACACTTCATATGTTTGAATATTGTTGTCCATTGATTTAATTTATGATTTGTGATAATGGTGTTGAAGTTGTGCTTTACTACAAGCTTTAAACTAATTCCCATGCTCTATATACACCATGCATATCAAGTGTTTGATCAAATGCTTACAAGAATGAATATTTGATAAAAGCCTTCATGCTATGTCCTCCAAGCTTTAGTGTCGTTTTACTATTATTGATTTTGAGTCCTGGGGGTATTAAATACCCAAAAATCGTAGTTGTTTACTTAGTATCATCTCAGTATCTTCAGGATAACTTCATAATACATCATGAGCATTACTAGATTAGTCAGTTAAACTCAAAAATAGTTAGTAACTCAGTGTCATTCAGTTGGAGTAGGATTTAACATCGAGCGAGTGTAGGGATGGCAACTTCCTCGTTAGATAGGCAGTGTCGTTAGGAGCAGTTCCTATACTCCAGAACTACGTAGCCAGCTTAGTATATGAGAAGTCTCCTGTCAGTTTAGGCTTGATTGTCTCGCAGGGGTCACCTGTCAGATTAGGCTTGACACCCTTAGTCCTTTGGGACAACCCAGTATACCAGACTAGTGGATCCACACAACCAACGTTAGTACCCATGGCACGATATTAACACCCTTTCAACTTGGGTTATAGGTTGGACCCCAATTAGCTCATATTGGGGAATGTCGGTTATATGATACCTCCCACAGTCTCAGTTACAGTCTTAGTCCAGAAATCAGTTCAGACATCTAGTCTTAGTGTTATTTGACCAAATCATACAAATATCAGTTATCTAAATATCCAGTTTACAGATTTTATTCAGTTTATGTTGTATGCTTGGTTATGCATCCTCAATATCTACAGATTTTATGTAACGTCAACATTTACAAACTTTCATGCATTTTATTCAGTACTCCACGTTTTACATATATATTCAGATAATTATTATTCCTGTTCATGAAACCATCCATATCAGCCTACCTCATTTAGCATACCAGTATATTCAAAGTACTGATCGCATACCCTTTTTTTGCGCTATGATGTATTAATCATAAGCTCTGACGCCTAGTTCCCGAACTGCGCTTAGACTTCTCAGACTCTCAGCAGTAGAAGTAGTGAGTCCTCATATTTTGAGGATGGATTATTTTATTTTATGCTTTCAGTCTAGTAGTTAGTTGGGGCCTATCCCATTAACTCACAGTTATTCAGTTTTGAGGCTTTCAAACACTACAATCAGTTATTCAGTATTTAGACATCAGTTGACATGTTAGTTCGTTATTCAATTTATCTCAGATTTCAGTATTTATTTAGACTCAGATAGTTATTTCTTCAGATTCATAATTAAGTATTTGTTTCAGTTATTAAAACCTTATGGCGTATCAGTTATTCTTCCGCATTTATGGTTATGTTATTCAGTGCTCACTGCAGGTACTAGCTTATGAGTTAGCTTGTGGTACCTCAGGACTGTAAGCATCGTGTGACACCCAGGGTGTACTCTCGGGGCATTACAACAACTTTGCATAATCCTCTGCCAAAAAATTAGTCCTCAGTGGCAAGAAGTGAGCAGACTTTGTCATTCTATCCACGATGACCCAAAATGAACAAAATTGATTTCGAGATCAAGGAAAACCAGTAACAAAATCCATATTAATCACTTCCCACTTCAACACAAGCAACTCATTTTCTTGATATAGCCCTACGGGCCTCAAGTGCTCAACTTTCACTTGCTGACACACCATGCACTTAGCCACAAAACTGGCCACATCCCGCTTCATATTATTACGCTAATAAATCTCCTTAAGGTCATGATATATTTTCTTCGAATCAGGATAAATAGTATAATGCTACTCATGAGCCTCAACCAAGATCCTTTCTCGCAATCCATCTATGTCAGGAACACATTATTTGCCTTGGTACCCCAAGATACCACCACCACCAATCTCAAAAGCTACTACCTTTTGCTGACCTACATATCTATTGCACTACCTTTTGCATAATTACACCACCATCCTCAGTATCCAAGAGATGATCTCCAAGGTTAGACAAATAGTGAATGTCTTTCACCAATTCCTACTTATCCTCATCCAAATGAGCTAGACTCCCAATGGATAACCTTCTAAGAGCATTAGTAGCTACGTTAGGTTTACTTGGGTAATAGTGAAGACTCATGTCATAATCCTTGAGCAACTCAAGCCATCTCCTTTTTCTGAGATTAAGCTCTTTCTGGGTGAAAATATGTTGTAGGCTCTTATGATCTGAAAAGATATCCACATGCACTCCATACAAATAGTGATGCCAGATTTTCAATGCAAACACTACCAACAACTCCAAGTCATGAGTCGGAAATTCTTCTCATACACCTTCAACTTTCTAGAGGCATATGTTACCACCTTGCTATGCTATATCAAAACGCAACCAAGCTCAACAAGGAACGCATCACAATAGACTACAAAGCCATCATTACCCCCGGGCAGGATAAAAAATGGAGTTGAAGTCAACTTATCTTCTAGTTTCTCAAAACTACCCTCACAAGTATTAGACCATAAGAACTTCACCTTCTTTTGGGTCAACTTAATAAACAAGGTAGCTATAGTCGAGAAATTCTCCACAAATATCTTATAATAACCGGCTAAACCCAAGAAGCTCCAAATATCGATTAGAGTCGTAGGTCTAAGACACTTCTTCACCACTGCAACCTTCTGTGGATCCACCATGATCCCTTCACTAGCTATGACATGGCCCAAAAAAGTAACAACGTTCAACCAGAATTCAGATTTTGCAAATTAGGCATACAACTGCTAATCTTTCAGGGTCTGCAACACTATGCAAAGGTGATCGACATGATTTGCCTCACTTTTAGAGTACACCAGAATATCGTCTATAAATACAATGACAAACAAATCAAGAAACTGATGGAAGAACCTATTCATCAAGTCCATGAATGTTGTTGGGACATTGGTCAACCCAAAAGACATAACCAAGAACTCAAAATGCCCATTAGGGTCCGAAAAGCAGTATTAGGGATATCCACCTCCATAAATTTTAACTGATGATACCCGAACCGAAGATCGATCTTGGAGAAAAACTTAGCACCCTGAAGCTGATTAAACAGATCATCTATCCTTAGAAGAGGGTACTTATTCTTTACCATCACCATATTCAATTGCCGGTAATCAATACACATCCGAAGGGAACCATTCTTTTTACGTATGAGCAAAACTGGTGCACCCCATGGGGACACACTAGGATTGATGAAACCCTTGTCTAAAAGATCCTTTAATTGCTCCTTAAGCTCTTTAAATCAGTTGGAGACATTCTATACTGGGGAATAGAGATAGGACGAGTGTTCAAAACAAGATCAATCTCAAAATCAATCTCCCTAATAGAAGGGACACTGGAAAGGTCATTAGGGAAGACTTTGGAAAATTTATTTACCACCAGAATGGAATGTAAGGAAGAACTCTCCGAGTTAGAATCTTTAACCTGGACCAAAATTATAAATACACCCCTTGGAAATCAATCTCTTGGCTCTAAGATATGATATGAACCTTCCCTTAGGCACTAGAGAACTCCCTTCCCACTCAATAACTTGCTCATTAAGAAATTTAAAAATGACCTTATGGGTCCGATAATCTATCGAAGCATAGCACGGGAGTAACCAATCCATTCCCAATATGACATTAAAATCAACCATGTCTAACTCCATTAGATCTACTTAAGTCTCTCTACCATCTACAGATACCACACAACCCCTATAGACTCTTTTAGCCACCACAGAGTCACCCACTGGGATAGAAATAGAAAAAAGGTCCAAAATACACTCAGGATTGAAATCAAAATACACAGCCACAAATGGGGTCACATAAGAAAGAGTGGACCCCAGATCAAGCAAACAGTACACATCACGAAAAAAAGTTTAAACATACCAGTAACGACATCCGGAGATGCCTCAGACTCCTGATGGATAGTGAGATCATCAAGATGGTTCCGACAAGTGTTAGAGCTAGATGGGGCATTCTTTGGTGTCAAAGCTGATGAAGAGGCAACAGGAACCTTGTTTGCTCCAGAAGCAACCTTACCCTGGGCATAGTTTCTAAGCATATGCCCTGGCTGATCATACTTAAAGCACCTTTCCCTTCCCTCACCACAGAAACCCCAATACGATTCGACTACAAAATCTGCAGGAAGGATATGATGGAGTTGATTAGGCCCCACTAGCTTGAGATTGGGCATCTTGTGCCCTAGAACCATTGCCACCCTGAAAACGTCGGTACCAGATGGCTTTAGGTAAGAAGAACTAGCCACTGAGTAGGACCCAGAATTTCCCCATATCTTCTTGGACCACTTTCCACCATTTCAGCCACTCTGCTGCTGACCTCCACCCTGATTAGGAAATTTAAACTTCTCATTCTGTCTCTTCCTTATCTCTGGCTATATCTTCTTCTCTTCCTCAATCTACTGCATGTACACAACCAACTCGGAGATATCTATGTCCTTGTTCAACAAGACAACCTTACTCTTCAAGTCAAGTCTTGGGATATCCAGAAGCAAACTTCCTAATTCTAGCTCTCATACTAGACACCAACTCAGTAGCATACCAGAACAACTGATGAAATTTCAAGGCATATTCCTTGATTGTCATTCTTCCTTGATTCAAATTGACAAACTCCTCTGCTTTTGCCTCCCTCAACTCTTAAGGAAAGAAACGGTCTAGAAAAACACTAGAGAAATCATCCCACAAGGCAGGGTCAACATCTTTACCCCAAGACTGGTCCCATTCTTCGTACCACTGATATGCCATATTTTTTAATTGGTAAGCGACGAACTCCACGCCATCCACATTAGTGGCATGCATCACATAAAATTTTTTTCCATCTCATCAATAAAATTTTGAGGATCCTCCTCAACCGTAACACTAGTAAAGATTAAAGGACTTAACCTCATAAACTAGCAGACCCTTGTGGCCCCAGAATATGGAGTAACAGAAGTACCATGCTCAGACTGAGACAATATATGAATCGACTAATGAAACTCCGTATTCGACACATCAACCTGAGGAGCTCGAGAAGGACTAGAGGGGACCTATGGAACTCCAGAAAGGCAATCAAGAGATGGACCCTTAGATCGGGTCTGGACCCCAATAATAGGGCGTGTCCCATCAACATTGTCCTCGATTGGGACAAGGGAGTTTCCATGAGATTCAGGTCGTCTGGGAGGCATAACTTGAAATACAAACAAACAAGAATTAGAGGAGATTTCAGGACCTTAAACTCTACAGCCCAAAAATAGAACACAAGAAAAGGGAAACATTCCTAAATTTCTTGTAGCTTCTCCCTTATGAATATGGTGTGCTACACACCTTTAAAAGAGATTCTACTTGATACGACTTTGTGGACACCCAATTGATCATGAACCTAGAGCTCTAATACTATCTTGACATAACCCAAACCCGGGCCTGACCGTGTCGGGGATCTCAAGTCCAACTAGGATCAAAGACTACCCCAATACCCAAACCATTGACCACCTTACACCCTATGTCGAATAAATTTCAAACATATAACAAGATAAAAAAAATATTAATTTAAAAATATTATGATGAGTCTATAACCAAAATCAACCACCGATAACCAAACAACCAACCAATACCACCCATATCCACAGTAGTCCAACAAAGCTCTTAATCAAAATCAAAGAATATCCAGTCGGGACCTGCCCCGACCAAAGCCAAAACCAAGACCAAAGATAAATAGTAAAGACAAAGAAATTCGTAGCATAAAATGGGGTCTTACAAAGTATGGAAGTCACCATTTTAGTCTGACTCAAAAGCTGTCCCCAAATCACCTAGTCACTATGCAAGTTGAGTGGAAGTATGGCCGGTTCCTTTATTGAGTGGGGATAATAAATTTGAAAATGGCTAGTAGGGTGAACACTAGCATGTAACTCAGAGATAAAGATAAAGTAATGCCATCAATCCAAAACCAAGTCAAACCAATGATAACCATATGCAAATACACACATATATATACACCCCCCATGCCGGCATAGGAAACAAGTATAGCATGCATTTTAAAACCTTAATCATTTAACCATTTGTACCATGCATTAGTTTCAAGAAACAAGCCTAGCCAAGTGATAATGCATAAATCAAAATTAATTATGCAAGCGAGTTGAGGTTATTACCAATTTTCATACCAAACAATTAATTTGGGGGTTTATTTGTACCCTTATTTCCATCCACCATTCCCATGCACCCCAATGCATTTATCAACCATCAATTTAAGCACAATAGTTTCATAAATATCATAGAAGAAGCATTTAATATTTTATATTAAAAACCATCAACCCGTAGTTCAAAACCCAACGTCAATATCTCATGAACAATGCTTTAAATCACATGCTTTTACAAAATTCACAATGAGGGAAGAGTAACATGCCTAAAATAGCAAGATGTATGGAGAGAAATCACCCTTGAAAGCCCTAAGTAATCAACCTCTTGAAAACCCAAAGTGTTCTTGACCTTGATGATTTGAGAGGTTATTTGATTTCTTTCTGAGTGCTAACGATACCCTAAAGGAGTTATAAGATGTGAATTTTAATTTGGGTCGGGAAAATGTCCAAAATGCCCTTAACTTAAAAGTTGGAAAAAGGCCATCTTTGACTACGAGTCAACTATCAACTCGTAACCACACCTTACGACTCGTCCCCACAAGTCGTAACCAAAATAGTGACTAGGACCCCATACACTGTAGACCTTAGGAATCAACCAACCCATTCTTAGTAAAACCCTATGACTTGTAGGGTCCAGTCATAGTCAATACACAACCCAAATGGGTTAAACACTGGACATCCTACTATTTTATCCCAGGACTCATAAAAGGTCCTTACAACTCCTAGTGAGCCTCTCATACTCAGAGTAAACTTACATGATTTGGTTACGATTTATCTTAACCACTCTTCACGAGTCTTTACGACTCGTGTCCTAAGTCGTACCCAGGATAGAAACTCAAACACTATTCACTGGACACCTTATGACTAGGGTCACTTGACCCGTGAAGATACCCTACGAATCGTGGGGTCAAGTCGTAACTAAGGTAGTAATCTCAAAGGTCAAGAAATTTTCAAGCGCCAAAAATCTGGGGGGTTTCAATAATAGGGTAAAAAATATCGCTACTTGCAATAAATGCAAGAAAGTTATGAAACATTTGACCAAGAAAAATAATGACGGGACAGGATTACTAAATAATCATTTAAGGAAATGTAATTTAGAATTTATTCGTCTAGAAATAGAGGCTAAGAAAAAAAAAATGGTACACCACTACCGAAAGAATTTGTAAGAGGTAATATGGTTTAGACTCATTTAAACATGTAACCCGACTAGCCCAAACTCATCACTGACATATAGTGAATATATAGATTGAGAAGAATTAGCAAAAAAGATTGTTGTTATGGGTTTGCCTTGATTTTATTCATTATATTCAATGAGTATATAATTCATCTTTTAAAAGTTTTCCACAAAATTCAATCAAGAATCGTATTTTTAAATATCAAGCTGAACATTATCATTTTTTTCATTGCTTATTTAGTAAATTTGATAGTAAAATATCTATTACTTCTGATATAGGTTGTAGTATCAACAATAATGATTATTTTACTCTTACGGCTCATTGAATTTATTACTATTGGAACATGAAAAAAAGAATTATTGCTTATAAATATGTTGACGAGACTATTGGTGTCTATATAGCTTGTACAATAGGGGAAAACTTGAAATATTTTCAACTTATTGATAAAATTATGGCATGCACATTAGATAATGTTTTTAATAATATGAAAGCTGTTGGATTTTTAAAAACTAAACTTTGTCCGATAGACTTTTAAACTGGTTATTTTAAAGTTTGAGTTACCTGTAGTTTTGTTTTTAAGAAAATTAAAAAAAGTCTACAGTTATTGATTTTAAACGTCGCTGTGGAGATTGTCAAATTTCATATAGAAAACTTTCAAGAGAAATTCCTACTAAATAAAATTCTTTATATGAAATGATTGATGTTGCTTATGATTATCGTGAACCTAGACAATTAGTTTATAATGCTCATAATGCGGATCTTAATTTACGATTCTGTGATGATGATTGAATTGATATAAAAGAACTCTGTAAATTTTTAAAAACTTGTTATCAAGCGATGAATACAGTATCTTCTCAATATACTCCAACTATTTCTTCAATTTTAGTAAATATTATTGATGTTAAAGTATTTGTTGAATATAAAAAAGTTACTTTATGATCTAAGCATCTAATTTTTTTTTCCTATGTGAATTCTTATTTATCTTTCATTTAGAACCTTTATGACACTAAGGCATTGATATGCCAAAACGTATTTATTACTGAATCTATTTGGTAGTTTATTTATGATATATTAGATATATTAACATTATCAATAAGGGTTGTGGTAGAGTAACTATTCTTTTATCTTTAATTAGAAATTTTGAGTTTGAATACCTCTAGATATAGTGTCACTTTTGTTGGAGAATACTTTTTTTAATCCAATGTGGACTTTTCGACATAAATTCAAATTAGTTGAGACAATTGAAGATGCATTACTATGTCCTAAAGAATCATGTTTTCAAGTTATTCAAATTCACTATATTTTGATGACACGTAAATCGTGGTGCATCTTTAATTTGGCAAAAGGAAGATACGAAATCTGAATAATTAATACCTTTGAAAGAGCAAAGATACAAAAACTTAAGAATTCATAATAAGATGAAATATCAGAAGTCTCACAACCCATAAAGGATCTGATCAATGTATCTTCTAAAGTTGGAGTCCAAACAAAAATTGTAACAATATCTAGCTTGCAACTCTAAATTATTTAATTTATTTATAAACAAGAGCTTTAAATTTTACTTTTAATTGTTGAAATCAAGGAAAAAAAATATTATAGTTTGTTTAAAGTCAATTATTATTTTTTAATAATTTATTCCTTTTTAATATATTTTATATTGATTGGTGGCCTGATGCGATATACACGTGCAACACACGTATTCTAAATTAGTTGTT
Organism: Capsicum annuum; assembly: GCF_002878395.1. Lineage (NCBI taxonomy): Eukaryota > Viridiplantae > Streptophyta > Magnoliopsida > Solanales > Solanaceae > Capsicum > Capsicum annuum. The sequence goes on from NC_061121.1 coordinate 208,179,076, forward strand.
CCCAAAGTATCTAACAAGAGGTGCATATTGTTGGAGAAATTTACTACTAAGGTTAGGTTTACTGTTGTCACATAGATCCAGTGACTTCCAAAGCAAAGACTGAAGGGATACGTGCTAAGAGAGAAAGGTCTCAATTCAATTCTTATTAGTATGAATTGGTGTTTATTTCATAGTGTGTTTGAGTATTAAGAAAATGTAGATGATACATAGATGTAATTTACAATGTCACAATTCCAACAAGTATGTAGTTATGTACTAGTAAGTATTAAGGCTTAATTCATTGATAGACCTTTAAACTTGTTTGGATATTTTTCTTGGATACCTTAACTCAGACTTGTATAAATTGAACACTTCATTCTGAAAAAATTTATACCTATTTGATACAAATTGAAAATTTGTTAAAAATTTAAAGTGAGTGTAACTCACATGCCAAATAGACCAATGAAGTAATGCCAGATGGCAATCAAATTTAAATAATTTTTTCTTAAAAACTAAATTTATTTATATAATAAAAAAGACAAGAAAATAATTTTTTTTAAATTAATCCCCCTTTTTCTCCATCGAACCCCACTCCCTTTCCATCGGCGCTGATGTTGCCAGTACACCATCAGCCCCCGCCCAAGCTAATACCACATTTTTCTTTTATTTTGAAAGAATCATGAACTCCTAATTATTATCTTCAACTTCTTTTTTAGTTACTAAAACTGACAATGCATTTGTAGAAAAAAAAATACTTCATATCATTCTTTGACACGATCCGAACCAGGGCCTTGCCGTAACGGGTATCTCGAACCCATCAAGGACCGGAGATCACCCCATTAGCCTAAACTAACCATCACATCATCCAAAAGTGTCGGATGAACTCCGAGCATATAATAAGATAGCAGAAACAAGACTAATAAATATAACTTAAGAATGTCTAATCATTTCATTCATTTCCACACACAACATCACACCTACCCAAGTCCACAATCATCCACAAAGCCTATACAAATTCAAAGTCAATAATATGTGGGAACAAGCTCCTAACAATAGCCAAAACTAAGTCCAAAACATGTACATGACGTAAAATAGAAAGATCATGAAATGTATGTCTTACGAAGTATGGAAGGTCACCGCTTCAATGTCAACATCCAAATTGCTTTAACACCTGGTCACTACGTAGGAAGAGAAAAACAAGCTCCGACCCTTGTGTCGCATGGGGACACAGCGTCCGAAGACGGTTAATGGTTGGAGCGCTAGCATGTAACTCAAGGATAAGGATAAAATAATGTCATTATTCAATACCAAGTCAAATCATCATAAGAAAACACATTTATACACATGGATATGCAGATATATAGATACATCAAGTGTTGAAAAAGAAGGCAAGGCCTTAGCAGTTCAAAACACCCAATTATGAACCATGAAGTGGAGGACTCTAACCTTCTACTTGCGTAGAATTAGGAAGTTTGAACTTCCTGGTTATATCAAGCAAAAGGACTCTAACCTCAAGTCATCTCATTGAGTAAGTGGACTCTAACCACAAGCCATTTCACTAGACAAGTGGACTCTAACCACAAGCCATGTCATTGGACAAATGTACTCTAACCACAAGCCATATTATTAGACAAGTGGAATCTAACCATAAGCCATCTTGTTAAGCAAGTGGACCCTAACCACATGCCGTCATGTCCATTACTAGTTGAAATTTGGACTCTAATCCTTTGTCCATGCATGCTCATCCACTCAGTTCACATTTGGGGATTCTAACCCACTCAACCAATTCAAGCCATCAAGGCTACAATTCAACACCATACATGACCACAAGGTCTTCATGAACTATTTATCAATCAATCACTTTAATAAGCCAATGCCTTAGTTTCAGATACCATTCAAGTCAAATTATGGTCATCAAGACCTTTTTACCAAACCATTCATTCTTCATCAGGATTCTTACACTAAACTTTAGTTTAAACACAATTCCATTTCATGTTTAGGGACTCAAACTCTTTTTAACCAATCATATCACCAGGATTACCATTTAATTCATTACATGTCCAACAAGGCCTTTACAAGATCATTTACCAAATATTCTTACTCATTAAGCCATTGCCTTAGTTCAAAACACAATTTACATGTAACTAGTTATTTATTTTAGACATTTTCACAAACAACTTGAGGGCATACCTTTTTCAAGACTAAAATCAAAGTAAAAATCATCAACCTTAGTGTTAATCATGACCCATTTGTTAAACCACAATCAACAAGCACCCACATGTGCAAACCATCAGTAAAAATATGTATAAACACAAGTTTAAACAAGAGTAAATAATACTCATCATTATGCATCAAAATCCTCAACATTCGATTTTAAAACGACCATTTACAATCCATAATCAATATTTAAAACACATAATATTTGATAAATAACAATGAGAGAAGAGTCACATGCCTTATATAAGATGATTCATGGAAGGAACTTGACCCCCTTTAGCCTTTAGATGAGCACTCTTGAAACCCTAGTTCCTAATCTTGAGAGAGAAGTTTTGAAGAGTGTTTCGGAATGTTTTGATCTTGTATAAGTAAATAATCAAAATCCAAACAATGTTATAAGTTGTGGTTCATAAAGTTTTAGGGGTGAGAAATGTCTAAAATATCCTCAGCTTAAAAGCTGAAAATTACACCCAGGAGGGTACGACTCACCCCCTTGTCCCATACCCTAGGGTATGAGTGATACACTAACTTGTACCCTAGACCACTCTTTGGACCCCATACTGACTAACATATGACCCCTCATACTCAATTCATACCCTAAGGTACGAGTAGTACCCTACACTCTGTACCCTAGGCAGAACACTATGGACAAGGCTCAAGACATTAAACAACTCACCCACTTACGACTCGTACACCATCATATGATTGGTATGATGCTAAATCGTACCTTAGACTATAATGCTATCAACCTAAACTGATCATCATACGAGAGAGTGGGTACTAGTCGTACCTAGCATATGAGTAGTATGTTTAAATCATACCTTGTCCAGAAACTCAATCTTAGGGAATATTTTCTAAGGATTCAAAGTCAAGGTGTTTCATTTTTACCCTCAAAAATAGCACTTTACCAAATTTCTTTTAAAAATTTATATCTACTTTTTCCTATGAACAAATGCAAGGAATTCAAACAAGAAAAAAATATAATTTAGAAAAAGAATTGAATAGAAAGAGAGGACGACAGAAAGAGAGAATAGTCATTCTTATTAAAAAAAAATGAGACTTTGTCGGAAAGGTTTTAAAAATTTATATTTACTTTTCTCTATGAAAAAATGCACGGAATTTATACAAGAAAAAAAAATGATTTAGAAAAAAAAATTGAATAAAAAGGGAGAAAGAGTGATCATTCTTACAGGAAAAAATTAAACTTAGTCAAAAACCTTTTAAAAGTTTATATCTACTTTTTGTATGAAAAATATTTATTTTATAAATAATTTATACTAAAATGTATTTTAAAAGACAACATACTTACTTGAGGAAGTGGCTAACTAACAAATAGTGTTGATAATATGCATGTCATTGTTTTCTTAAAACATTGACACTTGTTAGACTTGAAGGACAAGTATCATTTTGCATGAAAATATTTGAACAAGTGTTTGGACCAACATCTAAGTCTATTGAACCATTATAAATAGACATCATTTAGCCTTGAAAAATCATCCCCACATTCTTGTTACTGTCTCTTCCTTTTCCAACTTTTTCCTCTTTCTTTTTATATCATTTACTTAATAGTTCTGGTTATTATTTTAGTAAATCTCTAGTTTAACTTGTTGATATTTGTATTGATAATTTTGCTGATTTTTGTATCCTCTGATTAATTAGGAAAAACTTATTTAATCCTATATGCTCTCTAATTAATCAGAGAAGTACTTGTTTAATCTTGAAAAAATATTTCACACTGCTAAAATAGTTTCTTAGGACAATGCTTGGTACGACTCAAATATAATTAATATATCACTGCAAAAATCTCTTAATAATCTTTATTTAATAGTCAGTATCATTAACTTGCTAATAAGTAATTATATTACTGTTATAATATATCAGGATTATTATATTGATTATACTATTACTATTGTAGTAGTAATATTATCATACATTATTATGTTATTATATTGATATTATTATTATATTGATATTATTATTATTATTATCATTATTATGTTTTTGCTAACAAATTGATAACATTTTTATTGACGTTTTACCATTGTTTTTCAACAATCTGAGAAACTGTGGCATATAATATTGATCTTGAAATTATTTTTTTGGTTAATAATTTTATTTTATTACCAAAAGTGGACATTATAGAGCAATCCTCCAGCCTGGTAACACAGACTGGGTGCAACACTATCCCTTCACTACGAATCTATCACATTTATGGTTAATAGTTCAGAGTAGGCACCACACTAGCTAACTTCAGCTTTGAACTAACGAGAAGTATCACTTTCTATATTACTTTTTGCACTGTGCTATCAGGCTGTACATCTATTTCCCTAAATATTCTGTTGTTCCTCTCATGCCAGATGTAGTAAATGTAAGCAACCAACATCATCATGAACACATGAGCAGTGGTTGATTTCCCTTTGATATTTGTTACACTCTAGGTTATTTCACTGCTCCATGTAATTGCAGTTCTTTGCATATTTATCCATCGCAACAATGCATTTCATATTGCAGCAGCATAATCACACTAGAAAAATAAGTGTTCAACTATCTCATCTTCTTTCCTGCATAGTACCCATTGGGTTTCCACCTGCATCTTCCTTAGCTAATCTATCTTTAGTGTACAATCTGTTCATAATGGCCAATCTTAAAATGAAAATCCACTTAGGAACTCCATAGCTGTAACAAACTAATCTTCTCCACTCCACTTTTTGGAAGCACCCCATCAGTCGTTTATACATTTGGCATATATGAAACTGGTGCATATCTTCAAAATCTACCATTGTATACCCAACTGCTAGCCAATATTTGTGAGCCTTTAAAATCTTTTACAGTATCCAGGAAGCCTGTCTAGGTATCACCTCTCCGATTATCTCATTTTTTATGTAATAAGTATGCACCCAATGCACCCATATCTTATATTTTTTCCGGCATAGGTTCTATAGTATTTTAGGTATAGCGTCCTTGTTCCAAGTAGTCAGGTCAATGATGTTCACACCTCCATATGTCTTGAGTTTGCATAAATTTTCCCATGTTATAAGTGCTTTTTTTGAGATCTCTTTTGTTCATGTCCATAGAAATCTTTTGCACAAGCTTTCCATACCCCGAATAACACATTTATGAAGCACAAAAACTTGTGACCAGTAGGTTTGTATTGAAAATAAGACACTCTTGATCAACTGAAGTCTATCAGCATATGACAATTACTTAGTGGTCTAGGATGTAATCCGGTTCATAATCTTCTCAATCAGTGGCTAACACTGAGTGATGGAGATCCTTTTTGTACTCAAAGGAACTCCAAGATATCTAAAAGGCATAGTACTAATGGTGAAACCTAACACTTCCAGAATCTGATATTGTATATTACCTGGCACCCCTCCAAAATAAACAGAACTTTTATTGGCATTTGCTTGCAATCCTGAAGCCATAGAAAATATTGAGTAACAATTAAATATCTTTTCAAAACAAAAATCATCTGCAAATCCCAGATAAATCAGATTCACTTTTGCATACTTAGGATGGAATTTAAACTTCTTTTGTATTCTCAGACCCTTCAACAACCTTATGAGGTATTCCATTACAATAACAAAGATATTGACTCAACCCTCTTTTAGCAAGAAATGGAGTAGATGGGCCTCCATTGATCATCATAGAGTATGAGATAGTACTTATGTATTTCATAATCCAGTGCACAAATCTTTCAGGAAAATTCAGACCTCTCAGCATTGGTTCTATAAATGGCCACTCCACAGAGTCATATGCCTTTTGAATATCTATATTTAACATGCACCTTGGAGAAATACCTTTCCTACCATATCCTTTTACCATCTCATATCTGTTATTACTCTACCTAGTACAAAAGCTACCTGACAAGTATCAATCAAAGTATCCATTAACTGTTTCATCCTAGAAGTGATTACTTTTGTGATAATATGATACAAGGTAGTACAATAGGAGATTGGCCTAAACTCTTTAATTGTCTTAGGATTTTTAACCTTTGGGATCAAGGTCACACTGGTATAGTTCACTAGTCTAAACATTGTCCCATTGGTAAAAAATTCAAGCACAACATCAGTAACTTCAGTACCTAGCACAGGCCAAGATTTTTGAAAAAACATGCATTCATACCATCACAGCCTAGTGCTTTATTTCCATCTATAACACTGAGGGCTTCTAACACTTCCTGTCTAGTGACTGGTTTGATTAACTCTAGTTGTTGAGCCCTGTTAAGCATATTTCCATTTCTCATTACTGTAGGATCAAAAGTAGGTACAATGTTGGCTGCAGTACCTAGAAGAGCAGAATAAAAATCAATAACTCTTTCCATATACCATCTTGGGAATTCAGTATGTTGCCTATTATGGATACTAGGTTCTTGATCTTATTTTGAGCTTGTCTACCCTTTACACCTGCAAAGAAATATTTTGTGTTTGCATCTCCTAATCTAAGCCATGTCATCCTAGATTTTTGTTGCAGAGTATTCTCCTCTATAAGACACCACTATTCAAGCTTTAGTTTAATCTACTTTTTTTCTCCAAATAGTTCAGCTGATGTGTTGGATCTCATATCTACTTGTAGTTTCTCCAACTTTGCTCTAGCTTCTTGATTTTTACTAGCAGTGCTAGTGAATTCTCTATTGTTTGAATTCTTTAAACCTTATTTTACTATCTCAACTTTCTCCCACACCTTCTTTATAGTAACTCTAGTAACCAGCTTCAGCCAAGCTTGTCGTATAATTACAGGAAAGCTGAGGTGCTTAGCTAGTACATTAAAAATTTTGAAAGCCAATTTTCCAGGTGGTTTATTGCTGTCAACATCAATACCAATTGGAGTATGGTCTGAGCATCCGGGGTTCATCATAATAACTTCAATATGGGGAAACCTTTGCACCCATTTAACATTAACTACAGGTCTATCTATCTTGCTATAAACATGCCCATTACTCCATGTATACTTCCTTCCCACTGATCTTAGCTCTATAAGTTTATGATCTTCCAGGAATCGTGCAAAATCTTTAGTTTCACTATCGAGTACTGGACTTCCTTGAATCCTGTCATCATGTTCCACTATTGTGTGATAGTCACCTATTAGAATCCAAGGTCAGTGTATACCAGCAGCAATGGTGCCAAGAGAAGGCCATAGTTTACTTCTATCAACAATTGAATACAACCCATTTATGGCAATAAACATAAAACTCTCATTATTGATCTCTACTTTGCCATGTATATATTGTTCATTCATTTTGACAAGCTCAAAGTCAATTCTATCAGTATTCTATAGGATCCATATCACACTAGTTCTATTTTTTGTGATTTTTTAAATGATATTTGAAGCATATTGTTGTTGCACCTTATGTTCGACCATAGCTATCAGACTAACTCTATATTTATTTGAGAAAAAACTAGCCTCTTTCTGCTTAAATAACTTATTGATACCCCTTATATTCCATGCTACTATCATCATGCACATTTAGATATTTTCTTCTGATCTCCTCCTTCATCCCATTTACTACATTGACCTACATCCTGTCTACTCATAATACCTGCATCCTATATAATATAACCTTTCAGCATAGTAAAACCATTAGTCAGAGGTGTAATATCTACCTGATCTTTTTGCTTATTCTTAGTAGTTGATATGTTTTTTGCTTCTTTCCATGTATGATTCAAAGGTGGGAATGCCTCACTTGGCCCAACGACTACTTACATATCTGGTGGAGCTTCAGGATTAGGCTTTTGTACCCATGTTTGTACAGGCTTAGGCTTCCTATGTTCAGGAGGAGCCTTCTTCTCCACAAGCTATATTTATGGCCTACCATTAGGCATGTATTTCAATATACTGGCACCCAGTCATACTCCAGTTTTTGCCAAAAAATTCTACCACTCGGGTCCGGCACGGATAGCACCTTTGGAAGTACCTTGGTGACATTCATCTCTATAAGCACACGCGCATAGAAAATCCTTTCCACTCCTATTGTACAATCGTCAGCAAACAAAGGATTACCTATTGCACTACTAATCCTACTGAAGACTCCTTGACTTTAATAATTCAGTGGTAAATTGGAGAACTTAACCCATATAGGGAGCGTAGTTAAAACCTTAGCACTAAAATCAAACTTCTCTGACCATACCTTTAAGATTATTGGTTTATTGTTAAGCATATAAGGTCCTGATGATAGAATTGCATCTCAATTTTCCAACAAAGTGAACAACACAACAAAATAACCCTCATTATGATAGTATATCTTTGGCTTGGCTGCAAAGTTCCATTGCTCTGCTATAAACCTCTCTAAGGACCCAATCATTAGAGAAGCACCAACAACATAGAGTGTAAGAGCTTTTTTCCATTTTTCAGTGTCCATATCCACATCACTTGCTTGTAATTGAACCAATTTGGACCCATCTTTCACAACTGAAGCAACATACTCTAGGCTCATGCCTCGCCCTATTAGCTTAGATTGTTTGAATAGATTCGACTATTGTTTCTTCTCCTGAGGTTGTTGTAAATCAAGCTTCCGCTTGACTGGTACACTTTTGTCCTGCCTTGAATTTTTCTTATTACTATTCTTACCACTTGTGCTAGGTAGTTTGCTGTCAATTTTTCCACTCCTGAAATCCCCAAATTCAATGAAATAGTAGTCGATCCAGCAATTGAAGATCCACTTTCCATAGTTATCGGAGCCTTTCCTTATTCAAAGATTATTTGCTCTGGAGGTGTACATTTCTCAACTCTTGTCATTGCCGGTAGATCCTTTTGCGGTCATCCTCGAGCTCTCCCCATGGCTATCGGCGTATTTTAGCAGTCATGCTAACCCATGCCTTAGAGAGAAATTATTGATGATACTAATGTAGGTGTCGGCTTGGTTGTTCCTGTTTCAGTATCTTTCCAGAAGTTTATGGTATCACAAAATACTGTTATAAAAATAAACATGATTACATACCCAATGTTAAATAAAACCTTCACAAAAAAAAAAATGCATCTCAATGCAAGAAAATATGTGGAAAATAATAATTTTGCTAAGTTAAAAAGAAAATTTGACTTAAATAAATGATATAATTACTGCACTCATTTCATTAAAGAATATTGAGGCCAATGTAAAAAATTGGGTAATATCTAGTGCTCTGAAACACATATATAATTTAAAATAATTTTGTGTTATACTTTCAAGTTGAGAAACGAGAAGAGATTATTTATCTTGGGGCCTCAAGGACTACAAAAGTTTTTAAAAAAGGCAAACATCTTCTCAAACTCACATCTATTAAAACTCTAACTTTGAGTAATGTGTTACATGTTCCTAATATCAAAATCAATTTGATTTCTATGGGGTTAGTAGGAAAAGTTGAGGCGAAGGTTATTTTTGAAAATAATGAAGTCACGCTAACTAAAAATAATATATTTATAAGCAATGCATATTGTAACCATGCTTATTTGTGCTTAGTATTTTTAATAATATTTGTGATAATGTATTTAATTCTACTTAATATTTGAGGCTATATTTTTTATGGAATGCTAGATTAGGATATGTTAATATTAAATATATAAATAATGCACAATCACTTTATCTAATATTTGATTTAGACTCAAATAATTTTGATAAATATGAAATAATTGTTAAAGCAAAAATTACTAAAAAGTCAATTCAGTTAATAGAGAAACTGAATTGTTATCTTTGATTCATATCATTTTGGGCGATTTAAAACATACGATGACTAAAGATAGAAAAAGATATTATGTGACTTTTATTGATGACTTCTCTAGATTTACTAAGTTGTATTTACTTAGAAATAAAGATGATGTATTTGATGCTTTTGCGTCTTAAAAAACTGAAGTTGAAAATCAATTTAGTAGAAAAATCAAGAGAATTAGATTTGATAGAGGTGGAGAATATGTATCTTTAAGTGCTTTCTATGAAAAATAAGAAATTATTCATGAAGTAACGCCACCTTATTCTCCTAAGTCTAATGATCTAGCTCAAAGGAAAACTAGGACATTAAAAGAAATGATAAACTCTATGTTAATTAGCTTTAATTCACCTCATAATTTGTGGGTTGAAGCTATTTTGTCTGCATGTCATTTGAAAAATAGAATTCCTCATAAAAGAACTTACAAAGTTGTTTATAAATTCTGAGAAGGATAAAGTGTGAGGCTGCCTTGCTAAAGTTCTTCTGCCTGAACCTAAAAAGAGGAAAATAGGTTCTAAAATGGTTGATTACATGCTTATTGAATATGTTGAACAAAGTTCTGTATATAGATTAGTGCTGCATATAGATTTCTTGTTTTGAAAAGTGATGTACTTGATAGCAATATTATAATTGAGACAAAGAATGCTGAATTTTTTGAACATATTTTTTCAATGTGTGATAAAATTTCTCGTGCATTCGTTGAAAGAGAAAATGAATGTACCTCTAATATTGAGGAACCGAGAAGGAATAAAAGTCAGAAAAGAATATTTTTCTTATGAAAATAATTTTCAAACTTTTCTTGTTAATAATGAACCATCAAATTATTTTGAAACTGTATTTTTTTCTGATGCTAAATTTTGAACAGGAGCAATAAAAATTAAAATTGATTCTATCATGAAAAATAATACATGAATTTTAACTGATTTACTTCCCGGTTTAAAACCTATTTCTTGTAAATAAATTTTCAAAAGAAAACTTAATCCTGATGGATCAATTGATAAATATAAAGATTGGTTCGTAGCTAAAGGATTTTCTCTAAAGAAATATATTTTCACCGGTGATAAGAATTTCTTCTATTAGAATATTATTTACCTTGGCATCAATTCATAAGCTCTTTATCCATCAAACAGATGTAAAAACAACTTTCTAAAATAATGATTTAGAAGAAGAAATTTATATGATTCAGCCTGAAGGAAGTATTATTCATGAACAAGAAAATAAAATTTGTAAATAGATTAAATATCTTTATGGCCTTAAACAAGCTCCTAAAATGTGGCATGAAAAAATTGATCAAGTCTTACTAAAAGACAACTTTTTATCTGTTGAAGTGGATAAATGTGTGTATACTAAAGTGGTAGACAATGATTATGTTATAATATACTTGTATGTTGATGACATGCTTATATTTGATACATCTTTAATTATTGTGGAACTTATATTATTTCTGCCTACTAACTTTGTTATGAAAGATCTAGGTGAAGTGGATATGATATTGGGAGTGAAGATAGTATAACGTTATCACAAGAACATTATGTGGAAAGAATTCTTAAGAAGTTTGGATGATGGGAGGTAATTCCTGTAACCACTCCTTATGATGTTAATTCTAAATTAAGAATGAATTATGGTGATCTAGTAGCCTAGTCTAAATATGCATAGATTATTGGGTGTATGATGTATTTGATGAACTTTACTAGGCCTGATATAGCCTATGTTGTGTGTATATTGAGTAGATATACTCATCATCTTAATCAAGAGCATTAGTCTGTATTAATGCGATTGATGAAATATTTTAGAGGAGTCGTGAATTATGGTATCCTGTATAGTGGAGTTCCTTCTACTTTATAAAGATATTGTGATGAAAACTGGATCTCTAATTTAGATGAGATGAAATTCACTAGTGGTTATGTGTTCACTATAATAGGGGTGCAGTATCATGGAGATCAGCTAAGCAGACCATTATTGCTAGATCAATTATGAAATCAGAGTTTGTGTCTCTGTGTCTCTGGAGTTAGCTGGTACTGAGGTTGAATGACTAAGAAATTTTTAGAGAATATCCCTTTAAAAAAGGATGATTTGTTTCCTAATATCCTTTTGAAAAGGATAATTTTTTGTCTAATATCCCTTTAAAAAGAAATTATTTGGTGCCTTCAATGTATATACACTGTGATTGTTAAGTCGCAATTGCTATTGCAAAGAATAAAAATTACAATTATACGAATAGACATATGAATTGAGGCGTGATGTTATCAAGCAATTGCTGAGAGATGGAATAATTTTCATTAATTATGTGAAGTCAGAATTGAATTCGAACAATTCACCGACTAAACATGTGGGAAGAAAATTAATTCTTCAAACTTCAAAAGAGATGAAGTTAATGCCAATATAATTGTCAATAAAGATGGTAACCCAACCTATGTGATTGGAGATCCCATGAAGTAGGTTCATATGGGTAATAACAAGTCAATATTGACTTTGTGCACTAACTAAGAGTGCTTGAACTTCTATTAAAATTGAGGGTTGAATTATTAACTCTTAATGAGTTTATAGTCCATATGGATGGTGTATTTAAAATAGTGTAAACTTGATGAATTCGACTATATGCGAAGTGGAATGAGGCCGTTCTTATGAGACTTTGCCCTTAGTCTCTAGAGCTCTTATGAATACCAGACACGCACATGGCCTATTGGCACAAAAACACATTGAACAATAAAATTATAGTCAAAATGTGATTGACAAAGTCTTTGACTTACAACAAGAGTTATTCAGTTCATAGAAATATTATATTGCATTGATTATTCTGTAAGTTGAATTTTATTGGTCTAAGTTTGGTTCATAATCCAGATGACACCAAACCTATTGAATTTTGAACATGCAAATTCAGCAAGTTAATACTCTTTTTCCTATAAATTATTTTGAAATAATGTGGAGATTATCGGAAAAATATTTTTCAAAAATAATTTATATTAAAATGTATTTTGAAAGCCAACATATTTACTTGAGGAAGTGGCTAACTAGCAAATAGTATTGGAAATATGCATGCCATTGTTCTTTTAAAACATTGACACTTGTTATACTTGAAGGACAAGTGTCATTTTGCATGAAAATATTTGGACTTGTTTTGTACAATTGTCAACATCCTAAGTCAATTGAACCACTATAAATAGGTTACATTTTTGTTACTGTCTCCTCTTTTTCCAATATTTTCTTCTTTTATTTCTCTCTTTCTTTTTATATCATTTACTTAATGGTTCTGATTATTGTTTTAGTAAATCTATACTTGAACTTGCTGGTATTTATATTATTTCCTTCGTCTCATTTTATGTATCGTCATTTTCTTTTTTGTTTGTTCCAAAAAGAATGTCATCTTTTCTTATTTGGTAACTATTTAAAGACACAAATCCACTTTTACCCTTATTGACCCCACTTATAAGGTTCCACTTAATAAAAGATAGTAGTAGTGCATTTTTTAATAAAGAACAATTTGATAAACATCATCAAGTCTTTCCTTATTTCTAAACTTTGTGCCCAATCAAAGCATGTCACATAAAATGAGACATAGGGATTAATAATTTTGCTGATTCTTGTATTCTCTAATTAATTAGGAAAGACTTATTTAATCGCGGATGCCCTCTAATTAATCAGGGAAGTGCTTGTTTAATCTTGGAGAAATATTTCACACTGCTGAAAAAGTTTCTTAGGATAGTGCATAACACAACTCAAGTATAAATAATATATCACTTACAATAATATTGTAGTAGTGTTTATTTAATATTTATATCATTAAATTGCTAATAATTAATTTTATTACTGTTATAATATATCAGGATTATTATATTAATTATAATATTACTATTGTAGTAGTAATATTATTATACATTATTATGTAATTATATTGCTTTTTTTTGTTTAATTTTGTATTTTATTAATAATCATCACATAATGGACCAACCCATCATACAACAAAACATCAGCTTACCACTATTCTCCATACCCGGCCCAACCCAAATACCAAATATTAACAAATAGAAAGAGTAGTGTTTCCAAAAACATTTTAGTTTCCTAATCCTCATCTTAACTCCACCACCTTTTACACTGGTGCTTCCTTTCTCGAATCTGACCCTTCTTCTGATGATACTTTGGATGATCTATATTGCATCTCCTTCATCTTGATTTCCTTTAGCCTTCAGCTTGCAGAAGTAAGTACAAAGTTTCCCTTGAGTATTTACTTTTTGATTTCCCTGTTCAGCTAAATATTAATGCTCTCCTCTCTGTAGCTGTATTCTCCAATAGTTGAGAAAATGTAAATATTTTTATGCAACTAAGAGAGATCTGGTTTGCTGAGATGTGCTCTAACAGCTGAGTATGATACCTTCTCTTTGTTTTCCTTCATATTTCCTGGATCTGATTAAATTGAATTCACCTTCTCTTGCTTGTAATCCATAGATGTGGTAGAGCTGAAGAAAGAGAATTGCTTGAACTTACAAATATTCAACTAGTCGCCTCCATCTCAGGTTTATGAAGCTCCATCCGATCCATTTACCCTTTTATGGTACTGAGAAATATTTTTGTTGACTGTAATAGCCTATGAGTAGTACATACAATTTTTTTTAATGTTGTAGTATTCTGTATATAAATTACATATAAACTATTAAGCTTGAATGTCCTCCTACCCCTTATCATTTAGCTTGTATGATCCTCAAGTATGGACTCTGCCATTTGTCACTGTTTAATATGGCTTTTTCTTTTTTCTCTAATTACTGGTAACTTGTGATGGTGAAAGAACTTGTGTCTATGGCTAAGTTGGCTAGATGACCTGCTAATTGGTTTCCCTCCCTGTAGATATGCTGATATTATACTTGCTTGATTTGCATGAATCTGTTTATCTGCTTAACTGTATTTGCTATGTTCCATGGGCAATGCCATTTATTTATCAACACCTTCTGCATGAGTAGTGAGTCCATCTGAATAATAATCTTATTGTGCTGTGATTGTGAATAATGCTTAGCTGCATATAATATTGCATTAGCCTATGCTTGCATACTATCTGAATAGTGTTATGGTTCTCCCTTAGCAAATAAAACATCACTATTCTCATCCCTCAAATAAAAAGCATATGAGCTTCCTCTTTCTTCTCCTCTCACAGCTCCATCTGTGTTCTATTTGACCTAGCCCTCCTTTGGTGTCTTCCGTAGTACTCTAATAGCCTTTAATTTTGTTTTCAACTTGACAAATTCTCCAATTATTTGTGTCCACTTAGTTGGAAATTCTAATGCTAGATTTTTGACCTCCAACAGCATTCTAAGATTCATGGTAACATTATATATGATCCTCAATCTTGTAGTTTCCTTGTCTTCATGTTTCTTCCTGTTTTTTCTCCTCCACAACTTCCACAGAATCATACTAGGTAGAGCAAAGTAGTATGGTTGTTCTCTCCTTTTTACTTTAGCATTCCACCATCTTAGAATTGTTTCCCTTAGAGTTAAATTATGAATATGAATACCTGCAAAAGAAGAAAAGTAGAACCAAGTCCTGTTAGCATGAAAAAAATTCCTGAAGACATGAGCAATTGTCTCTACTTCTGGGTTATCACAACACCAGCACTTAGATGTAACTTGCATCCCCCATCTCCTAACTATGTCATTCACATAAATTCTTCTTCTCCACAGTCTCCACATGAAAAAACTTATCTTAAAAGGTAAACCTTTGACCCATATCCTCTTGAATGTGTTGTCTATCCCTTTCCTATTCCTTATATACTGCCAAGATGATTTTACTGTGAATAAATCTTTTGGTTCAATACTCCATATAGGCCAAACATCCTCTTCATCTAATGGGGGAAGCACTTTGTTAATAACATGATCTGCCATCTCTTTGTGAATAATGTTCTAATCAACTATTCATCTCAAGTACCATCCTTTAGCAAGTCTTTTACTTGCTTATACTATCCTTTCTTCTCATCACCTCTTTATATTATAGAATATAGATCTATTTGTCCAGTTCAGTTATCTAACTAGATGTCAGAGTTTCCTTGTTTCACTTGCCATACAACTAAATGCTCTACCAAATCTCTGGCCATTAGCATCTTCTTTCACACTTGTGATCCACCTGTACCTGTTTTCCACATTACTAGTTTTGGATGCTCCTTTTTAAAATATTTATTGAACATTTAATCCCTCTAAATTGACTTTGTAGTCCAGAAAGTCCACCAAAGTTTATGTGTTTCATTAAAAGTAACAGGTATCCCCCCAACTTTTCCTCCTTACTTCTTATTACATTGAAATTCCTTCCTATTAACTAAGATATTTAATATGTATCTGATAAATCAGCTAAGTTATCCCATTGTAACAACCTCTCATTAGCATTACATTTAGCATACACTAAAGTAACCAACAATGAAATACCTGTATTTTGATTGGCAACTTTCAAAGTTAATTGCTGCTCTTCATCTTTCACAATACTAAACTCCACATTCTTTTCCATGAAAGCCCAAATCTTTCCAGATTCATTTAGTAAAACATGTTTCATACCTAACCTCCTTCTATATTCCTCAATATGCTGACCATCTTGAAAAGGTTCCATAAGTCCAATAAAGTAAAACTCGTAGCTTCTTTGTATTGTTATTAGTCTAGTAAAGGCCTGTTCGGTGTTAACTGACCTTATGTTTCAAATCAATGCATTTATTTGGACTTTGATTTAGTTGTATGACTTGTTGTATGCATTGTTGGTGATTTAGCCTCTGCTACACTTGTACTACCACTCTTTTTCTTCTTCTTTGTTTTTCCTTACTTCTCCTTCAAAGCCTCTATTTGTTTAGGTGATAGATCTACTGCTTTAGTCACCCGATTGATGTTTTCTTCAAAATCATTCTCATCAAGGTCTTTCTTTATGTGATTACTACTTTCTATCAAATTTTGTACTTACATTGCTATGGGTGTGATCCCCTCTAATACAATCAACTCCTTCAACTCTTCATCATACACCTGCAGTTGCATTTTTTTAGCTATCTTGTTTATAATTCCTCTATCTAAACTCTGCTTATCCTTCCCATCTTGTACACACTAATTTCTATCATTTTGTATTGTCTTCTTTTTCCTACTATCATTACTTTGGTCCATGATTTTGCTTGACTTGCTCTGCTCCTCCACTCTATTTTGACCTTCAGTACTATTATTTACTCTTTACTCCTTTGCATCACTGTCTACTTCCTCCTGAGTTATTTGCTTTTCTTCTGTTAACTTAACCTCTTGACTAACTTCTGTACCTTTTCCAAAACTTTTAGTAACCCAATCTTTTATGTTAATCTTATCTCCCCCTTCTTTTTTGTTAGTTTCAATATTCCTATATTCTCTTTGCAATTTTTATTCTTGGTGTCTGCATCTTCTAAAGCTGTAAATGTATTTGACATCTCCAGCTTCTTTTCTTTATTCTCATTCACCTCACCCAAAATATGACCAAATCTATCCTTCTTATATCTATTTTTCCTTAAAAGCCACTGATGATTAGTAGTGCTTCTTCTCCTTACATTATTCTGGTTATGTGATTGCTTTCTTTGCATGTTATTCTCTCTACCATTTATCTTTGATTTTGCCTCCTTATTTTCCTCCTTTAGTTTGTCATATAATTCTGGATATTTGTTCCAGCAGCTTTCTTCATTATGTCCTTGTAAACAACATTCTGTGCAATACTTTGGTATATAATCTGGATTTGGACCCATTTGGATTTTATTTCACCTATAGCTTCATTCTGTTCATTAATTCGAATCCTTTGTGGTATTTTTGCTACTAAGTCAACCTCCACTTTTATTCATGCACAACTAGGTCTAATGTGATTTTTAGTAGCCATATCAACTGTAAGAGGTTTACCAACTGCTGAAGTAATAGAAAATATTGCATCTCTTGCAAAATAAATTTGGAGGTAGATCTGGCATTGAGATCCAAGTTACTGCAACCATGGTTTCAATATTTGGTTCAAATCATGGATCCCATTTCAGTGTCCTCATCTGCCAGGATTTATCCATTGATCCAATGTAAAAAGCTGTAGTCAACAATAATTGAATATAATCCTCAAACATCTTCAGCCTTAATAGTACATGCCTTTCATCCAAAACTCTAATTGTACATTGACCCTTGATTCCACATTGATCTGGAATGATTTTACGTAAAAGTTCGATATGTGGCTTATCATATGAGAATTTACCAATTATAGCATATTGTAGATTCTCTTGCATGATAAGATTTTGAACTTCTGATGATTTTCACGTAATTATAGGCTCTTCATGCAGTATAATAATAGGTTTAGGAGGAACCCTAATATTATTAGTATCCACCACTCTAGGCTTCAATAGATTTGCATATTTCATAATACAATCTCCTTTTTGAATGTTCTTATTACTTTCCTAAATACTCTGAATGTTACTATTATCCGGTGTGATAGTCCCACCGGCTATGGTGGCCATAATGGCCGGAGACAGCTACGATTTTGGTATTAGTCGTCTAGCTTATTTTAGGTTTTTCTCAAATTGTTAGACTTATATATGTGATTATATTGCTATTATTATTGTTATATTTTAGTTAACAGTTTAATAATATTGTTATTGGTGTTTTACCACTGTTTTCCAACACTCTTTTCTATGAACAAATACAAGGAATTTAAACAAAAAAAGATGATTTAGAAAAAAAATTGAATAGAAAGGGAGGAAGAGGGGGAGGAGAGAGAGTGACGTTTTGGGTGGAGAAGATGATAGAAGATATATGTGGAGAAGATGATTAAAAAAATCATTTTAAAAAAAATTAGGTGTAAAAGTTGAAAAAATACTTAATAAATTTGGTTCACGCGCCTCAAGATTGTAAAACACATTTTTATTGTCATGCCAATAGTTTGTGTCTACTAAGAAAGAATTTTGAATAGTTAAAGTGTTCATAGGTACATGGTAAGTTGAGGGGTCCAAGTGTAATCTCGAAATAAGTTTAAGGGTCTATCAATAACTTAAACCAAATATTAACGATATTCACAAAGTACTACCTACAAATTGACGTAATTCTAATTTCAATTGCTTGACTATGAATTTGGATAGAAACTCTTCAATTTTTTGAAATAAATTCTTTTTTTATTTGAAAATTTTGTATAAAGGTACGTATTTCACACTAATTGACAATTCAGAACATTAAAAATGACATACTAATGAAGTATTATTAACAACAGACTAGTTTAAATTGTGAAATTAAAAAAATATCATAAAAATTGGGATGAGGGGAGTACAAACTGAGAAGGTAAGACCACAACATGGGCTCAAAACCTAAAGCTAAGTTACTTCTTATGAAATTACGCCTAGTGTCTTCCAAATTGTTTGATTTTGAATTTTTATTACATGTAAAACTTAGTTGGAAAGAACTTTTGTTATCCATCAATCATAAGTTCTAATATTTGTATATAAAGTAGCGCGTGGTAAATTGTATAAGTTTACTATCTTGAAATATCCTTAACTTCTTCCTCGTAGGAAAAAAATATTTATATGCTCGTAAATTTTTGTAACGACCTGAATTTTGATGAAATATGTGTTTCTGCGTGAGTTGACTATTTTACCTCTTCTTGTAGTTGAGTTGTGGTATTTTTTTGGAGTGTGGGGATGATTAGCATAGTTTACGAGGTATTTTGATACCATTTATGTGATTTTGTGGTTTTTGGCGGCTTTGAGAGTCTTATAGTTGATTCAGTTGATATCTTTTGATCCGTGTGATAGATGACAAAACGGACTATGCTAATAGATCCAGAACATCTATTTGAGGGTGGTAACATGGTTGGTGTGGTTTTATAGATTTTAAATCTCATCTCGATCCTCGCTTCGGAAAGTTATGATTTTGGATTTAGGGGTCAACTTTGTGAAAATGATATTTTTGAAAAATTAGATATTGCCATTGAGTCTGGAGCGTAGAATTTTGTAGGACAACATATTTTTTCTTGCGTTCATGGGATTCCGATTGAATCCCGAGGGGTCTGCAGAGACTTGAATCCTATATATACTCATGTTTTGCCATTTTCTCCCATTTTTGAGACTTGCAGCTTAGGGTTTCACACTTTTGAGCATTTTCTTTCATCTCTAAGATTGGGTAAGCTTTTAAACACCTATTTCAACTGCTTTACTTCAATTTTATTATCTATTTCTTGTTTTAACATGGATTAAAGTAAAAATTGGGGATTTTGGCTTGGAAGGCCCAAAATTATATTTCTTCGATTTAAACCCAAATTTCAAACCATTTTCAATTGGTTAAGTTTCTAATCTTATTATTATTATTACTTTTCTATCAATTTCATCTTAAAATAATTTAATTCTTGATTTTTAAAATCGATTTTGGGAATTTTACCCAATAAAGCTTGAAATTGATTTTTCTTTGATTTGAACCTCATTTTAAACTAATTTTTGCTTAATTTTTCAGATTTATACCCCTAAAAATATGAAAAATATGTTTTTGAAATAAAATTACGATTTTACCCTTCTGTTTTGAAAATTCATTTAGGGAGTCCGTTTTGACCCCACTTGAAAATAGGTAATATGACTATCGTTGACTTTGTTTTGATGCATAGATTTTATATTTTCATGTTTTAGTTGATTTTGGGTCTATTCATGGGGAGTAAGGCTTTGGATCGAAGGCTTACAGACTAATTTTCGACATTCGAGGTAGGTTATGACTTAACTTCTTTCAGACTCAGTTGAATAGTTAATGTTCATACAAGATTATGTTAAGAATGTGAGAACTAATCATGAAAATTGATAAGATTATTGTTTTGTGCCCTTGTGGGGGCCTATATATTGATGTATTTGGTGGTTTTGAAACATTATTTACTATGTGTGATCGTGCGGGTCTTATATGATATTGTTGGCCTTATATATGTGAAAGGATTATATGTTGCTAATGAGAAAGCCCAGAGTGAAATCAATTGTATATTGTGATGTATTCAAATTCTGTTGGCATGTGAATCGTGTTAGATGTCATGGATGGTTGGAAAATTAAGTGGATATTTGGCTCACTTGGTTTGTATATTGGTTGGATATGAAAACACTCATATTGATTGATTGTGATCATTTTATCTTCATATCTTATTCATTTATGAAACATTGATACCACTGTGGAAATATCGAAAACACTGGTTTTTTCTGACAGAAAATGTGACATCTTAAAAAAAACCCTTCTAGGGATGTATTGGGGAGGGGATATGGATATGGATATAGATCGGATATGGATTGTATACGGGTTGAAGAACCCTCCATGGGTCCTTCGCCTGGAAGCTTTAGCTCCGTAGGTGTATACAGAGGTTGTGGAACTACCTCGTGCATTACATCATCATCATTTTTATTTTATATACCTTATTATACTTGTGTAGTGATTTTATTTCTTTGTTGACTTGTTACCTATCCAGTTGTTCTATCTTTCTTTACTTGTACTTGATATTCTCGTATATGTTTGTTCTTCTTTGCTCTACTTGTATGTGGTATAATGTATACTTGTATACTTTTTTAGTGTTTGTTACAATATATGTGAGTATTATAAAACTATTAGTGCAAGCGGTATGGGATACCGTTCTGAGATATTTTTAGCTTGTAGGTGACGTGACTTTAGAGTGTACTTTTGTATGCTTTATTTTCTATTTTACTCAATCAGACCATCATACCTATTGAGTACAAGTGGACCGTACTTACCCTACTATAACCTTTCAATGCAAATCTTGGTTCGAATATGCCTCACAGTAGTTGATTCGGGCACCTTCAAAGTTATTCAAGGTAGCAGTTGGATTTCATGCATCTGGAGTTCATTTTTATCTTTCTATATTGGACTATTTCTTTACTAGCATTCCTAGACAGAGTTATTCCTATTGGATTTCTTATGTTTTTTATTCATGGATTGTATTAGTATTTCTTACACTGTAACACCAGATTTTGGGAGTTATGGCACCATTGGTTATGTTTCTTTCTATTTTTATTATATGTATGTAGTTCATCTTTGTTTTAGAAGCCTTGCCTTGGGGTTATTATTGTCTTTTACCCTTGTACATCAGTTTGAGTGATAGGCTAACTTATTAAGGTTTGCCTCGACAAGTGCCATAACGACCTTTGATTTTTGGGTTATGACAAATTAGTATCTGAGCAGTCAGGGTCATTAGTCTCAATGATTTAAGAATGGAATGTCTAATAGAGTCTCATAAATTGGCACATAGACGTTTGTATCTATCTTCGAGAGGCTATACGATGTCTTTAGGAAACTTTTCTCATTTTATCCCTTATTACGAGAATATATTTTATACCTTGTGATTTGAGTTGTGTTTGACTCTTTCTTCATTGATGGTGTTGACTAGGTTTTACGAGAGTAGAGATATAGAGCCTTCACCTATAGGGAGAGCCTCGATTTATGGATGGATTTGAGAAAGTGGATAGGCCCGTGGAGTAGATCCATCCAGGAGGAGTGCTAAGGGACTTTCCCCTGAGCCCCGTGTTGAGCATGTTGGAGGTGTGGGTCCTATTTCAGTTACCCTGAGTTTTTTCTACCCCAGTATTGGGGGTTTTTTGGTTCTCTTGTTAACCCGTTTGAAGGGTTCTCCTTTGGTTATGTCAGGTGTTTCCCTAGTCTCGAGTGTGGATCCTCCAATTGCACCTGCTTCTACTCTTGGTACTCCTCTAACCTCGAGTACTATTCCTATTTCAGTGCCAGCATCTTAGTATGGTATTCTGAGGTCGGGAGCTTATCCTTCATCTATGTTACTTCCCCAGGCGGGATCCCAGCTTGCCAGATTCACCATGCCTTCTCTTGTTACAAGTATAGTTATGTTTTTTAAGGATTAGAAGAGGTTTGAGAGATTAACTCATTTTGGTCCCCCTAGTTCAGTGGTGCTGTAGGTGAAGATGCTTATGAGTTTCTGATTGACTGTCACGAGAACGTGCATAATTTGGGTTCACTTGAGTCGCATGGTATCAGTTATACTACTTATTAATAGAGAGATATTGCTAGGGATTGGTGAAGGTCGTTGGTTAGTTGCAGAACTCTTGATTCTTATGAGATGACTTAGGATTAGTTTATTAATACCTTTTTAGAGAAGTTCGTGCTTTATAGTTTGAGAGATCGAATGAGTGATGAGTTTAATCACCTGTAGAAGGTCTCCATGACTGTTGGAATATGAGGCACGCTTTCATGCACTGTTTAGATATTTTTATGCTAGTATTTTTGCCGAGTCTGAGAAGATTCAAAGGTTTGTAAAGGACTTAGATATCTTTCTTCAGTTGGCTACGTCTCAGATGGTTGTATGTGGAACGTCCTTTCAAAGTATAGTGGATCATGCTAAGATGACTAAGGTTATTTTGCAAGTATCTCAGAGAGGTGCCAAGAAGATGCACTATTTAGGTGAGTTCAAAGGTCAGGCTTCTCGAGGTAGATATTCCAGAGGGTTTATGGATATCATAGTGGACCAGTGTAGAAATTCTTTTAAAGTTCAGGTAGTGGGTTTTTTGGTTCAATAGTTCAGGGTGACCATTCGATCCAATTATACCTCTTTCTATTGAGTCAGGTCGCAGATCTTGCTACGTGTGTGATGAGATGGGCCATTTGGCTAAGGACTGTCCCCTTTATGTGTTCAGAGCTATATTTATTTCAGCTGTAAGAGGTAGAGGTTCTACCAAAGGTGCGTAAGGTAGGTGTAGTAGTGCCCACGGTGGTGGTCGTAGGGCTACTCAAGCAGTTGGCAGT
This sequence comes from Capsicum annuum, assembly GCF_002878395.1. Taxonomy (NCBI): domain Eukaryota; kingdom Viridiplantae; phylum Streptophyta; class Magnoliopsida; order Solanales; family Solanaceae; genus Capsicum; species Capsicum annuum. The sequence goes on from NC_061121.1 coordinate 208,202,681, forward strand.
CGTGCATAGTGCTATGCTATACCCACCAGACCAGAGGCAAAGGCTTTTGATATTGTAATTACAATTTATTTTAGATCTGCATCTATGTTTTTTGATCTGGGATCAACATTTTCCTATGTGTCTTTATATTTTGGGTTTTGATTATGTTAATGAGCCTCTTGCCATGCCTATTCATGTATCTACCCATATAGGAGATTTTTTAGTAGTGAAACAGGTGTACTGATCCTGTATTGTGACCTTTGCTGGGCGTGAGACTTGGGTAGATTTGCTTGTCTTAGATATGGTTGATTTCAATGTCGTCTTGAGTATGGATTGGTTAATTCCTTACCATGCTATCCTAGATTATTATTCTAACACCGTGACTTTAGCTTCGCCGGGTGTGCCAAGGATAGCTTGGAAGAATACGCTTTATTTAGGTCCGAAGAGGGTTATATTTTATGTTCAGGCTCGTCGATTATTTTAGAGGGGATATTTTCCTTATTCGGCATATATTCGTGATACTATTGTTGCTTCACCTCTTTTTTGGATTCTATTTGTATTGCTCGTGAGTTTATGTATGTGTTCTCTACGAATTTGCCTGGTATGCCTCCAAATACGAATTTGCCCTGTATGCCTCCAAATTGAGATATTAACTTTTCCATTGATGTTGAGTCAGACACCAAATCTATCTCTATTTTTACTTATAGGATGGGCCAATTCGAGTTAAAGGATTAATTGCAAGAGTTGTTGGATAAGGGATTTGTCCAACCTAGTGTATCACCTTGAGATGTATATGTCAAGTTTGAGAAAAAGAAGGATGGATCTATGCGTATGTGTATTGATTATCGACAGTTGAATAAGGTGACAGTTAAGAATAAACGTGTTCTTCCTCATATTGATGGTGTTGTTCTATTAGCTTTAGGGTGTTGTGGTATTTTTAAAGATTGATTTGAGATTTGGGTATCACCAGTTGAGGATTAGAGCTTTGGCTATTCTGAAGATAACTTTTCAGACTCGATATGGTCATTATGAGTTCTTAGTCATATTCTTTAGATGATAACTCCCTTGCCACATTTATGGAGTTGATAAAACATGTATGGCAATCGTATCTCGACTCTTTTGTTATTGTATTTATAGATGATATCTTTATTTATTCCAAAGCGAGTCCGATCATGAAAAGTATCTACGAATTATGCTTTTGAGGTTAAGGAATGAGAAGTTGTATATGCTGTGTTTTCCAAGTGTGAGTGTTGGTTAGAATCTGTCTCTTTCTTGGGTCATGTGGTGACTAAGGAGATTATTATGGTTGATCCATTTAAGGTTTCAGTAGTTCATGATTGGGCTAGATCTACTTTGCCCATTGAGATTTGGAGTTTTATTGGCTTGGCAGTTTACTATCGGCGTTTTGTTGAGGGTTTCTCATCTATCGCAACTCTATTGACTAAGTTGACTCAGAAGAAGGTTTCTTTTTAGTAGTTTGATACTTGTAAGGTGAGCTTCTAAAAGATCAAGGATTTGTTGACTTCAGCTCCTATTTTGACTTTACTCAATGAGGGCGTGGGATTTATTATCTTTTGTGATACTTCAGGTATTGGGTTAGGTGATGTGTTGATTCAAATAGGAAAGGTGATTGCATATGCTTCTTATCAGCTTAAGCCCTATGAGAGGAATTACCCTATCCATGATTTGGAGTTGTGCATGGTTGCATTTTCTTTGAAGTTATGAAGGCACTACTTATATGGATTCCATTATGAGATTTTCTCAAATCATCATAGCCTTCAGTACTTCTTCACCCAGTGAGATCTTTGTATGAGGCAACACCATTGGATTGAGTTTCTTAAGGATTATGACTTGAATACCCTCTATCATCCAGACAAGGCTAATATGGTTCCAGATGCCTTGAGCTAAAACCTAACTAGCATGGGTAGCTTGGCACATCTTTTGACCTAGGAGGGGCTTTGGCCTTAGAGGTTCGATCTTTAGCTATCTAGATGGTGTGGCTTGATATTTTGACACTTAGGTGTGTTTTGGCAATTTTTGAGACTAGATCTTCTTTGATAGAGCAGATTCAAACTCACCAGTTTGATGATAGTGGGTTAAGGTTGATTCGAGATAAGGTGTTGAGTGGTGAGGATAAGGAAGCCTCGCTTAATTCCGATAGCATTTTGAGAATTAGGGGCCGAGTTTGTGTGTCGTGAGTGGGTGATTGGATTAGATTGATTTTGAAAGAGGCCTATTGTTCCAGGTATTCCATCCACCCAAGAGTGAGTAAGATATATTATAAACTGAGGCAACGTTAATGGTGGGGTGGTATGAGGAAGGATGTAGCGTACTTTGTAGCTCGTTGCCTATGTTGCCAGCACGTGAAGGTCGAGCATTTGAGGCTTGGTGGATTGCTTTAGAAATTACCCATTCCTGAAACGAATCACTATAGACTTTATGACCGAATTGCCTCGCACTTTGCATGGTTCTGATAGTGTTTGGGTCATCGTGGATCGATTGACCAAGTCTACTTATGTCATTTCGGTACAGGTCTCTTTCAGTATTGAGAGGCTGGCCCATATCTACATTCATGAGATTATGCGACTATATGGGTGCTAATGTCTATTATTTTAGAGCGAGGTTATGTGTTCACATCACACTTTTGAAAGGCTTTTTAGGATGAGTTACGCACTTAGGCTGATCTTAGAACTGCATTTCACCTCTAGATTGATAGTCAGTCAGAGCGGACTATCCAAGTTTTGGAGGATATGTTTTGCACTTGTGTGATGGATTTTGGTAGCCCGTGGGAGCAATATTTACCCTTGGTGGAGTTTGCGTATAATGATAGTTACTATTCCAACATCAATATTGCTCTTTATAAGGCATTATATGGTAGGCGTTGTCGTTCTCCATTATGTTGGTTTGAGGTTTTTGAAGTTAGACCTTGAGGTACAGATTTTTTCGTGAGCTTTTGGATAAAGTTCGGATCATTTAGGATAGACTTCTAGCTGCTCAGATTAGGAAAAGTGCTTTGCTGATCGTAGACCTCGTGCCTTGAGATTTGGTGTTGGTGATCGCATTTTCCTTTGAGTTTTACCGATGAAGCATTTGATGAGGTTTCAGAAGAGGGGCAAGCTTAGCCCCATCTATATTGGCTCACTTGAGATTCTTTGGACTATTAGTTTCAATAGTTGTTCATTCAGTTTTTCATGTTTCCATGCTTCACCGCTACATTTCGGATGAATCTCATGTCATTCATTGGGAGTCGATTAAGTTAGATGAGGCTGTCTTTTGTTGAAGAGCCGATCTCCATATTGGCTAGGGATGTTAGACAGTTGCGCTCTAGAGTTATTCTTGTGGTTAAGGTTCAGTGGAGGCATTGACCTGTAGATGAGGCTACTTGGGAGGCCAAGTCTAATATGCGTGGTTCTTATCCCCAGCTCTTTGTTGATTTAGTTATTTCTCTTGCCTTTAGTTCAAGGATGAACTAGATTTTTAGTGGCCGATGATGTAATATCCTGAATTTTGATAAAATATGTGAATGTGTTTCTGTGTGATTTGACTATTCTATCCATTCTCGTAGTTGTGTTGTGGTATGTTTGGGGTGCGGGGATGATTGACATGGTTTTTGAGGCATTTTGGTGTCATTTATGTGATTTTATGAGTTTTGGCGGCTTTGAGAGCCTATAGTTGATTTAGTTGATATCTTTTAATCCGTGCAATGAATGACAAAATGGACTACATCAGTAGATCTTAAATGTTGATTTTAGGATGGTAACATGGTTGATGTGGTTTTATGGCTTTTAAATCTCATTTTGACCCTCGATTCAAAAAGTTGTAATTTTGGTTTTTGGGGTCAACTTTGTAAAAATAATGTTTTTCCGAAAATCTGATATTGCTATTGAGCTTGGAGAATCAAAATTGATAGGATAGCATATTTCGTTTGCATTCACGGGATTCCGGATGAGTTTCGAGGGGTTTGCGGAGACGTGAACCCTATATATACCTATGTTTTGCCATTTTCCCCTCATTTTTTAGACTTGAAGCTTAGAATTTTATACTTTTGAACAATTTCTTCCATTTCTAAACTTGGGTAAGCTTCTAAACACCTATTTCAACTACTTTACTCTAATTTTATCATCCATTTCTTGTTTTAACAATGTTAAAGTGAAAATTGGGGATTTTAGCTTGGAAGGTCCAAAATTGTATTTCTTTGATTTAAACCCCGATTTCAACCCATTTTCTCTTGGATAAGTTTTTAATCTTATTATTATTACCTTTATATCAATTTCATCTTCAAAAATAACTTCAATTCTTGATTTTTAAAATTGATTTCCAGGATTTTACCCGGTAAAGCTTGAAATTAATTTTTCTTCGATTTGGACCTCGTTTTAACTCATTTTCGCTTGGGTTTTGAGATGTAGACTCCTAAAATCTTGTTTTGATGCATAGATTCTATATTTTATGTTTTAGTTGATTTTTGGTCCGTTCGTGGGGATTAAGGCTTTGGATCGAAGGTTTGTGAATCTGTTTTCAGCATTTGAGGTAGGTTATAGCTTAACTTCTTTCATATTGGGATGGGTGGTTAATGTTGATATAGAGTCATGTTAAAGGTGTGGAAACTAATCATAAAAATTGATAAGTTTATTGTGTTTTGCCCGTGTGGAGGCTTATATGTTGATGTATTTGGTGGTTTTGGAACATTATTTGCTATGTGTCACCATGTGGGGTTTTATATGATATTGTTGGCCTTGTACATATGAAAATGATTATATGTGAAATTGATTATATGTTGCTACTGAGAAAGCCTAGGCATGGTATCAATTGTATAGTGGGATGTATCATACTGTACTGGCATGTGAATCATGTTGGATTACATGGATGGTTGAAAAATTAAGTGGATATTTGGTTTACTTGGTTGGTATATTGGTTGGATATGGAAATACTCATGTTGATTGGTTGTGAGTATTTCTTCCTCATATCATAATCATTCATGAAACATTGGTACCATTGTGGAAATACTGAAAGTACTGACTTTTTTTGACAAAAAATATGACATCTTAAAAGAAACCCTCCCCAAGGGATGTGCTGGGGGAGATATGATTATGAATTGTACATGGGTTTATGAACCCCCACGGGTCCTATGTCGAAAAGTTTTAGCTCTATAGGTGTATACAAAGGTTGTGCGATAGTCTCGTGCATTACATCATCATCATCATTATTTTCATTGTATTTACCTTATTATGCTTGTGTAGTGATTGTATTTCTATGTTCACTTATTACCTATACAATTATTCTAGATTTCTTTACTTGTACTTGATATTTTTGTATATGTTTGTTCTTCTTTGCTCTATTTGTATGTGGTATAATGTATAGTTGTATCCCTTTTTGGCATTTGTTACAATAAATATGAGTATTATAGAATTATTAGTGTAAGTGGTGTGGGCTATCGCTGTGGGATATTTTCTTATTGCAGGTGACATATCCTTACTGTGTCCTTTTGTATGATTTATTTTCTACTTTGCTTTATCAGCCTATAATACCTATTGAGTACAAGTGGACCTACTCACCGCTACTGTACCCTTTCAATGCAGATCCTAGTTAGAGTGTACCTCACACTAGTTGATTAGGGCGCCATCGAAGTTATTCAAGGTAGCAGTTGGATTTCATGCGTCTGGAGTTCACTTCTATCTTTCTATATTAGATTATTTCTTAAGTAGTATTCGAAGACAAAGTTATTCCTGTTTGATTGCTTATGTATTTGACTCATGGATTGTATTAGCAGTTCTTACACCGTGACACCAAGTTTTGGGAGTTGTGGCATTATTGGTATGTTTCTATTCATTTTTATTATATGTATGTGGTTCGGCTTTGTTATAGAAGTCTTTCCTTGGGATTATTATTGTATTTTTCCCTTGTATATCTGTTTGGATAATAGTCTTACTTGTCAAGGTTCGCTACGACAAGTGCCATCATGGACCTTAGTTTTTGGATCGTGACACATATGACCATGCAACAAAAAGTTTGTTTAATAATTTTTTTTTAAAGGCCAAGCACATTGTTAGGACCCTCAACTTGACACGGACTTTCACTTTGACATCTAAAGTGGATGTTTTTCATTTTACACACCTAAATTAGCCACCAACTGTATCATTTTGGCACCTTTCTTTGACATGGCAAAGTGAGTGCTCTACGCTTGCCTTTTGGCACGTGACAACCTTATTTTAGCCCATTTTTTATTTAATTTTATCTTCTTCTTTTCCATTTTTAATCTCATTATCTTCCACTATTTTTAAGCTCAAACTCTTTTAATGGTACTTTCAAATACCCTCTATATCTTAAATAATAATTTATTTTAATATCTTTTTCATATCACTTCTAAAAATATTTTCTCTAAAAATATGTGTATGAAAAAAAATTCTTAAATTGAGTTCCTAATTCAAATAAGAAGAGTAAACTATTGTATCAATATGATGATTAACTCTTAAAGAATTTATTAAAATATATTTTGATCTGCAAAGATTCACCTCCAGGCATCCATCCAGTAAAGTATCTGTATTTTCTTACGAGTAACTCCCAATCGTATTTATGTTTTCTTCCATTAGTTAATTTTCTAATTGACCACTGACCTTCTCCTCCTCCTCCATATTTTTTTAGTCATATGTCTGAATTTCATAATGCTATTAATCCAGATTTATCATCCTTAGAGAATGAGGAGGTATGTTTATCATTCTTGAAAAATAACCTCCATTAATGGTGGTTAAGCTCAAAAAAGGTTGGGTAGGGAAGATGTTGAAAAAATACTACAATATTGATATGAAACTAAAATTAATAAAAGTAAAAGAATAGTCACAAATACTGTGTCATGGAAAGCCACTTGAAAGCAACTTCGATCCAATTATCGTGCAAATTCTTCTAGCCGGTTGCTTCCCAAGATTTCGCAGTTACGTCCAAACACATGCACTAATGGTTGAAAGTTTAAAGGTTTCCCAAACCGATTGCCCAAAATGATTTAACTACAAGAGAAAAGGAGGAATATGTTTTCCTTGTTGTGGCGTATTGGTAAGACTAAATGTACTAGTTCAAGCAATTCGATCTTTCTACTAGTATTATATTTAAAAGATTTCTTGGCATGATTTGCTTCTACACACACAGGAAATTTAAAATTATCATCAATATTTACTCCAGAAATCGATTTCATTTTTCCAAGTCTTTTAGTAGAAGCAATATTAACATGACCTAATCTACCACGCCAAAAATTAATAGAGTCAACAATATAAGCAGAATTAGAAATACTTGCATTGTTGACAATATCTTGAACAGTGTTCTGTATAAATAAGTCCCCGCCAAGTTATTCTTTCCCAACAAAGTTTACTCCATGAGAAATAATTATTTTATCAATTTCAAAAATAAATTTAAGATCTACTTTGTTGAGAAGTGCTTTAGAAATTTTCTACAGGGGGGAGAAAACATACAAAACATTGGTACAAACTAATGTTTTACCAGAGTTAATTTAAGAGAAATTTTTTCTTTACCAATAACTCCAGTTGTAGTAGAGTTACCCATGTAGACGCACTCATCATCATTGGACTCGACAAAGTCATGGAACAATTCTTTATTGACATAGAAATACCTTGAAGTGCTTGTGTCCAACACCCAGTCAATCTTATTAGCTACCAGATTCGCCTCGAGGACTACTACAATGATCACTTCATCACCCTCAGTAAATGAATTTCGACATCATTTTGTCCTCCCTATTTTGAGTTTTACAAACTATCCCATAGTTCGTTAATAGATTTGTAAGTAACAAATAAATCAAAGTATTAGTCATATGACTTAATATATGTCCTCTAACATTTTTTCTATCCTTTTCAATCTTTCTTTTAGCAGATTCATCAACAACCATAATAGTGCTAGAACCAGTAGTAATGTTAGAACCATCATTAGACAAAACATAATCAACTTCGAATTGTTCTAAGAAAATCAAAAGTTTTTGTGATCAACATTTAAAATTATTTTCGTTCAATGACTAAAGTTTTGACAAATTAAGAAAAAAATTATTCAAAGAAAAAGTCATTTATCAATATTATATGTAAGAAAGTTGCTTTCAAATTGTTGAAAAAACATACTAAAATATTGACATAAAATTGGACTTAATAATAGTAAGAGAATAGTTACAAATACTGTGTCGTGGCAAGCCACTGCCTTGAAAGCAACTTTGGTCCGACTCCGGTGCAAATCCTTCTAGTTGGTCGCTCCCTAAAGTTCTACAACTATTTCAAACATGTGTACTCATGGCTGAAAGTTTTGAGTTTGTCCAAACTAATTGCCCAAAATAATTTAAGAACCAAAGGAAAGGAGGAAGATATTTTCTTTATTTTTTTGTTGTGGTGTATTATCTCTTCTCCAAGGACATCTTTTATATAGGATTTGAAAGAGTTGTTGCAAGAAGAAGACTTAATGGTATTAAAGAACCATTAATTTACATGTTACATAATTATGTTGGAACGGACATTTAGAATAAATGTATTCATCTCCTTTGTAACGTAGAAGTTTATTCATCTTTGCATTACATGAAATGCATAAATGTAGAATTAGTATCATAGTTGTGGGAGGCTTTTTTATAATTATTTGAGAAAAAACTACGTGGCTTTAATTCATTGGATTCCTTGTTATTTGTTTCGATTTTTTTTAAAAAAATTAATTATGGGTGTATATAATGATGTGGTGAATTAAAATAAGTTGGTGGTTCGACTGGCTATGTTGTATGGAGAGGAGTGTTGATCAGTTAAAAAACTCCACATCCAAAAGTTAAAGGTTTCGGAGATGAGGATGTTGCGATTGATGTGTGGTCAGACCAGGAAAGATAGGGTAAGGAATGAGATTATTCGAGAGAAGGTGGGAGTGGTTTCAGTGGAGGACAAGATGCGAGAAACGAAGTTACATTGGTTCGAGCACGTAATGAGGAGGGGTTCGGATGCTCCAGTGTGGAGGTGTGAGACACTGGCTATGGAGGATTTCAGGTGAGGTAGAGGTAGGCCGAATAAATATTTGAGGGAGGTGATTAGGCATAATATGGAGCAGTTACAACTTACGAATGACATGACCCTGGATAGGAAGGTGTGGAGGATGCGAATTAGGGTAGACGGCTAGGGGGTAAGAGTGCATCGATAACAGTAGGGGAGTGTTCTTTATTTGTGTCTGCAGTTTCTTGTTCGGGGTGTTGAGTGTTGTCTATGATTTCAGATTTATAGTTTTAGTATTTTCTTGTGGCTCTAGTATTATCTTGTGGCTAGCGTTGTTAGTTTATTTTGCATATTGTATAAGTTTATATGCATTTATGTATTGTGTTTGTTATATTGTTATTGGTTTTAACCCGGAGGTCTATCGGAAACAACCTCTCTAGTTCACCTGAGGTAGTGGTATGGACTGCGTACACTCTACCCTCCCAAACCTCACTAGGTGGGAATACACCTGGTATGTTGTGACAAAAATCAATTGAACGTTTAATCCATATTGGAAGAAAGTGCAACCCACACACTTGAACTGGTGTAAAAAAGTGTCAAAACAACACTGTTGATAGCCGGTTTAGGTATTTAAAATGAACAACATCCACTTTAGTTATCAAAGTAAAATTCATATCAAATTAAAGAACCTCACGATGTATTTGACCTTTCTAAAAATAAAAAATAATTTTTAAAAAATTGGCAAAAAGAATTAAGAGCATTAATTTACAACAAATGTCTGGCTATTCATCCATAGCGGGAATGGTCAATTAGTCCCGCCCATATTTGTATTTCCCACATTAGCAGGAAAAAAGAAATTCAAATTTTGGAACCTCAATTGCTGAATTGCTGCCATGTTATCGATACTCGTCACTTATCATCATCATCGTTTAATATACATAGCCTAATCAACGGCCAATACTATTTCCTCTTGAGCATACAGAGATCCAAATTCTCCAACCTTTTCTCCATTTTCCATTATCAGAAAAATCTTATTATGCCTTAGGTACATAAATTTTATGCTAGTATATGTCTACCATGAAATTTATGTGTTAAGACCTGATAAAATTTCTCTTTGGCTTCCAATTATTCATCAAGTTGTCTTGCTAACATTAGTTTTCTAAATTAATTAATCTGATTATATATGATTTTTGTTAATTTTCAGTTAAATAGTGACTTTTTGAGATGGGTTTTCTCTAAATCATGTAAAAATGTAATTAATTTTAGCAATAGCTTATTGATTTCAGATAACTTTATGATTTTTTAAAATCATTTTTCAGAGATTTTTTTTTTCAACTAGAAATGTAGAATTATTAGCAACTGTTTGTTGATTTTTGTTAATTTCAAAATTTTTTTTGGCAGGGAATACAATAAAAGATAGGTTGTCACTTAAAGAAACCTGGAGTCGTGGTGTTATTGAACTCACTATTCTTAGAATCAATGTTGCTCATTTTTGTGTGTTTTTTATTATCATCCATTTCATGGTTCTAACTAGACATAGAAAGTGTTAGTGTAGTAAAGGAGCCATCGGTGGTAATACCATTGCTAATTGTTCTACCCTGTAAGGAGGCAATTGCTGAGTCACTACAATTGAATGGCTAGTACTACTCCTAAGTCTAGAATATTCATAAACTGATAGTGCTGAGTATATATATTGGTTCAAATCCTCAGAATTTTGTTCAAATAAAGAGGTGCATAGCTTTTAGAATTGTATATATACTATAATATTTATTGTATAGGAGATGAAAGCACTGGGCTATAGCCAGTAATGCTTGTGATTGCTTCTCATATTTGAAACCATTTGATTTTGAATCATCAGCACTCCACACAAATATTCCAGCTGACTCTCCTTTACTTTTAAGCTTACTGCAGGCTGTGAAGAATCCATTTTCGGGAGATAATCCACCACTCCCATCTGTGGCAAAGCTAGCCAAGATCCTTCCCGCTTCATAATTTGATCTTTGAGTAGAAAAATAGTCCATGAATTGAGACAGTGGTTCCTTCATCATACGTATAAAATTGGAAGTTAACATAGTCTATAATTGTTGTCTTCGGGTACACAAAAATCTGTATTTTGGCAAAACAACTTCATCACAAGTTAAAAAAATAAACCAAGAACACTTATGAAATTTCCAACACCTTCAACACAAGATAAAAAAAATGACCTTTCAAAGAAGTGTGTTTTCAGTATTTTAAAGAAAATTGGATGAAGCAGAAAAAGCCAAGTCCTCTTAATTCACGGAGTTTCTTAAGGAAATAATTTCCCTTGAGTACCTAAGGTTGTGTTATTTTCCTCCCAAGTTAAAAAGACTTAACAATACGACTGTAGTGGTACCTCAAACGATCGGATTCTCATCAAACTCACTCAACAGTTAGATGATCACACAGAGTATTTTAGAAGACAAGAAATGTTTTCAAGTGCAGAAAAATTTGTTATAAACCTGTGGAAAAATACAGGTTTATATAGCCATTAAGTGCCCCTTCCGAAAGGTGGCAATGGTTCACCAGAAAGGTGTATCCTTTCTAAACAGTTATGTCTGTCCATTCAAAAGAGTGCGCCTTTTTCGAACAATCACAACCATCCAAATAGTCAAATCTTTTCCCGAAATAGTGTGTCTTTTATCAAAGAGTTGTGTCCCTTCCAAGCAACTTTTTATTTTTCCATTCACACCAATTGAACCCAACAATCTCCACATGAATGGGAAATGACTACTCTTTATAAAACTTTACGAACAAGTATGCGATCATCAAGCAAAGACTGATTGCATCTGGATAAGTGGGTTTTCCTTTGAACTTTTCATAGTGAACATGCACTCGGTAGATTTGATATCTTTGAATCGTCGAACTTTAATTTACGTACACGTAGACAATACATGTCACACAACTAGTTTTTTACCATTTATGATTCTCACGGTTTTATTTGTTTCAGCCATGAACACGTCCCGATTTCATGAGACCTTATAGAATAGGCCTTTACTAAAATTCTCTTTGAAACGGCTAACACTTCTCCCTTACATAGGTGATTTTTAAATGTTTAATCATATATATTAAACTATTTGGTCAAATCTGCCAAATTTAGATAATCATTAAAAGACTTCACTCTATAAGTCTTATCCTTGTTTACTAAACATTGTCTATATCATGAGAATAGGTTGGGTATTTGACAATGTTGAACTTGTTAGACACAACTTTGTTTGATGTCCTTGAACCTAGCTCTTGGGATCTCCAGACTGCTAGGTAGAGTTACCCCATGATGACTTGTCCTAGGCCGTAAACCCATTCCCTTGGATGTCCTTTTAACTCCTCTAGATAGACCTTTTGTAAGTAGATCCGACACATTATCCTGACTTTACATAGTCAACAGTGATAATTCCACTAGAGAGACATTCTTTAATGATATTATGTATCTGTATTATGTGACGAGATTTACTGTTGTACATCATGCTTCCTGCTCTACCTATTGCTGCTTGACTATCACAGTGTATGCATGCACACCGGTGCCAATGATTTGGATCAATAAGGAATATCTTTCAAAAAATTGCGGAGCCATTCTGCTTCTTCACCGGTTTTATCCAATGCGATAAATTCAAATTTCATTGTGGAGCGAGCAATACATGTCTGTTTGGATGATTTTCAAGAGACCGCTCCACCGACAGTAAATACATATCCACTCGTGGATTTTACTTCGTTCTATCTAGTGATCCAATTTGCATCTCTATATCCTTTAAGTACCGCGGGATATTTATTATAATGCAAAGCATAGTCTTAAGTGTATTTAAGATACCCTAAAACTCTTTTCATTAACATTCAATGAGTTTTATTGGGATTGTTCGTGTACCGACTCAATTTACTAATAGCACATGTTATGTTTGGTCGTGTATAATTCATGATATATATTTAACATCCCAACACTCTTGCGTACTCCAATTGTGAGTCATTTTCGCCTTCATTCTTTTGAAGTGTGAAGCTCACGTGGAGTCTTGGAAATATTAAATTTCAAATACTTGAATTTGTCAAGTACCTTTTTGATGTAATGAGACTATGACAATGTCAACCCTTGTGGAGTTCTATGAATTCTTATTCTTAAGATCATATCTGCAACTCTAAGGTCTTCATATCAAACTTGGTCTTGAGCATTCGTTTTGTAGCATTTATGTCAGAAATGTCTCTACTAATGATCAACATGTCATCTACATACAAACAAACAATTACTTGGTGATTTGGAGTGTCTTTAATGTAAACACATTTATCATATTCATTTATCTCGAAGCTATTTTCCAATATGGTTTGGTCAAACTTTGCATGCCACTGTTTAGGTGCTTGTTTTAGTCTATAAAGTGACTTAACAAGTTTACACACCTTATTTTCTTTTGCTAGAACCACAAAACCCTCAGGCTGTTCCATGTAAATTTCTTCCTCCAATTCTCCATTTAGGAATGTTGTTTTCACATCCATTTAATGAATTTCAAGATCATATACCTCCAAGGTAATTCGCATCTGCATTAATGTTATCCTTGTTATAGGCGAGTATGTATCAAAGTCATCAAGGCCTTCTTTCTATTTGAAGCCTTTTACTACAAGTCTTGCCTTGTATTTGTCAATAGTACCATCCACTTTCATTTTTCTTTTGAAGATTTATTTAGAACCTAAAGGTTTATTTCCTGAAGGATGATAAACCAATTCCTACGTATAGTTGCTTAGGATTGAATCAATCTCACTATTGACTGCCTCTTTCCAAAAGGATGAGTCTGACGGTGACATCGCTTCTTTAAACGTTCGAAGCTCATTTTCTAAGAGAAATATTACAAAATTCGATCCAAATGAAGTTGACGTTCTTTAACTTGTACTACATCTTGGAGTCTCATCATTATATACATCCTCACTTGGTTCATCTCGAAGTCATTTAGACCCTCCACTAGACTGTTCATGTCTAGTTTTATACGGATAAATATGTTCAAAGAATTCAACATTATCTGATTCAATTATCGTATTTTCATTGATATTCGAATGTTCAGATTTATGAACCAAAAACTAACATGGTTTACTACTTTTAGCATATCCTATGAACAACAGTCCATCATCTTAGGCCCTATCCTTAATCTTTTAGGCATAGGAACTTGGACCTTCGCTAGACACCCCCACACTTTGAAATATTTTAAGTTGGGCTTCCTTCCTTTCTATTTTTCATATGAAATTGATTGTGTCTTACTATGGCGCACCCTATTGAGTATTCAGTTAGCTGTAAGGATAACTTTTCCCCACAAGTTTTGCAGTAAACCTGAACTTATTATTAAGACATTCATCATTTCTTTCAACGTTCGATTTTTTCTTCCCGCAATTTCATTTGATTGAGGTGAATACGGGACCATAGTTTGATAGACAATTTCATTTTCTACACATATTTACACAAAGAGAGATTCATATTCTCTGCCCCTATCACTTCTTATCATTTTAATTTTTCTCTCTAACTGATTTTCAACTTCTATTTTATATTGCCTAAATGCATCTATTGCTTCATCCTTACTATTTAGCAAATAGACATAATAGTATCTAGTGCAATCATCAATAAAAGTTATAAAATACTTTTTTCCACCACGAGATGGTGTTGACTTCATATTACAAATGTCAGTATTGATTAAGTCTAAGAGATTGGAATTCCTTTCAACGGACTTATACGGATGCTTAGCATACTTTGATTCCACACACGTTTGACATTTTAATTTATTGCACTCAAAGTTTGGCAAAAATTCTAAGTTAATCAGTTTTTGCAATATTTTGTAGTTGACATGTCCTAATCATTCATGCCACAAATCATAAGACTCAAGCAAGGAAGAAGAAACTGAACTTTTATTGATTTCAACATTCATTACATTCATTTTGAATAGGCCCTCTGTGAGGTAGCCTTTTCCTACGCACACTTCTCCTATACTAATATAATTTTTTTGGAAATAAATACATATTTGAATCCATTTTTGTCACGAAGTAATACATAAATCAAGCTCTTCCGTAACTTCGGTATATACAAGACATTGTTTAAAGTCAATACTTTGCTTGAGGTCATTTTCAAGCAGACTTTTCCTATTTCTTCGACTATTGTAGTTAAGGAGTTGTCCATATATATCTTTCCTTCCCTTGAGTAGGAGAAAAAGCAGCAAATAACTACTTATTAGCACAAACGTGGCGGGTGGCACCGAAATCCATCCACCATTCTCGAGGATTTTTCACCAAGTTGCATTCAGGCAGCATGGCACACAGATCATTCGTTACTTTCTTGGATTCAGCCATATTTGCTTGGTCCTTCTTTTTTTCTTTCTTTGAGGCACGACAATCCATTGACTTGTGGCCAATCTTTCCATAGTTAAAGCATTTTCCCTTAAATTTCTTCTTAGGTTGATTGTTTTCATATCCAGTTTTCTTTTGCTTTTTGGAGTTGTTGTGGTCATCTTCTACAATAATTTCTCCACTTATTGCAGAATTCCCTTTTGACCTTCTTTTCGCGGCTTTTTTTGTCTTCTTCAATGCGCAGTCTTACCATAAAATCTTTGGCTGTCATCTCCTTTCACTTATATTTTAAGTAGTTCTTGAAGTCCTTCCACATAGGTGGTAACTTATCTATTATTATCGCAACTTGAAACGCCTCATTCACAACCATACTTACAATTAAGTTCATGTGAACATTAAAAATATTTTTAATATGTTCAACAAAGGTATTCATCAAACTCATACCTTTCGCGAGGAGATCATGGATGATAACTTGCAGTTCATGGACTTGAGATACAATAGACTTGCAGTCAATCATTTTCAACTCAAGGAATCTTGCAATGAAGAACTTTTTGATTCCAGCATCCTCAGTCTTTTATTTTATTTCTAGCGCCCCCTACAACTCTTTTGCCGTCTTCATTCCACTATACACATTGTATAGTTCATCTTGGAGGCCATTTAGAATGTAATTCCTGCCGTCTCCTAGTCCGAAGTTCCCTCAAAAACCTCTGGAGCTTCTCCAGATGTGAATATTTGAAGACATAAAGTTGTAAGTTAGAAGAACATCTTCTGTTGCCACCTTTTGAAATCAACACCCGTGAATTTTTTGGGTTTCTCCGCTGGTGCTATTACCTTCGGAGCACTCATACGACTCGTTGTGAAAACATTAGTTGTTGCCACGGTCGTTGCAGTATCATTCACTTGACTGTTAGTAGTTATCTTCCTGTCATAACAAGACAGTAAATTTTAGTATATCAAAATACTACTTATAAAGTTGCAGCAATTTTAAACACCCATTGTTTCTAGTTTAACGATGAAGTTTTTATAACTTCCAATCTTCAACCGAATGACCTCTAACTTGTAATGAAGATTTTATTTCTTCAAATCACTTGTTAAGTTAAAATGGAGTAGAAACCTTAAAACTTTAATCTCCAGAAATCAAATAATACAGATTATAGAAAAAAAGCTTTAGTGAAAAGAAAATTTCACCAAACAAGCAAACAAAAATATTGTTTTTTGCAATTTATTTCCTTAAGATTGTTGTCTTCGGGTACACAAAAATCTGTATTTTGGCAAAACAACTTCAACATAAGTTCAAGAATAAATCAAGAACCCTTATGAAGTTTCCAGCACTTTCAGCACAAGATAAAAAATGACCTTTCAAAGAAGTGTGTTTTCTGTATTTCAAAGAAAATTAGATGAAGTATAAAAAGTCAAGTCCTCTAAATTCACGAATTGTCCTAACAGAAATAATTCCCCTCAAGCACCCAAGGTTGCGGAATTTTTCTCCCAGGATAAAATGGCTTAATAATCTGACTGTAGTGGTACATCAAACGATCGGATTCTCTTCGAACTAACTCAATAATTAGATGATCACACGGAGTATTTTAGAAGATAAAAAATGTTTTCAAGTGCAGAAAAATTTGTTCTAAACCTGTGGAAAAATGCAAATTTATATAGCCATTAAGTGCCCCTTCCGAAAGGTGGCAATGGTTCACTGGAAAGGTGTATCCTTTATGAACAGTCATGTCTGTCCATTTGAAAGAGTGTGTCTTTTTTCAAACAGCCACAACCATCCAAACAGTCATACCTTTTCTCGAAACAGTGTGTCTTTTATTTGAAGAGTTGTGTTCCTTCTAAGCAACTTTTTATTTTTCCATTCACACCAATTTAACCCAACAATAATGTGACCGAGCTTTTTCATAGCGCCTTGTAGTGACTTTGAACTTCATCATCATCAAACAGAGTTATGGAAGAAAATGATATAACTCCGTTGCTTTTCAGGGTTGTAATTAACTTACCTATGCACTCAACAAAAGTGTTAGGGTCAGCTTGGAAATGTTCATAGTCGATATCAATTCCATCCAAATTGTGTTGCTTAATGATATCTGTAAGAGAAGAGACAACATTTGAAACCCAAGAATCAACTAAAGAAGGGTTGAAATAGGCGCTTCTTCAGCCAACACTGTCCCTTCCTAAGCTCAATCTACTTTAACATTAAAATGTTGGTCTTTAATCACAGAAACAGAAGAAGGCGTGAGGTTATTTGTGTGCCAAAAGATATTAAATTGACTATTTGTTGGAGCCGGAGAAGATATAGTGTAGCCGATAGAAAAGGAGAGAATGAAGTAAAATTCAACACCAGAGCAAATAGGGACGACATCACTAAACTTGACACCATTAATGTTATAAACCAAATGGGAGAGCCCAACCCAAAAGACTAGTCTAATAGGTGGGAGAACCCATTTGGCTATAATCCCCTTAGAATTTCTCTATTTTTCCAATGTGGGACAATTGGTTCATAACAATTGCCTCCGATTGAGAACCAACGAACTCGTTGGTCATGGCCGAGCCCAGTTGGTCATGACTGACACCCCTCTTAGGTCCAGGAAACCACTCCGAGTTGTGGCTCCACGCGTGGATTGATCCTTGTTGGTCACAGCTATGCCCATATGGTCACGGCTGGCACCCCTCTTAGGTCCAGGCCGCCACTACTAGCACACAGGCCACCACTATGAGTCACGGCCCAATGAATGTCTCCCCACAAGTGGATCGATCCTCATTGGTCATGGATGAGCTCAGTTGGTCACGTCTTGCACCCTTTTTAGGTCCAGGCCACCACTCCTGGTGTACAGGCCACCACTTCGAGTCATGGCCCCACGCATAGATCGATCCTCTTTGGTCACGGCTATGCCTAGTTGGTCATGGTTGGCACCCCTCCTGGGTCAAGGCCACCACTACGAGTCACGACCCAACACGCGGCTCCCCACATGTAGATCGATCC
>NC_061121.1:208223911-208302111 GCF_002878395.1 Capsicum annuum
AATCTAGGATTTCAAAGCCTAAACATCAAAAGTTGAAATGCCTCACTTCCACAAATGCAGGAGACACACTTCCTTGTTTAGTTAATTCAAGCAATATTTGTAAGGAGATGTACTTCCTTGTTGGGCAATTCAAGTGACATTTGTAAGGAGACACACTTCTTTGTCTGGGTAATTCAAGCGCTATCATAAGGAGATGCACTTCCAAAGGAGATACACTTCCTTGTTTGGTAATTCAAGCGCTATCATAAGGAGACGCACTTCCAAAGGAGACATACTTCCTTGTTTGGTAATTCAAGCAACATTAGTAAAGAGATGCACTTCCTTGTTTGGGAAATTCAAGTGGTATTTATAAGGAGACGTGCTTCCTTGTTTGGGTAATTCAAGCAACATTTGTAAGGAGATGCACTCCCTTGTTTGGACAATTCAAGCAACATTTGTAAGGAGACGCACTTCCTGTTTTGGGAAATTCGAGCAACATTTGTAAGGAGATGCACTTCCTTAATTCAAGCGTTATCATAAGGAGACGCACTTCCAAATAAGACATACTTCCTTGTTTGGTAAGTCAAGCGCTATCATAAGGAGATGCACTTCCTTGTTTGGTAATTCAAACAACATTTGTAAGGAGACACACTTTCTTATTTGGGCAATTCAAGCAACATTTGTAGGGAGACACACTTCCTTGTTTGAACAATTCAAGTGATATTTGTAAGGAGACACACTTCCTTATTTTGGTAATTCAAGCGCTATCATAAGGAGATGCACTTCCAAAGGAGAAGCACATCCTTGTTTGGTTAATTTATGAAATATTTGTAAGGAGATGCACTTCCTTGTTTGGTTAATTCAAGAAACATTTGTGAGTAGACGCACTTCCTTGTTTGAGTAATTCAAGCAGCATTGGTAAGGAGACGCACTTTCTTATTTTGATAATTCAAGCAGCATTGGTAAGGAGATGCACTTCCTTGTTTTGATCATTCAAGCAACATTGGTAAGGAGATGTACTTCCTCGATTGGGTAATTCGAACTTTGATTTTTAGGTGATACACTTCCTAACTTAAGTCTTGATTCATAGAAAATGCACTTTCTAGTCGAGTTATCGCACTTAACCCTAAGGAGACGCACTTCCTTGCTAGTTTTCATTTGTCAGGTGACACACTTTTTAACTTAAACTTGTATCTCTAGAAGATGCACTTTCTAGTTAGAATCCCTCACTTTAATTTTTAGGAGACGCACTTCCTAGTCTTGGTTATTCAATTTTACTCTCAAGAGATGCATTTCTTGGTCATAGTCTTGATTGATCGTTGCAACATGCAAGTAGGTATGATATGACTTTTTCAAAAGTCTTCTGATGATAAACTGGAAAAAAAATTTCTGTTTTTGAGACTTTAGTTTTCTGGCAAACGGAATTTCTCTTTATAATAATCTTTGTTTGGGATAATTTTTCTTTTTTTTTTAGTTTTGATGTGATTTCGGGAGTCCGCCTGACGAACAGGGTGAATAAATGGAAAGTCAAAGAACAAAGTGAAGAAATAAAAAGTCAAGCAACAAGGTGAAAAGTTGAAAATTAACAGATTGAAAAATAGCAAGTCAGGAGCTCGCCTGAAGAATAGGGTGAGGAAATTACAAGTCAGGAGCCTGCCTGAAGAATAAGGTGATGAAATGTCAAGTCAACAGCCCACCCGAAGCACAGGGAGAATAAATGGAAAGTTAAGCAACGAGGTGAAACAATTGAAAGCCAAACAACAAGTTGAAAAATAGCAAGTCAGGAGCCCGCCTACAGAATAGGGTGATAAAACTCAATCCAAGAGTCCCAAAAAAATCTTCATAGATAGGGTTTTTTTATAATTTTATTTACATTTTAACTTGTAATTTTCATTTTTGATGTAATAACAGAGCAGCGGAACGGAACCTCGACGGGACCTAACTCGACTTTCCAACTCGATATCGTCCATCTTCTTCCAATCCTTTGAGATATGTGTCAATTGATTCCTTCGTAACTTGGGTAGGTAGGAAGTCCTAAGTGTAGACTCCATTTCCCTCCTCCCTTTTATTTCATTCTCTTTGAATAATGGTCGGGATAAAATTCCGTCTCGTTATCTACTTCTTTGTCTGAAAATACTTCATGTTTACATTCAAAGGGGGCATGCTGTAGACACCTAATTTTGTCCCTCTCGAAGTCTAATTTTATTCACTTTTAGTTCACCTTACCATGTGTCTAACCCCATGTAATTATATCCCACAAAAATACAAAAATAAACAAAAATAATACCTCTAACTAATTTATCTTATCCTAACAACCTACCCAATCAAAAACTTCCATCTCTCTACGCACTCACATTTTTATCCTCATAATAACAAACTAAAAGAAGGGGCCACAAGGAACTTCTAGGATTCTTCATTCATCTTCTATTTTCCTGCTCACAGAAACCCACTCAAAAAAAACACTCATCATCTTCATTCTCTTTAAAAATTAAACACATGCACCACTGATTCCATTATAGAACAAAAAAAATTTCCAAAAATTCCATTTTTCACATAATTATTCACAATGCTTTCCACTCATCCTCACGCCTCTCATCCATTACTGACCCTCACAAAAAAACACCATTAATCCTCACAGAGCACTCATCTTCAGGAATTTCATTTTTTTACTGGAAAATGAACACCCACCATTGACACTTGCACACACACATTCACGGATAGGGGAAGACACCCAGCTGATTTTCACGCAAAAATCCTAGACCCCCATCTACACTCACCGGAGATAACAACAAGAATACAAATTCCCGCTCATGAGAGGCACGCACACAGTAATAACACCATGAGAGGGAGAAAAATAAGAGAGAAGAGAGATGCGCGAGAGAGAACAAAGAGAAAACAAAATCAAGTTTCGGGTTATTATTTCAGCGCCATAGTCGCCAGATTTCGACTGGTTTTGCTAGTTTTACCCTTCGCAACTTACTAGAGCTCAGTTTTGATTGGTTTTCAATTCATCGTTCGATCGATTCCGTCTTAAATCTCCCCATCTCATCATTTCCTTTGATTTCAAGATTAGTTCGTGAATGGGACTAGTTTGTGCTGTTGCGATTTTCATCTCAAGTTCTTTGGTATTTGTTACTGGTTTTGGGTTTAGTTTTGGGTTTCAATTTCTCAATACCGAGCTAGATGGATTCATCGCTGAGGCTTAAGTCAAAGTTATCGAAGGCGGGTTCTCTTTATTTTGTCAAATAATATTCATCAAAAGTGGTATTAAGGTCCATCCCTCAACTCTACTATTCTTATTATTATACCGAATGTGTTTAAATGTTGGTCGTATGGTGTGTTTGTGAGTTTGTTTGAGCCATGTTGATTATCATTGTCTTGATTTTTATCTCGAAATTGAATACTTGAGAATAAGGTTAGTTGTGAGATTGATAATAAATAAGGGTGGAATTAAGAAATTGATAAAAAGGGAGAATTTAGATTAATTTTGATTTATTTTTGTTTGTTTAATTCAGAATGAGCATGGATATTATTGGAACGCAATAGAATCATGATATGTCAAATGACTAGGAAAAATTTTAGGTTTGGGAAGGCAAATTTAGGAATGATATTGGATTGAATGCGTGGAATGTTGAATGTATTGAATGCTTTCTAGTTTACCTCAGGAAATTGAAATTGTATTCATTTACCGGAGAATGCCCCGAAGTAATTGTATTTATTCACCGGGGAATGCCCTGAAATATCTTATACGCAAAGACGGCGCATGATCAAGGCCCGAAACGTCGGGTGGAGTTTGGTTTATGATCAGCTTGGGATTAGCTTAGAATAGAGTAGGTTTACATTTCCATATTTTTTTTATGTTTCAGGTCTGTATAATTGAACTGTACACTATTTTTTGGGATTCATATGTTTGGTTTGTTTGATTGATTTATTTTTTTATGTGTTTTGTATGGTTTATACATCCGTAGTGTAAAATTAGCCGATATGTTTCACCAAGCGATCGTGGTCGAACCACGGGATTGAGGGGTTCCTAATACCTTCCCCTCTGTCAACAGAATTCCTTAGCTGGAATCTCTGTTCGCGGATCAGTTTTAGAGTCAAACTGTTTTGAAAAAGGATTTCCGAAAGTGACTTGGCACACCTAATTTATGTCAAGTGGCGACTTTGAATAAAAAATGTAAATAATCCTTTTTTGAAACAAAAATTCTTCATTTTGTCACTTAATAACGAAAAACCCTTTCGAAACTTAATCCATAATCTTTTGAAGTATGAAAAAGGGGTGTGACAATGGTGACTTTATTATTGTGTTGCTTTATGTTGATGACATGCTTGTTGTTGGTCATAATGCTTGCAGGATTCAAAAATTGAAGCAAGAGTTGAGTAAGTCTTTTTCTATGAAAGATTTAGGACCAGCAAAGCAGATTCTTGGCATGCAGATTATCCGTGATAGAAAGGCCAAGAACACAAGAGAAGTACATTCAGAAAGTACTTCGAGGGTTCAACATGTATAAGACTAAGGTTGTTAGTGCAACTTTAGCTATGCACTTTAAATTGAGCACAAAGCAGTGTCCTTCTAGTGATGATGAGAAGGAAGATATGAAGAAAGTTCATTATGCTTCAGCCGTTGAAAGTTCTTTCTAATCCGAGAAGAGAACATTGGAATGCTGTAAAGTGGATTATGAGATATCTTTGTGGCCCTTCTAGTCTGAGTTTATATTTTGGTATAGGGAAACTTATTATTTGTGGTTATACTGATTTATATATGGGTGGTGATGTTTATACTCGCAAGCCTACTTTAGGGTATTTGGTTACTTTTACAGGGGGGGCTGTGTCTTGGCAATCCAGGTTGCAAAAATGTGTTGCTCTATTTACTATAGAAGCTGAGTTTATTGCTGCCATTGAACCTTGTAAAGAATTGCTTTGGAAGAAAAGATTTTTGGGAGAACTTGATTGTGCTCAAGAGAGGTATGTTCTTCATTGCAACAGTCAAAGTGCTATATATCTTGGCAAGAATTCTAAATTTTATGGTCGGTCTAAACACATTGATGTGAGATACCATTGGATTTAGGATGTGTTGGATTCTAAGTTTCTTGAACTTGAGAAGATTCATACGGATTATAATGGTTTCGACATGATGACTAAAGCTTTGCCAAGAGGAAAGTTTGAAGATTGTTGCATGATCACCGGAATGACGGTCTCTTCCACATAGTCGAAAGGGGGAGAATTGTTGGGTTATTGGATCTTTGTCCCTTCATATATGGATAAATAAAGCCTAATATGGACCAACCCACTTATCCCCATAGGCCCAATACTATGGGGCATACATATATACCTTTTTAGGTCTTATTTCATCATCACAAAAAGAGAATTTCAGCAGCCATAGAGAGAAAACAATAGCAGATTTTCACACCTAAATTCCAGGCACAGCTATCAACTTCAAATTACAATTTTTGCTTCGTTTCTTGTCCGATTGAGCTGATTTTTGGGCTGCTTGTTCCTATCATCTCAATCTTTTATTAAGAACTTACGGAGTTCTATTTGGTGTCTTGTAGCTCCTGTTCTTCATTCCCGAAAAGTAGCTGTATTTTTTGTGCATTCGCTCCTTTATTTCTCTAGTATTTGGTGTTGTGGTTTATGTATTATTTCTTGTTATTTGGAACTTGTTTTGTGGCCATTTTGGATAAAAATATTGTAACTCTTTGGTGATTATAGTGGAGGTTTGGTCCCGTGGTTTTTCACTTTGCACACCAAAGGGTTTTCCACATAAATTTAGTGTCTTGTGTGATTGCCTTTATTCTTGTCTTATCGTATTTGTTTGGTGATTTATTTACTGTCATATTACTTTATTTTCCTTGGATTTTCTTATCTCCTCTTGGTTCAAATTGAAAGGGAAAATTTACTTGGGTATTTTCACTGCTACCCTGTCGGACTCTTTGATTGTGCCCCTGCCTTTTCCAACAATATTTCCTTCTCATGCGGTTGAAAATATTGAAATTTATTCCATAGAAAACTATTTATTTAATAGTTTATTTAGCTGAGCTAATACATTCATTTTGTTTATTGTAACCTTCTTCTTTTCACATTTTTCTCAAATTATTATTATTGTTTATCTATTTAAAAATTAAAATTTTTAAAATATATGGAGATTTAATATTAGTAGTTTTTTTTTCCTTGCATACATATAAAAGGAGTCCTAATATACATGGTAAGGAAAAAAAACAAAAACTTTCTTTAAAAGGTAAAGAGCCACTCACGTAGACATACAAAAAATTGATTCTCTGTTTTACCAAATATGTAAATTCTTCCTAGTTAGTTTTTCATGGTTGATGTTATTAACCATTCACGTAGCTTAAAGAAAGACCATGATGTTATTAGTTGTTGTCGTTACGAAGATAAAATAATTTGAGGGAAAGAGGTAAGACTCATTGTTATTTTTTGTTATGAAAGAATGTAAGTAGTAAATTTAGTTCGTTAACTCATGAAATCTTTAACCTTCAATAGATTAGTTGGATTAATGGTACCTTCACAAATATCTTGTCTGGATTGAAGATGCATTGCCATTAATGGAGATCGGTGTATTGTATGCCTCAACTACGTGCTTTCAAGGGTTCAACCCCTATATATAAATCTTTCGGGTAGTCTTAATTTTCCAATTCTTTGATGGGTACTAAAGTCAATTGAAATTTTTTTGAGCAAGCATTGTCTGATATTCATTGATATTAGATGGATTGCATCCATCCAGAACAATAATAAGCCTGTTGACTCTGCCAAGAAAGGGCAGAGGGTGTCCATTAAGGTATGAAACCATAAGTTGGTTGATATCTATCTATATGAGAAATTTTGGTCTGTTATATTTCCTGTGTAAATAATGTGGTAATATTTAGGATGTTTGTAGTTTTGCTGGTTGCCAGCATCAGTCTTTGCATATGGGTCTTGAGAAATTTTTGTTGGAAGTTTTAAGAAAGTTGACTTGCAGATAGTTGTGTCCAACCCTGATAAGCAACAAAAGATGTTTGGCAGGCACTTTATAATCAAAGACAGGCTTGTTAGCAAAGTCTCGAGAAGCTCCATTAACATTTGCAGGGTCGGTATGGATATGGAGGTGGATTAAAATGACTAGAGTGATTCTCTAACATAAATTCTATCGTACATTCTTTGACGTTCATGCTCAAAATGTATTGAGAGTTTCGTCTCACTTAATGTACATTTCAGTGTCATCGTTTAGGCTCTAACATATCTAGAACCTCTGTACTAAATAATTGATATTTCACTTCGGCGTGATAACACATAATTTGATTATGTGATCTGCGTTTGCATTATTAATAAGAATATGTTTGTTTTTATTTAGGGACACAACTTGTAGTTGTTCATAAATTAGCAATTGGGCATATAAGTACAACTTTAACTATGTTTAAAGTTGCACCGTCTTACAGATGTATCATCAAGGGTACTTCAAAATACCACTTTAGGTGCAAATATAATACTATTAGCCGATATTTGATTGTATAATAGTTCCTTATATGAAAATAGACTGCAAAATAAACATTAACATTCATATATTAATTGTGATACTAATTTATAGCTTCTTTGGTTAAACTTCTAAAATTAATTTATTTTTAAAAGTGTTTTAACACTTTTGATGAGAAATCTTTTGCGTTTATCAAAAACATATAAAAACAATTTTGGGTAGTTCAAAAAAAGACTCAAAATACTCCTATAATAAATTGAGAGAATTGCAAAGGACTCGAAATACTTCATTTATAATGTTTCTACGATATGCTCAGTTATAAAAGAAAAAACTCCTAGAGAGAAGTACAAATTTTCCTTATTAAAATAATTGACATGTTAATTAGAACATCAAAATATATTTTTGAGGGTTAATCGAAAACGATCTCTCTATTCTACAATGAGGTCGTGACAACTTATGCATTCTATCCTCTACAGACTAGAGAAAATTGAAGAAAATGTGTCTTTTAAGTTTTGAATGAAGGATTGGTGACATTAACCAACTTAAAGGGTCAAACATAACTAAGAAACTTAATTAAGTTAATTGTGGACTTGATTGATATATGGACTTGATTGATATTTATAAAACTTTCTAATCTTTTCAAAAATATAAATCAACTCACACTCCTCTCCTCCCCATATCAACCATCTCTCTCCTCTCTCGATAGTTTCTCTCAACTTTTCCCAACCAAAAGTTCTGCAAATTTCTCCTTTCAATCCCCAGCGACCTTAACCTCTGACGATAAATAGTTGATCTTTGAGTTCTTCATCGTCCCTTTTCTTCTTTCACAGGTAAAATTATGACTTTTTAGTTATGAAGAAAAATCAGAACTTGAGACAACTTCTCTTCTAGTATTGGTCAATAATTTTAATATTTGTTGCTTAAATTTAAAATCTGAAATGGAGACTAAAGAAAATCCTAATTTCTGGTATTTATTCTCTTCTCCTTTTGGATGAAATTATTTTTTTATTGTTATTGTAGTTCTTGTTATCAAACTATTGATTTGATTTATTGGTGTCTGTTGAGTTTTTGGAAGTTTGATTTTTGTTGTTTGTGTTTGTACAAACAAAACAACAATATTGATGTTTTTGGTCACTGTTGATATTCTTGGTGTGTGTTTTGTGTTGGTGTTTCTTGGTTGATTTGTTGTTGTTCTTGGTAAAAATGGTGTATTTGATATTAAATGGTGATATTGTTGTTGTTCTATTGAACAAAATCTTGCTATTATTGTTTTTATGCAACAGATAAATCATATTTGATGCAACAGATGAACTATCTGATACAACAAATGAACCATCTGATGCTACAGATGAACAATCTAACAGATCTTTTATCTGTTGTGACATATGAACCTTATATTGGAAGAAATCTAAAGAATATTGACAGTTAATAATAGTTCCAACAAATCACTCATATGTTGCAACAAATGAATGATCTGTTGCATAGATAGTCATTTGTTTCAATAGATGAGCGGTCTATTTTTATTGTTTTCAATAGATTACTCATCTGTTGCAACATGTTAGTTATATATTGCAACATATAACCCATTTGTTGCAACATATGTGTGATCTGGTGGAACTATTATTTTACTGTATTGTACATGTTAGATTTACTATTATTTTTTTTTAACGATGAATTAATCAATTATAATCTTTTTTATTTTTTTGTTATTTTTAGATAATATGGCTCCAAAAAAAAAAAGAAATCGAATCAAGTTCAAGAAAAGGAACAAGTGAAGCAGCTACCAACATCTACCACTCTGTGAGCTTGCTTTACAATCGTTATCTCAATCAGAAATAGAAGATAATGAACATGGGGATGAGGAATGTTTTAAAATAGATTATCCAAATGCTAATAGCCCTTCCACTGAAGAGTAGGTCAAAACCTTCATTATTGATAGTTATTCTGTAAAAATGCAGTGCGATGGTGCCTCATATTTAACTGATGATTTCTTGGTTAGGTCAGCTATGGAAAAATCTTTTAACGCCTTTAGAAAAATATGTTGAGACAAAAAATTAGATGCTTATTTCAGGGACAACTACTTTGGGCAGTATCTCGATTTGTCGAAGGATAACAATGCTCGTTTCCAAATAAAAATGGTATATGATCTTCTCAAACCTAGGTTTATATATGAAAATAAAGATAAGATGGATGAGGTGTAGATAAATTATTGTGGCATGCCTGTTTGTTTTGGTTGGAAGGAGTTTATCATAGTTACTAGACTAAAATGTGATCCTCCTCCTTTTCACATAATACCTATTCTAACCCAAAAAAGCACCCAGCACACTCAAAAAAGGCAAAGTCAAGTCAAGTGATGGTGATGACTTGGTGTCCCTTGTTGGTCCAAGCTTCAAAGACAAAAATATAATAGAAGCGTTGAAAGGTAAAAGACTTTCAAAGAAGCACAAGCAATCATTGTTCTTGATTTGGTTTGAACATAATATTCTTTGGGCGAGAGACGTTAACAACATACCACTTGGTATAATATAACTCTCAGAGGATCTTGAGGCATTTAAAAGCTATCCTTGGGGTTATGAAAGCTTCAAAATAACTGCCAAATATTTGTTAATTCTATTAATGCCAAAGACAGTCAACTTATATGGCTTTCCATGAGCTTTCACAGGTAAATATTTTCTTTATTATGATTCATTTATTTTTTTTTATAAAATAACGCTTTGGTTTATTAACATTATTTTATAGGCTTGGGCATTTGAAGTCATTCCTTCTTTTAGACAATAAGTGAACTACCAGGAACAAGTTTCATGTCCAAGAATCCTGAGATGGTTATTGGTCAAAACTGATAAAAATACAAAATTTCTTGATCTCTTCGACCCCTCTAGAAAGAAGTAAGTATAATTCTAATTAAGTTTTTATTTTAATTAATAATTTTTTAAAATTATTTAATCATCATTCTAATTTATGTACTGATTTATTTTAGATTAGGCATCTGTGGCTTGTTTCGACCAATCGAAAGTTGAATATGCCTTTTTTTCTTACTTTACAGTCTATGCAAACATTATCGAACCCTAAGGTCATTGATAGAATAAAAAAATTATTTGGAGCAACAACCCTCACAAGAAAAACAATAACTTTGAAGGATGGGCTTGTTGTTGTTGATGGTGTTAGTGGTGATAGAGCTGTTGGTGGTGGTAGTAGTGTTACTGTTGGGGATAATAATGCTCCTCTTGCAGTTCTTGAAATAAAAAACTATTATGATTACGATCATATTGATTTGACAGATTTTTTCCCTCGTAGCAAATATTCTGCATGCAAATGTCAAGACTACAAGGAAAAACATGATGGAGTGATTAATGCATTAACTGATTCTATAAAAGAATTAATATCTAAGAAGGTTGTCATTCCATCAACTAGGATTTTATATTCATATAGTCTATTAGAGATTAAGGCAATTAAGAGGAGAAGGAAAGAAATTTTCAAGGCATCATCAAGCAAAAAAAAAAAAAATTACAACTCCTCTATATTTGTCTTGGACTTTTGATCAATGTGCAAGGGCCACAGGAGAGTAGCATAAGCTGAAGAAGATGAATATATATTATTTGTTCCAATAAAAAAATAGACTATATATTTGTTTCTACAGATGACTCATCTGCTAAAAGTTATCAAATAGATATATGCATCTATTACAACAGTTGACTAACCTGTTACATCAGATGCATTATCGGTTACAAAATATATCTCATCTATTTTAGCAAATTAAATAGGTATTCCTACTATTTTAATTTGTACCAATAGATGACCTATCTGCTGCAACAGATGGTTCATCTGTTGGGATAAATTAAATCAAGACTTCCTACTATTTTAGTTTGTCCAAATAGATGAGTCATATATTGCAACAGATGGGTCATCTATTGGAAATTATCATACTGATCTTCTTTCTATTTTAATTTATCCTAATAGATGATCCATCTTTTGCAATAGATAGGTAATCTATTGATATAATTTAAAACAAGAGAAAAACCTGTTTGATTTGCTAAAACAGATGAGCTATCCTTTTCTATTTTTTTGTTGTATCTCTATGATTAACATTGATAATTCTGGCTTTCCAGGTGGATTTCACAGTAGAAACTACTGCTAAGCATCATAATATTACAGTTGATAATCCATCAATTACTTCCAAAGATGAAGAAAAAGTGAAGCCTGTCAGTCTGGAAGAACGGAAGAATTACCCATTTGAAGGGTTCAACATCTCGGATGATGCTCCAAGAAAAATAACAAAGTTGATCAATGAATATTTAGAATAGATTGCCAATGGGCTGTTAAAGCTTCATGCCGGCAGGTACATAAATCATTTTTAAAGATATTGATTTATACAATTATTGTCGTAAAAATATGACATTAACACATATAAATTATGCAGTAAACAAAATGACGGACGCTATAAAATGAACGAATCAGGTCTTGATTTTGAGATGTTTGACTTTATTTTTGCACATCCCAGATCAAAAATTAATTCTATTTGATATCATAGCCTCAAACTTGCTGGAATAATGAGGTTTAAATGTCATGCATCTAACAATTAATACTTTATTTAATTGTATCTGTGTATTAATTTTATTATCACGTAATCTAAAATATTTTATAATATGTGAAGCACATCGATGTCATTTTTTACTACCTCCAAAATAAGTCAAGTTGCAAACACAAGAACAATACAGATACACGACAAATAATTATTTGTACAAAGTTTACATCAATAATGACTACGATAGGTATTATCAACAACAGCCGAAAGTTTTCCTAAATGAGGAATACTTAATCAACTTCATCTAAGGATTTAGCATTCTAGCTTGCTTACCTTGGAATTTTTCAATGAAGTATACATATCAATCAATTGCGGTGATGAATTCCATTGGGTGTTGGCTGTTGTCATTTTAAACAAGATGCGCATTCGAGTTTATGACTCGATGTCGGGAAGGAGACGTTCTGGGCCATCGGCTGAGATACAAAAGTTGGCCAAAATATTGACTACTTACCTTGATATAAGTGTCTTTTTGGACCAAAAGGTTCGTACCGATTAGTCGACGGTTGAAACATACCTGAATAAAATGGACAATTCATTTGATGTAGAATATGTTGAAGGAATTGCTAAACAATCCATTGGTAGCCTGTAAGTATCAATAAAGTATCATGATTTAGCTTCATTTCACAAATTTCACAACGCTTACATTAATTGTAAGATATGGATTATCTAATTTTTACAAATGCAGGGATTGTAGTCTTTTTATTGCCGCTTACGTTGAGTATTTAAGCAATGAATTACAAGTACCAAATGATGGACTTTATACCAGATTACTCCATAAAAGATATGCTACTCTTTTATGAAAATACGAAAAAACGAAAGCTCAAAAATTGTACAAAAGCGAAATTACAGATCCACGATGACCAAAGTTGAATTTCATAGTACTGGATGAAGAACAACTTGTCCATATTGAGTAGATATTTATAGCGTGAGTATGTCAAAGTAATAACCTCTCCTTAGTAATTGTTGACACCAAAACTTAAATTGTTGATTTATTGGTTGAGTAGATCTTCTGTACCCATAATAATTTTTTTACATTTCATGTAATTTCTAAAGGCTTCAATTTATTTTATTTTGTCTATTTTATCCTTAGATTTGAACTTATATTGAAATGGAATACTAGATTCAAATATTGCAACAAATAATGTATTTGTTTCAACAGATGACACATCTGTTGGAAATTATCAAACAGATTTAGACATATATTGCAACATGTAGGTCATTTATTAGAAATTATCAAACATATCTTTCTACTGTTTTGTTTTTTTTCAATAGATGTCCTATCTGTTGCAACAAATAGACTTAGATATATATATCTACATAATGAAATAGATGATCAACCTATTGCAACAGATAAACTATCTGTCAGAACAGATAAACTATTTGTTACAACTGATAGACAATTTATTGCATTATAAAAATTTTAATTTTCATCAAATATAAAAAATTGTCACGAAATAAAAATTATCATGACGTTTGTATTTCTACATCTTCTTTTTTATACACACACTCCAAGCATTTAGTCAGTACCCCATAAGTCCAGACCTCTTGCATTCTTGCCACAGTGTTCTCGCATAAAAAGGTCATTAGGTTAGACATTTCTATGCTGGTTTACAAATATTTAATGTGTGCAAGCGCGTACGACCCGTATGCGGCACCAATTTTATTTTTTGAAAGGTCCTTGTCCTTGTTTTGACGTTCAAAATCGCATGCTTGCTTAAACCAATTTCACTAGAAAATGATTCATCAGTTTACTCTATCTCAACAAGTTAGGGAACAATGCCAATATTGGCTGCATCTCGGTAAAAACACGACCTCATCGAAAATAGGTAAGTTGCAATCATAAACCTTTATCATTCCATCCTCGAGTACAAGAATCCTCTTTGCCTTGGTCCAGTCCTTGCCATATGGATATGGCCTCTTTCCTCTATCATAATTAATCATATCTTCATTCCACAAGAGCCCAAAAACTAACAAATCAAATATCGGTCCACCGGGAGATGACACTAGCTCAATGAGCTCCTCGAACCTATCCTTGAAATTATTGTAGAACTTGAGATCCATTATCCTATCACCATCATCATAAGTATCCGGGTAGGCTAATTGTCTGCCCCTCATGAGGCAGATAATTTCATCAACATATTGTGATACAAGAAGATAATTCTTAAATAGGTTAATAATTTTAAAAAAGAAAAGCAAAGTGGAAAGAAGCAACAGATGGTCCATTTGTTGCACAAGGTTCTTTGAATCTGTTAAAAGATTACTCATCTAATGCAACTTATGCAACAAATGGGTAATCTATTGCAACAGAACCACCACAAGTTGTACCAGAATACCCAGCTGTTGCAACAGATGGCATATCTGTTGCGTATCTTCTTTTTCATTGAGTTGATTAGAAATCTAGGTTAGGAAAAGTAAACTTACCGTGTCCACATACAACTGCTCCATATCTGTCATCTTCTTAAAGTCTTGGGGGGAAAGGTATGCATGGTATAGAATTTTGTGCGTTGCTTGAAATTTATGGTCTTTCTCAGAACTGTCTTCTGTTTGTGGTCAAGTTCCGCATATATGTCCACCTTCTTCAATAGTCCTTGAACTTCATCAACTTTTAGAGGAGGAGGAGTTGTAATTCCTTTAGGTTTCATAATTGAGAGTATATGTATAATTGCTCTTTTCTTCTTCCTAGCCTCTACTGTAGGAGTGTATGGCTCACTCACCTTCTTGGATGGTATGACACCCCTCTTGGATTTCAATTCCGCGACAGATTTAATGACAACATCTATTCTTTCAAAGAGTTCATCCTATTTGTCCATGAAGTATTTGCATTTGCAATAAGAACATAATGGTAAAGAGGGGTGAGAGGGATCACTATAAGGGTGAGACAATTGGTGTAAGGGTGAGAGGGACCAGTGTAAGGGGTGATTTAAAACATATTTATTTTTCCTAAATCATCAAAATGCTCATCATCATGACTAGCAGCTGCATCAGCATCAGTATGGCTGCTACCAATATCAAGAACTCCACCAACAATACCCCTAGAAGCTGCACTCAAATCTGTTGCAGCAGGTTGGTCATGAAGAGCCTCAACATTACGTTGACCTTGCCTAACTGCTCTTCTTATGGATGTTGCTTCAGCCAATTCCTTCTTTATTAAATCCACCATTGGGCCTTCTATTGTATCAACAAAACCTTGAGTAATAA
Organism: Capsicum annuum; assembly: GCF_002878395.1. NCBI lineage: Eukaryota > Viridiplantae > Streptophyta > Magnoliopsida > Solanales > Solanaceae > Capsicum > Capsicum annuum. Next base: position 208,239,139 of record NC_061121.1, read on the forward strand.
AAGAAGTCATTCCCAACTCCTGCTCAATAGGCACGATCTATGGATGCATAACCTAAAAAGGATAGATACGTTTAAATAAAATAATAATTTGCAGTTAGTTAGATAATATGTTAACATAGACACTATGCAATAGATGATCTTTATGAGCAACAGATGATTCATATGTGGCAATATACTAATCATCTGTTTTATCAGAATACCTATTTGTTGCATAAGTTGCAGTAGATGGTTAACCTATTAAGTCAGGTTCAGAGAACCAAAGAAACAGATAGGTAATCTGTTGCAAAAAATAACTCATTTGTCACAACAAATTACCATTCTATTACACCAAATGGGTAATCTGTTAGGATAAATTGCAATAGATTATCAATCTGTTGCAACATATGAATCATCTGTTTCAATATCTTTCTTTGAGTCAAATTATTTTACTTGAAAAAAGACTTATTGTATCATCCAGAGGGTTAAGGAGATCAACCTCCTTAATTCTTGTGTTACTGTTTACATCCAACTACCTAAGGATCCTTGCTTGAGAAACCTCAACCGGCTAATCCTTGACTCACTTTTGGAGGAGAAAAATTGCTTCAAATGCCCAAGTCTAAAAAATGTAAACAAGAAGCAAACCAAAAAAGTCCTAATAATTATTCAATATAAACTAATGCAAAAGTATACAAATAGTGATTAAATGTACCATGAAAGCCTAAGGAAATCCGTACAAGGTGATCGTCCTTGGGGATAGCTTTGTAAATAAATATTTGACAGTCAACTTGTAGCTGTCATATCCCCAGGGATAATTGTTGAATTTCTTTAGATCCATAACAAGCCCTAACAAATCATCTTCTATGACTTTGTTGATCCCAATATAACAAAATGGGAAAACAAAACTAAGCACAATTGCTCCTTGTACTTCCTTGGTATGGCTTTATCCTTGATATCTTGTAACAACATCGTGGCTCTATAGCCATGTACAATAATGTCCAACAACCTATCTATTTTTTTCTTGCGTTTCTTGGTTTTCGTGGGGATCACTTGGACAATGCCTTGCCTTTATTTGATGGTAGTGGTTTGGTTATACTTCTTGCCTTAGACTTTTTATGGGGTGCTTCCTTGACGAGAGGTTCTTTTGGGATATCTCATCTCAAGCCTGTCATTATCGCAAAATTTTTCATGCCAAAACAAACTGGCATGCCACAGTAGTTAATCTAGATTTCATCCATCTTTTTGCCCCTCCTTCAAATCTTAATCATCCCCCGCGTACTTGATCCTGTGCTTGAGAAGATCATATACCATGCTCATTTGGAAACATACATTGTTGTCCTTGGGCAGCTCTAGAAAATGTCCAAAGCAGCTCTTCTTAAAAATTCTTCTAGTTTTTCCTTCTTCATAGTATCCCTAAATTCATCAAAAGGTTTCCCCAACTGAGATTTAACTACAAAATCACCAGCTAGTTCTGCAGGGTTATCTATCGATATCTCAACTTGAAAGCTGTAAATACTAATAGTTTTGACAGGATCATGCTGGGATATCGATCTTAATTCAGGTCCCATTGGTGATGCATTATCATCATGTTAATCATCATCATCTTTCTCACTTTCTACTTCCTCCTCTTATTGTTTATCTTCTTCTTATTGCTCCTCAATTTTATTTTCCTTACCAGCCTCTACATACCCTTCCCCACCCTCTTAACATCATTTTCATAACTTTTCTCAGGTTCACATTTCCCTGACTGAGATTTTTCAGGAAGTTCCTCCGAATTTATCTGTACTCTAGCCTTTTTGTTAAGTGGTCAGAGGTTGATCCACTTTTAGTTTGTTTTCTTTTGGGAGACATCTTTTAACTACAAACAATAAAAAAATAAAAAATACATTATAATTGATGTCTGTATAATTTTTTAAAAAAAGGTAAGACAAATTTCAATAAATTTTAATACGCCACATTACAAAAAAATATTCCAATAGATAACCCATCAGTTGGAACAAATTAATACAACAAAAACAAGGAACTCACAAAATGACTCAAAATAGTCCACAAACACACTCCAAAACAGTCCACAAATCACTAAGATCCTTAGACCGATTGGAGACCTCTGTCGGATTCACAACAGAACACTAGAATGAGAAGATAACAAGGTATTTGAAACCTATTTCAGCCAACCCAAACTATCTTAACAACACATAAAATAAAGAACAAAAAGGAAACAATTTTAGCCAACAAGAACAAACACAAACCGAGAGTAAAGAACAAGAACAACACAATAAGTTTGCAAGAATGAAAAGGATAGATAGTGAGACAAAGATTATTACAATATTAAGAACCAAGTGCACTTCAAAACTAACCCCTAATGAATGTAATAATCAACACCACACTCTTACGGTGACCGCCAAGGGAACCAACGCACCTCAAGATCCATTGTTTCCAAGCAAAGGTCAATACTATCTTTTCCAAGCCCTAAACTACAATGGTTATTCCAAGCCCTAACTAAGACTAAACTAAGGTGTTCTATTCTCAAAGAGAGGACTTTCAATGCTTCAATATTTCATCATTCATAAATTAGTGAGAAAAGACCTAAAATGTTCTATTTATATTATTAAAAGACAAGACAAAAATGACAACAATATCCTTAATGGGTGGGGTGTCCATGGAGTGCATTTGGGCAAAGTGAAGTGACCAAAATGCCATTAATGAGGTGACTAAACCATAAGCCATTAAGTGTTATCCAAATCCGTGAGTCCTCAAGTATTCAATGATCCAAGAAATCTTCCACTCACGGCCTTTTTTATTCTAAAAATGGATCCTCCATGCATGTCCATATGTCCTCAAGGTAACCACGTTTTGATTTTCTAGGTGTTGGCCTCTAAAGATGTCATCAAAAGATAAGATGACCATTTGACTTGTATAATCCTCCCCTTTTTAAAAATGGTTCAACCTCAAATTCAAACCTTACAAAATCGAAAAGAGGACAACCAATTACAAACTCCTCATGGCATGAGGGTTAGGGTTAGCAAAACAAATCATCTCAACATGCCAAGGTTGGACATATTTGCAATATAACTAAAGATCCTTTGAATTAAATATTAAAAGCTCAATGAAAGTTGCACAAAGGATTTACTTATGGGAATCACCAAGAGATAAAGACACTACAACGGTCCTAATGGCATCAGTTGGTCCAAAAGGTAGAATTAGGATCTCATGAGCCGCAAGACACAGTTGCCCTTTCATCCCTTCAAGAGACCACAACAAGGGTGGTGATTCAATTGGTTCTAAAGTCTATGAGATCCATATAGCGTTATTACTCACACAAGTGGATTTACCAGTAAATTTTCCACCTCTACATAAAGCAAATCCAAAACTAGTATGAATGTCATCATAGGCAAAGAGGTAGTATAGGAAGGAATCAAGTGTAGAGGCATACACAGATGAATACAAACCTTTTAAATACACACACTTTCCTTACTTCAACCAAATAAACAACTCGGAATCCATAAGTTGATATTCACGTAATTCAAGTACAAGTGTGTCAAGCAAGGATGCTCATTTAGAAACACTACCCAAAGGAGTCAATGACACCTTTGTCCTCGGGTTTTCAAGAAGGACTACACATTTCTTACCCTTAAGAGTACTCTCATCTTTCAAAAAGAGATTTCCATCTTTAGGAGAAATATTGTCACACCATAGTGGGTTAGCATATCGTCTATAGCTTCCAAGGAAAGCTATACTATCATTGTCACCACTAGGTTCTTTAGGTGTGATGTAACGCCCCAAGAACCTATCCCGAGATGTCACACGGTGCTTAAGGCCACACACAGCCTGAAGCTAACCCTCTGAGCCTGTCTTTACTCCTATAATTCAACATGACAATAATCGACCGGTAATAAGGAAGAATAATCATGCCATGAACATACTGAGAAACAAAGTAATACTATCCTATACAATCAAATTACTAACATTTAGTACACGCTGGTACACTAGTCTGACAAAGCCTCTACTAAATAGGACTGAGGATCCACTGGGACAGATCTCTAATTGACTCGTACTAAACTAAAAGTAAACAACCATTTATTAACAAGATAAAATTGGAGATACAGGTCCTCGAACCATGAGGACTCACTAACTGCAGAAGTGTAGAGGAAGGTACTCAAAGATCATTGACGCTGCTGAGACTGAGCACCTAAACCTATATCATGAGGAAATAAATAATACAAAAGCGTATGGGGGTCAGTGCTTGGGAATGTACTGAGTATGCGGGGGTGGATGCAACATTTTTAAATAATATCATAAATGTATAAGAAAGTCATGCATGCTGACCATAATAATTCTCTTCGCTTGAATTATCTAAAACATTTTTCTCATAAATCATCAGTAGTAATACATGCTTCATAAATCTCGTAAATCATTTATCTCAACTCAAACTCTTTAATTCATGACTTAGAGTGACTCGGTAACTCAAGAGACTTAAATCATTATGGACGTGGGAGTTTCTTATAACCGATATAACTACACCATGTGAGCCTCATGGAGTCCAACATTTTTCCCTCCTAAGGAGAAAACCCCACATTGGCGGGAGCGTCGTACTATTGCAATGGAGTACAACCTCAATTTTATAATTACAATCCCACACTCGGCCTTTGGCCCACAATTATCAACATCAATCCTACGGTGGCATGTAGTTCTGGGGAAATACTAAATTTATCGATCGGTGCTAAATACTCCTCCCAGACTCAGCTCAGAACGCGTTAGGAAATCCACCTCAATCAATATCAACTCATGGGTCTATCATGATGACCAAAACAATAGTTTATCTCATCGGTAAATCATATACGACTGTCGATTCCTAACTCGACTCAAAATCAAAACAATCTTTCTCAACATCAAGTAACTTTGCTTATCAAATCACTTCAATTATCAAAAGCTTTAAGGAAACATCATAGGACTCATTCTCGACTTTTGATCTCAAATATATATACATATATATATATATATATATATATTCAATAGTCAAATCTCTCATAGAAATACACAAATCTTGGCACTTATCATAAATCACTTAGAAATCATCAATATATGTAATGACAATATATATCTCATGGAATAAATACTCAAGTTAAGAAGCATGATGGTGAAATAACCATAAATATCAAGCTTATTCAACTCAAGTCTCATAAATCATACATAAAGAAATTTGAGTGTAAAACCACTTGCAAAGTCATGTAAATCAATAATAGAAAGTAAATCTTTAGGCACAAAAACGAAAGGAGTGCTCTTGTTGAAACCCCACATACCTTAGATTTTGATTTTGAAGATATAGAAACTTGCTTAAAACTTCTTTCTCCCACTTTTAGATCAAGACCATCTTGCCTTTGACTTGAGGGACTTAGTTCTTGAACAACTTAAAGAAATTTATGGGAGATTTCTTGAATTTCTTAGAGATGATTTGATTTTTGGGTTTGGAAGAAACCCTAGGTTTCTAGATAATTTTTTAAAGAATTTTGGAGAGAAATAGAGAGAAAATGATCTTTTATTCTCTACATAGATATATATATAAGGCCACAAGGAGCGGAAATGACCAAGATGCCCTTTCAAAAAATGCTGAAATTTGTTGATCCGGGCCTGTGACGGTCGATCTGACGGTCCGTCAGAGGGACTGACGGTCCACCAAGTCATCTGTCACTCGAACACCAAAACTGGAATGTTCTACCTCGACGTGACGGTTGACCTGAAGGTCCTTCAGAAAGGTGACGGTCCACCAAGTCGTCCGTCACTTGAGGGCCAGAAATAAGACTTCTGTCTCGGTCTGACGGACATCTTGATGGTCCATCAACTTTGTGACGGTCCACCACTTTGACCGTCACACGACATCCCAAAAAGGGAGCTACTGCCTTGGCTTTACGGGACACTTGACGGTCCACCAGGTCGACCGTCAAACCTGGGCTATCCGATAGCATTCAGTAAAACGACCATAACTCACTCATTCGATGTCGGATTTCGATGAAATTGGTATCGATGGAAAGCTTACTCAATGATCTACATGAAAAAAGTGGAAATTAGAGAAATACAACATGCTTTAAACACCAATCACTTTGAAATTTATACATATCCATTTAAAAAGACAAATTTAGGCTTAAGGAATGATCTGGGTATTACAATATCTCCCCTTTGGAAACATTCATCCTCGAATGTTGCTAGATAGGCCAAGAATAAGAGAAAATGAGGACGCATAGTTGGAACTACTCACATAGAAGGGTTCACTTTACTCTAATACTCTTAAGTATTTTACCAAATGCACGAATCATAGAGGGAATAACCATATAGTTGAATGCATTAGATTAGGAGGAAACTGAATTAAGAGAATAGTACCTTCGGCCTGATTCGAACTCATGGAGAAAAGATAACGGTAACTGGCTCGCATATCCGCTTCTACTTCCCAAGTGGAACCCTCTACTGATTGATTTTGCCACAGAACTTTAACCAATTGATCTTCCTTATTTCTTAATCTACGAACTTGATAGTCTAGGATCTTGGCTAGAATTTCATCATAAGAAAGACTATCCAGAACATCACAACTTTCCGACGGATGAACAACAACAGAGCCTCCAATGTACTTCTTGAGAATAGAGACCTAAAATACATAATGGACAGCTGACAATTCTGCAGGTAACTCAACCTCATAAGCTATTTTCCCAACACGATCCAAAACTCTATAAGGGCCAACATATCTGGGACTTAGCTTCCCTTTCTTTCCAAATCTTTTCACCTCTTTCATGGGTGAGATTTTCAAATACACCAAATCATTGACTTCAAACTCAAGAGCTCTTCTTCTCATATCTGCATATGACTTCTGAAGACACTGGGCTATCTTTAACCTCTCTCAAATCAACTTAACTTTCTCCATAGCTTCGAATACAGCATCAGGTCCAATCACAGTAGCTTTACCCACTTCGAACCAACCTATGGGCGATCTACATCTTCTCCCATACAAGGCTTCAAACAGAGTCATTCCAATATTAGCATGAAAACTATTATTGTAAGAAAATTCAATCAACGGCAAGTGTTCATCCCAACTTTCTTTGAAATCAAGAACACAAGACCTCAACATATCCTCCAAAGTCTGGATAGTCCTCTCAGCCTGACCATCTGTCTATGGATAAAAAGCGGAGATAAGATGAAATTGGGTACCAAGACCCTTCTGGAAGGCTCTCCAATACTGAGAAGTAAACTGAGTACCTCTATTGGAGATGATAGACAACAAAACTCCATAAAACCTGACTAACTCTCGAATATACAGCTTAGCATAGTCCTCTGCAGTGAAAAATATATGTACTAGCAGGAAATGTGCGGACTTAGTCAACCTATCTACAACAACCCAAATCGAATCATGATGACGGCGAGAAGGAGGTAACCCAGTCACAAAATCTATGTTCACCACTTTCCACTTCCTAGTAGGAATGTTAAATTCTTGCATCACACCACCGAGTCTCTGGTGCTCTATCTTTACCTGCTGGCATATTGCACACTTTTCTACGAACTTTGCTATATCCTTTTTTCATACCATTTCACCAATAAATCTCCCATAAATTATGGTACATCTTGGTAGCACAGGGATGAATAGAATACCGCGCGCCATGCGCCTCAGCCATAATCCTCTACCTCAGATCATCAACATCAGGCACATACAACCTATTTTGAAATCTCAACATACCACCTCCCCCTTGGGAGAAAACCTCCAACTTTTGATCTTTGACGGATGCTTTCAATTCGGCCAAACGAGAATCCATATCCTGCTTCACTTTCGCTTCTGAAACTAGTGAAGATGCGGAGCTACTCAGAACCAAAATACTACCCTCAGCTGAATTGAGAAATCTAACGCCCAACCTAGCCAAACGATGCACTTCACGAGGTAAATCCTTCTTATATTCCTCTACATGTGCTACACCACCCATGGACGATCTGCTAAGGGCATCCGCCACTACATCGGCCTTGCATGGGTGATACAACACACTCATATCATAGTCCTTCAGTAATTCTAACCATCGCCTCTGCCGAAGATTTAAATCTCTCTAAGTGAACACATACTGTAAACTCTTGTGATCCATAAAGACATCAACATGAATGTCGTATAGGTAGTGTCTCTAAATTTTCAAAGCAAAAACCACTGTAGCTAACTCGAGGTCATGGGTTAGATAATTCTTCTCATGAGGTTTCAACTGTCGGGAGGCATAAGCTATAACCTTACCCTTCTGCATCAACACACAACCCAAACCAACTCTAGAAGCATCACAATATACCATAAAATAATCTACACCATTAGGAAGGGTCATCACAGGGGCTGAAGTGAGTTGAGTCTTCAATTCCTGAAAACTCTTCTCACAAGAATCTGACCACTGGAATTTAACCTTCTTTTGGGTTAACCGAGTCAAAAGGGCAGCAATGGAAGACAAACCTTCGACAAAACGATGGTAGTAGCCAGCTAAACCCAGGAAACTCCTAATATCAGATGGGGAAATAGGTCTAGGCCAACTTTTCACAACTTCTACCTTTTGAGGATCAACTCAAATACCCTCAAAAGAGACAATATGACCCAGAAAAGCAACTGATCGAAGCCAAAATTCACACTTACTAAATTTGGAAAACAAATGCTGGTCTCTAAGGGTCTATAAGATAACTCAGAGATGATCTGCATGGTCGTTTTCACTTTGGGAGTATACAAGAATATCATCTATGAACACAATAACGCACATATCTAGTTACTATTTGAACACTCAATTTATGAGGTCCATAAAAGCTGCCAGGGCATTCGTTAGCCTGAAGAACATGACCAAGAATTCAAAATGACCATAACGAGTGCGGAAATCCGTCTTTGAAATATCACACTTTCTAACTTTAAGTTGGTGATAACCGAATCTCAAATCTATTTTCGAGAAGTAGCTGGCACCTTGCAGCTAATCAAATAGGTCATCACTTCTGGGAAGAGGGTACTTTTTCTTGACTGTGACCTTGTTAAGTTGACGATAGTCAATATATATACGCAATGAACCATCTTTCTTTCGCACTAATAAAATGGGTGCACCCCATAGAGACACACTGGGCCTTATAAGACCCTTATCAAGAAGATCTTTGAGTTGCTCTTTCAACTCCTTAAGTTCTGCAGGGGCCATATGATACAGAGGAATAAAAATAGGTTGTGTATCAGGGAGAAGATCAATTCCGAATTCTATATCCCTATCGGGAGGTACCTCTGAGAGATCTTTCGAGAAAATATCAGAAAACTCATTGACAACACTAAGAGAACGAATAGTTGGAGTCTCAGACTTAGTGTCCTTAACTCGAACTAAATGATAGATACAACCTTTGGAAATCAACTTCCTAGCTTTAAGATAGGATATGAAATGACTTTTAGAAGACACAGAATTTTTGAAAAACTCAAAGACTGGCTCATTGGGAAACTGAAACTTGACTACCCGAGTACGACAGTCTATAGATGCATAATAAGAGTGTAGCTAATCCATACCCAGAATAATATCAAAATCAACCATGTCTAGCTCAATCAAATATGCAAACATGACTCTATTAAGAACAGTGATAGGACACTTCTTATATATTTGCTTAGCAACAACAGATTCACCCACTAGTGTAGAGACTAGAAAAGGCTCAAAAATGTTTTCAGCACTGATTTTAAAATTCACAGCCACTAACAGAGTCACATAAGAAAGACTCAACCCAGGGTCCATCAACATACACATCAAAATGAAATACACGAAGCATACCAGTAACATCTGGTGAATCCTTCTGCTCCTGGCGAGGTGGTATAGCATAAAAGCAATTCTAGCGCTGACCACCTGCAGTACTAGACGAGCAACCCTGAAGAGGAGTAGGATGATCTACAGGGGCTGGAGAACTAATAGTATGATTCTAGGGACAAACATCGCGACTCCCCTTTCTAGCATATGGGTAATCCCTGAATTTATGGCCCAACTTACCGCAACCAAAGCAACCCCTCTGATCTACAAAGAACTCATGGAGATGGTCTCTACCGCACTTTGGACATGGGATAGAACAAGGCCTATTACTCACACTATCCTGGGACCTGGACATAGTAGGCCTATTACGCTGCTCCGTCCTAATACTAAATGAAAGAGTACTGGCTGATGAAGGCGCTGGCATAAGAGAACGGCTCTGAAACTAAGGGCGGATCCCTCCAGAAAATCTAGCCTGACTATACCCATGCTGCTTAGATCTAACTCTCTTATTCTCTCTCACTCTCTCTCCTTCTCCTTCACATTGTCCGCTTCAATCTGCTGAGCATGGATCATTAGTCTTGAAAGGTCCATGTCCTTATTAAGCATAGTAGATCTACACTCTTTCATGATATAACCAGATACACCGGCCAAGAACTTACTCATACTAGTTCTAGAATCAGCCATCATATCGGGAGCATATTTAGACAAATGGTTAAACTTATGGAAATACTCTTTAACTATCTTGGGGCCCTATCTCAAGCTCATAAATTCTTCTAATTTTGCTTCCCTCAGCTCTGGGGGAAAGAATCTGTCTAAGAAGGCATCTTGGAATAATTGCCAAGTCACAGGAGCATCATTCTCTCCTCTACTTTTCCTCCACATCTCCACCCAATCATAAGCAATATCTTTCATTCGATAGGCAACCAATTCAACACTCTCCTACTCAATCACGTGCATAATCTGAGTGATCTTTCTTACTTCATCTAAATATATTTATGGGTCTTCACCTACTTTTGACCCATAGAACTCAGGTGGATTTATTCATATAAAGTCACAAACCCGAGATGTAGCAGAATTATTCCCTTATGGAGGTGTAACAGTAGCCTGGGTGTTGGCATGAGCATTGGTGGTGACCGCCTAGGCTAGCGCTTAGAAAGCTGCCCAGAATTCGGCATGGGACACCATATTACCTAAAGGATCAACAGGTTGAGGTCGTTCCTTGTTTCTGTGAGCTCTACGAGGATACATTTTCTGTCATAAGAGAGCACGAATTAACTGCAAAGAGAAATAGTCATAGACACGATAGACTCTTGAAAGAAAGAAACAACTTTTCCTAAAATGTCTCATAGCCTCTTGCTCATAGATGTGGCGCGCTACACACCAATGATCAAGAATCTACGTAACACGACTTGTAAGACTCCCTAGGACTCCTTGAACCTTAGGCTTTGATATCAAGCTTGTAATGCCCTAAGAACCTATCCCAAGACGTCACACGATGCTTAAGGCCACACACAGCCTTAAGCTAACCCTCTGAGCCTGTCTTTACTCCTATAATTCACCATGACAATAATCGAGCGGTAATAAGAAAGAATAATCATGCCATGAATATACTGAGAGACAAAGTAAAACTATCCTTTACAATTAAAATACTAACGTTCTGTACACGCTGGTACACTAGTCTAACAAAGTCTCTACTACATAGGACTGAGGAGCCATTGGGACAGATCCCCAACTGACTCGTACTGAACTAAAAGTAAACAACCATCTATTAACAAGACAAAACTGGAGACATAGGTCCTCGAACCATGAGGACTCACCAACTGCAGAAGTGTAGAGGAAGGTACTAAAAGATCACTGACATTGCTGAGACTGAGCACCTAAACCTATATCATGAGGAAATATAGAATACAAAAGAGTATGAGGGTAAGTAATTGGGAATGTACTGAGTATGCGGGGGTGGATGGAACATTTTTAAATAATATCATAAATGTATAAGAAAATCATGCATGCTGACCATAATAATTCTCTTCACTTGAATTATCTAAAACATTTTTCTCATAAATCATCAGTAGTAATACATGCTTCATAAATCTCGTAAATCATTTATCTCAACTCAAACTCTTTAACTCATGACTTAGAGTGACTCGGTAACTCAAGAGACTTAAATCATTATGGACGTGGGAGTTTCTTATAACCGAAATAACTACACCATGTGAACCTCATGGAGTCCAATGTTTTTCCCTCCTAAGGAGAGAACCCCACATTGGCAGGAGCGTCGTACTCTTGCAATGGAGTACAACCTCAATTTTACAATCACAATCTCACACTCGGCCTTTGGCCCATAATTATAAACATCAATCCTATGGTGTCACGTAGTTCTCGAAAAATATCAAATTTCTCGCTCGGTGCTAAATACTCCTCCCAGACTCAGCTCAGAACACTTTAGGAAATCCACCTCAATCAATATCAACTCATGGCTCGATCATGATGACCAAACAACAGTATATCTCATCGATAAATCATATATGACTATGGATTCTTAACTTGACTCAAAATCAAAACAATCTTTCTCAACATCAAGTACCTTTGCTTATCAAATCACTTCAATTATCAAAAGCTTCAAGAAAACATCATAGGACTCATTCTCGACTTTCGATCTCAAATATCAATATATATATATATATATATATTTAATAGTCAAATCTCTCATAGAAAAACACAAATCTTGACACTTATCATAAATCACTTAGAAATCATCAATATATATAATGACAATATACATCTCATGGAATAAATACTCAAGTTAAGAAGCATGATGGTGAAATAACCATAAATATCAAGCTTATTAGAAATTTGAGTGTAAAACCACTTGCAAAGTCATGTAAATCAATATTAGAAAGTAAATCTTTAGGCACAAGAACGAAAGGAGTGTTCTTGTTGAAACCCCACATACCTTAGATTTTGATTTTGAAGATATAGAAACTTGCTTGAAACTTCTTTCTCCCACTTTTAGATTAAGACCATCTTGCCTTTGACTTGAGGGACTTAGTTCTTGAACAACTTGAAGAAATTTATGGGAGATTTTCTTGAATTTCTTGGAGATGATTTGATTTTTGAGTTAGGAAGAAACCCTAGGTTTCTAGAGAATTCTTGAAAGAATTTTGGAGAGAAATGGAGAGAAAATGATCTTTTCTTCTCTACATAGATATATATAAGGCCACAAGGAGCAGAAATGACCAAGATGCCCTTTCGAAAAATGCTGAAATTTATTGATCGGGGCCTGTGACGGTCGATCTAATGGTCCGTTAGAGGGACTGACGGTCCACCAAGTCGTCCGTCACTCGAACACCAAAACTAGAATGTTCTTCCTCGATGTGATGATTGACCTGAAGGTTCGTCAGAAAGGTGACGGTCCACCAAGTCGTCCGTCACTTGAGGGCCAGAAATGAGACATTCTGTCTCGGTCTGACGGACATCTTGATGGTCCATCAAATTTGTGACGATCCACCACTTTGACCATCACACGACATCCTAAAAAGGGAGCTACTTCCTTTGACTTGAAGGGACACTTGACGGTTCACGAAGGACCTGACGGTCCACCAGGTCGACCGTCAAACCTGGGCTATCCGATAGTATTCATTAGAACGACCATAACTCACTCATCCGATGTCGGATTTTGATGAAATTGGCATCGATGGAAATATTATTCAATGCTCTACATGAAAAAAGTGGAAATTAGAGAAATACAACATGGTTTAAACACCAATCACTTTGAAATTCATACATATCCATTCAAAAAGACAGATTTGGGCTTAAGGAATGATCGGGGTATTACATGTGATTATATCATCTTCAAACAAGACATTATACCTAAAGAGAGCATGATCTAACCCACGGGAAGATTTGGAACAAGTAAGTTCTTCACTCTTTAAAAGATAATTGTCAAGTTTCAAGGAGGTTTCACGCACAAGATTATCCTAAGAATAGCTTTTGGGTTCACTCCTATCTTGTTGGCCAACAATTTCAAGTACTTTACTCACTTGAGTTCTATTAAGCACACCACACACATACTCAAGTAGTGGATAATTTTTACAAATAAGTGGGTAAACATAATTTTCACATAACGATGTACTTTCATTCAACACAATAGCTTCAACACTAGGTGGACACATATCGACCTTACGAGAAGAGTCAATTTAGTCATCTACAGGATCAACCAGTGTATCCACTCGCACAACATGTATATCATCCACAAGTGGCAAAGAATCATTAGAATCACAAGTAAGTAAGCTACAACTCATACTCAATGGGCTACTAACCACACAATTATCAATCACACACACCAAAGTATAAGAGTTAGTTATTTTACCTTGAAGATCTGGTGTAGATTCTTCTTTTTCGGGGTGTGAAGGTCCTCCACAATCTTGGGTAGCAACTTCCTTTTGGCATTGGTCGACTTCACTTGCCATGTTGGTACCTACACAAATGTCCTTAGAAATAGAAGGACAACCAATGTTAGCATGGTTTGGTAGTAATCCCCTCACATCGCTCCACACAACCTATTCTTTTTTCACTCTCGGATTACCACCTTGCACTCCCTAACTCCTCTCAATCTTTTGCCTCTCATAATAATTTGGTTTGGAGGAGGTAGGCCTTTTTATTTGTGGCTTGGGCAGCAAGTAAGTCATGAGGCGATTCCCCCATTGGTCTCTTACAACATTAGGCCAATTTTGCACGTTAGGAACTTAATACTATGCAAACCAATTGGCACCTAAGTATACATAACCGTAGGCCAAGGGAAGAATATCTCACCATACCTCCTCATGGTATTCATTTTGGGAGAATACAACTTTTACCCTCTCGGTAACCATGAACCCGTTCAATGAGTATGGAACAAGTAAAGGCTCTTCAAATAACCCCAAGTAGCCAACCATGGACGAAAGGATGTAGTTTCTATAGTACCTATCATTCAACATAATAAGGAAGCTCGATATCCTACAAATGATCATCTTTCCAGAGTGTATACTCCTTCTCGGATCTATATTATAAGGCATACAAGTACCCCTCAGTTTTGGAGATATAACCCCTCTTATTCTCCTTGGACAACCTCCACTTGAACTAGTATAACCATTCATACTATATTGACCTTTAAGAAGTACTACAAGGAGAAGAATATGAATCTTCACACTTCTCACGTATACTCTCATCATAGCTCTCATAAGCTTTGCGAATGAAAGGATTATACCTAACACCAAATCTAGGTTCGGAGTGGGGAGTGTTATACCTAACACCAAATCTAGGTTTGGAGTGGGGAGTGTAAGGCTCCTCACATGCACCAACGCCATCATAAGAACCATCACGAGGTCCTACATCATCTACAAATTCACCATAAGAACTAGGTACTTCATTCCCCTCATTTTCTCCCCTAAAACCGTGTCCCTCAAATCTTCCCAAGTTTTGATTATGGCTATTTTCATAGCCTCCGCAATATCCCTCAACTTTGTAGCCACAAAACTTGTCACTACAATCATAGTCTCCTATGTTGTAGTCACAATAATCCCAGACTATCGAAGACATATTCCCCTTATATCACCTTTGTACCTACACAATGAAAAAACAAGATTAATAGTAAAAGATCCTCACCAACACTCGTATACACCCCCCTTTGTGATTCTCACAATTGGAGTGGCGAATATTGAAAGTTGCTTATACTTCCGGTAGTCAATAGGATATCAATTCTACTTGGCAGCCGAAATGGATTCTTGTTTGATCGACTCAAGACACAAAAAAAAAATTACTTACGAACTTGAAACAAAGAAGTTACTATGAGTTTAAAATAAGAAAAGCACACAAATAATGATGACACGAAAGAAACGGATTCAACAATTAATCTACAACTAAGTAGGTGATTACTAGTTGTTAATTAATTCTAGAATCAAGACATGAAACTAATGAAATAATAAAATGAAACTAAGAATCTAAAATTTGAGCTTAATTAAACTTGCGTGAACAGTAAAATGATGATGTGGTAGCCACATATTGGTTGCGGTTTCTACAATTTTATTTTTCAAAGTCCAAGTCTTGACCCATTTTTAATTTGGATTGGTGGAATTTGTTTTAAGGAGGGTAGAATAAGTCTTGGAGCGTTTTTTTCAAATTTCAAGACTTGACTTTTGTAGTACTTTCCTTACAAAATGGACCCTTGTCTCATGGAAAGTTGTTGGGAAATGGTTGATAAAGTCTTTAGTGGTTGTAGTGTCTTTCAAGACTAATAAGTCACACACCTTTTTCCTTCACCCTTATGGATCTAAAGTTCACTTTATCTTCAAAAATATATGAAGGTGGTGATGAACACCAAGAACAACAATAACATCCACCAAGAACAACTGACAACAATCTTCAAGAACAACAATAATTTCACACGGCCACTTCCAAATTTCACAATAACAATATCTTCAACACTTGGCCAAGACAACTAAAACTTCCAAAAAATGGTTCTTAGGCCACCAATTAACAAGAAAATCACGTAGTCAAGCCTAGAACAATAATAAAGTGAATACCACACGGCCAAAGTGAAGCCACAACAAAAACATCCAAAATACTTTCAAGTTTTCAAGTTCACAACAACATCAACAATGTAAGCTCAAACTTAGAGCTAGAATCAAAGTGTTAATGAAGGAAAAAACTAACACTAGAAACACTCAAGAGAAGTAAAAATCTCGTCCAAGACACAACAAGAACACATTTTCGGCCAAGATCACAAGAATGAACAGATTTGCTTCTTTTTTGATTTTTCAGATTTCAATACTTTTTTTTTATTTTTCAACTAAAAAGCCCAGGATTGATCTTGTGGGAACAAGATCAAGCCATGCTCTAATACCAAATGATATAAGAAAATAAGAAACTCACGAAGTGACTCAAAATAGTCCACAAATCACTAAGATTCTTGAACCGATTGGAGACCTCTCTCGGATTCATAACACAACACTAGAATGAGAAGATAACAAGATGTTTGACACCTATTTCAGCCAACCCAAACTAGCTTAACAACACATAAAATGAAGAACAAGAAGGCAATAATTTTGGCCAACAAGAACAAACACAAACCGAGAGTAGAGAACAAGAACAACATAACAAGTTTGCAAGAATAATAAGGATAGATAGTGAGATAAAGATTATTACAAGATGAAGAACCAAGTGTATTTCAACACTAACTCCTAATGAATGTAATAATCAACACCACACTCTTACGGTGACCGCCAAGGGAACCAATGCACCTCAAGATCTACCATTTCCAAGCAAAGGTCAATACTAGCTTTTCCAACCCCTAAACTATAATGGCTATTCCAAGCCCTAACTAATACTAAACTAAAGTGTTCTACTCTCAAAGAGAGGACTTTAAATATTTCAATATTTCATCATTCATAAATTAATGAGAAAAGACCTAAAATGTTATATTTATACTATTACAAGATAAGACAAAAAATAACAACAATACCCTTAATGGGTGGGGTGTCCATGGAGTGCATTTGGGCCAAGTAAAGAGAACAAAATGCCATTAATGAGGTGATCAAACCATGAGCCATTAAGTGTTATCCAAATCTGTGAGTCCTCTAGTCTTCAATGCTCCAAGCAATCTTCCACTCATGTCCATGTTTATGCTCAAAACGGGTTCTCCATGCATGTCCATGTGTTCTCGAGGTGACCACATCTTGATTTTCTAGGTGTTAGCCTCTAAAGATGTCATCAAAAGATAAGACGGCTATTTGACTTGTATCATAGATGAATCATATCTTATGACAGATGCATAACCTGTTGCAATAGATGAACAACATGATAGATGAGTTCAAAATAGTCTTGCTACTAGCTTGTTTTATGCCAATAGTTGAAACATTTGTTGCAACAGATTGAGAATCTATTTGAAGACCTATGTTAATATCTCCTAACAGATGTTCTACATGTTGCAAAAGATGTACCATCAATACCAATGACCACCACAACCAATGCCACCAATACCAAAACCACCACCAAGACCACCCATGCCAACACTACCACTAAAACCACCACCAATGCCACTAATACCAATAACAAGACCACCAACATTACCATCAATACCACCAACACCACCAATACCACCACTATCAATACCACTACCAATACCACCAAGACAATAAATACCAACACCAACACCCTACCAAGACCATCTCCAACACCACCAATAAGACCATCAACACCATCCAACAATACCACGATATTCAAAGGAACACTACAATAAAAATTAGAATTTTATCAAGTTCTTCTTATGTTTTTAGCATCAAAACTCAAAATTGTTAACCCATTCTCAAAGATAATACAACTAAAAGTGTTCTTTTTCATCATTAACTAAAAAGCCCTAAATTTTATGTAAAAAAAAAAGGAACAATTCAAACTCTATTACCTACAAAGACAGAGAAACGATAGATACAAGCAAGAATGGAGTCAAAAATGACAACTACGTGGTGAGAAATGAGAAGAAAATTAATTTGTTGTGAAAGGTTCAGCAATATGCTGAGTAGTTGTTATTTGTATTATTAAGAGAGGATGAAAAGAGTGAGAACTCAAGCTTTGAAATGATGAAATATTTTTCCCATAAATGGATGACTTATATGGGTTTATTTATATTTTGAAAAGAATGAGAAGTTTTGAAATAATTAATTTGGTCCGGATTGATATTAATTAATTTTTTAAAAGAGATAAACTTTAACTGTTTCATCATAATAAATTGTATTAAGTTCAGTTAGAATATTAATGAATTTAATAATATTTCAAATAATAATTTAATATGAATCATTTCAACTTAAATTGTTCTGGTTAACGACTCAGGTCAGGACGAATGCAATACCATCAACATGCAGTTGCAACGAATCAAATAAAATTTTAGTTGAACCTATCAATGCATTTCTAATTCTAGATAAATCAATTTAGATATTTCAAAAAATGGTTTAATATGAATTATTTTAACTTAAATTTTCCAGTCGATGACTCAGATCAGGACGAATGCAATACGAACAGCATGCAATACTCAATTGAAATTATAGTTAAACCTATCAATGCATCCCTAATTCTATATAAATCAATTTACATATTTTAAATAATGGTTTAATATGAATTGTTTCAACTTAAATTGATCAGTCAATGATGTTGGGTGAATTTAGGCATTCTAGTGTTACTATTCTAGCCTTGTTTTGAGAATGATTCATGTGCTTTATGTATTGATAATAATATAAATGTGAATATAAGTGTCCATTTATGTGATCACAATGTTTAATAGTGTTTTCACACAATTTTTGATTTAAATTGATCATTTAGAGTTCAACCGATAAAACTAGTATGACTAGCTTGAGCTAGGTGTTTGTCTAGTCTAACGTGTTGGGTTCTAACATGTTTAATGAGTTTTTAAGGTTTTTATTATGTATTTATATGTCAAAAAACTTGGTTATAATGTTCAAGGTTCAATTGGATCAACACAAGAGTCAAAACAATAAGCTTAAAATCAATGGGGGCAAGCCTAGTCTTAGCTCGTGTTTCTAGTTCACCATCTTGGATGTGTTGTTTTGAGCTCTAAATGATTGTGTTTAACGCTATAGGATGCTTCTTTAATGGATTATTATTATATATGAAGTATGTACAAGTTTCAAATCAAGTGGAAACAACTCAAAAAGGCTTGGAATGGATCAACAAAAGCACAATACACAAATTGATGTGATTTGGATACTTTGAATGTCCAGGGAACGTGTGGACTATGGTATTGGAAAATGGGCATGTGCGACATACCAAATGATTCAGAATAGGCCCAAAATAGTGACCCACCAGCGCGTCACGGTCCTAACAATGTTGAAGGAGGCACCGCATCACGGTAAAGAGCCAAATCACAATTGTCCCATCCAGAATCTCAATGCGGTTACACCGCTTCGCAATCCTATGACAATTAGCACACCACCGCGATGTGGTGAGCACCAAAATTGGGAAAATTTGGCCTTGCTGAACAAGGACACCATGGAAACCTAATCCCATTTGGTTTATGACTTTTCTACTATAAATATAATGTCTTAAAACACGTTTTGAACATCTTGGAAAACCCTAGATCGACTTGGACAACATTGGAGGATACAACTACTTTGTTTTTAGGTTTTATTATTCTTCATTGTAGCTTCTTTATGGTTTGTATCATCAATCCAAGTAATTGGATGATGAATATTTCCACCAAAGGCTAAACTCCCTTTCTGGGGTTAAGGCCAAGATCATGAATACTTTCATTTTGAATTAAGTTTGTTTGAGTTTCTTATCATTATTGTTGTTGTTATATACTTGTTTAAACTATTTTAAGAATTATATACCCTTAGAATATATACATTATCAACCTTGTGATCTCGGGAGAAGGAATAGGAAGATAGAATATGAGGATAAGTAAAGTAAGGTTCGTAGTCTTTTATAAAATAAGGATTTATAATTAGTGTCTAGGACAGGGATGTACCTAGAAGCCTTACTTGATTCATACGTAGGATGATAGCTTAAAGAAATTAATTGGATTATTACATCTCCGCTCGATGATGTAGTTGTAATGTCCAAGTTAGGTAAACGGTTAAAGGTCGAGAGACCAAGATCATGGATTAACCCTACGAATCAACAACCAAGATAAGCAATCTAACGAATAAAGTTCAATGGTGTAGTATGATTATTTGAAGTGCTTTAACCCCGGTTCTCTATCCTTTGATTGTCCAAAGTTATTTACTTTTCCGTATTAGTTTAGTTTATTTTTAGTTTACAACTCTAAAACTTTATTTGTTACTCTTCTCAATTTGTTGAAATAGAATTGGATAGATGTTGAACACAAGTCCCTGTGGGATCGATATTCGACTTTGTTGAAGGCCACTATATTACTTGATAGACCACGTACAATTGTGTGTGCACTGTCAGTCTATGACTCAGGTTAGGACAAATGCAATACCAACATCATACAGTTGCAACGACTCAATTTAAATTGTAGTTGACCCTATAAACCCATCCTTAGTTCTAGCTAAATCAATTTAAATATTTCAAATAATAATCTAATGGGAATCATTTCAACTCAAATTGATCAGTCGATGACTTAGTTCAGGACGAACGCAATATCAACAACATACAATTGCAATGACTCAATTGAAATTGTAGTTGAACCTATCAACTCATCCCTAATTCTAGCTAAATCAATTTAGATATTTCAAACAATAGTTTATTATGAATCATTTCAACTCAAATTGATCAGTCAACGACTCAGGCCAGGTCAAACGCAATACCAATATTATGCAATTGTAATGACTCAATTGAAATTGTAGTTGACCCTATTAACCCATCTCTAATTCTATCAAAATCAATATAGATATTTTAAATAATAATTTAATATGAATCATTTCAACTCAAATTTATCAGTCGATGACTTAGGCCAGGACGAACGTAATACCAATAATATGTGATTGCAATGACTCAATTGAAATTATACTTGAATCTATCAACGTATCCCTAATTATAGCTAAATCAATTTAGATATTTCAAATAATAGCTTGATATGAATAAATAGAGGACTATCTTGTTGCAACTAACACATCTTTTGAAAATTATCAAATAATTATAGACATCTATTAAAATAGATGTTTAACCTGTTACAACAGATGACGTATCTGTTGGCCATTATCTAACAGATAATGTCATATGTTACAAGATGACTCATCTATTGGAAATTATTAAACAAATAATGATATCTGTTTATTTATTAAAAATTAACAAACAGATGTTGTCATCTGTTGCGACCAATGACTGATATGTTGAAATTTTTTAAATAGATATAGACACCTATTGCAACATATGACTTATCTGTTTTAAGATCTTTTTTAAATTTTAAAGAAATTTACTAATCAAAATAAATAAAAAATACTAAGGCGGTAAAAAGTTTTGTTGGATAACTCAAAAATCACCTGATTGAGTTGTCCTATCTTGTCTTTTCAACGTCATCGTCATCGTCTTCTCGTTCTCCTAAAAGAGTTTCACCAGCATAAATTATTAATAAATATTTGAATCCACCTAATCTCCTCCAACCACATATTAACTAATTCATTTCTCTTCCTTCACTTTCTCTCCTCTTTAGGGTAATACCAAACATCTCTTTTTTTTTCTCTATGTTCTCTCCTCTTTCGCCAGAGGATCCTTTTGGAACTCAACCAATTTATATATTTTCTGTACTGAAATTGGTGTTTTGATCCTCTTTTTACATCCAGGTATGGTTCACTTTTAGATCTGCACTCTCTGCTATTATTCTTGCCTTCTCGTCTCTTTCTTTGCATGTTTCATCAAATTTATCGTATTTTCTGTGATGAAAAATGAAATTGTTAATATCATATTTTTACATTGGTTATTTAAATCAG
This sequence comes from Capsicum annuum, assembly GCF_002878395.1. NCBI lineage: Eukaryota > Viridiplantae > Streptophyta > Magnoliopsida > Solanales > Solanaceae > Capsicum > Capsicum annuum. Next base: position 208,261,307 of record NC_061121.1, read on the forward strand.
TTATTTGCATCAGTTGTTTTTATTTATTTATCCATTACTAATATCCTATTTATTGAGAGAATTAAAAGAGAGGTATCTTTTGAGCCTTGAGTGAATGAACCATTGTTTTTATTAAAATATGCAAAAAATACATCTGATGGGAGAACGTAAAAAGCCTTTTTGGTTATTTCTTGTTTGTTTCTTTGTTTTTGATGTTGTTGGTTGTGTTGGTAGTGTGGGTGTTGCATCTATTGCAATTGATGAATCAGTATTGGTCTTCTACCAGGTTCCTCATCTGTTGCAACTGATGTTTGGAATACCCTTCTTTTGCAACATACGGAGCACAAGTTGGAAGAAATCAAACCAGTAGCAAGGCTTATTTGATTTCTGACAATAGATGAATCGCCTTTTCCAATAAATAGGTCACCAATTGCAACAGATGAGTTTTTTTCGTTATCCCTTTATTGAATTTATGTTACCCCTTTTTTTTAAATTATGCAAGCATCAATTGTAATGTTATTTTTGTTTTTCTCTTGTTTGTAGATAAAAGATGTCTCCCAAAAGAAAAATAAGTGAAAGTGGATCAACTTTTGCCTGACCAACATAAAAGGCTAGATTAAAGATGGGTTTGGAGGAATAAGCTACTTGCAGATGGAATCATTTCATATGTGGGAGGTATGTATTATTGATTATGTTATCGTGAAAGCACATATAGAGTACACTGATTTCGTGAATGAGGTTTTTTACTAATTAGGCATTAACCATTCAAACAATATATTGCATTTTACAGTTAAGATTAATAGGTTCGAACTGATAAGGTCGAGGGACCAAGTAAGTGGTATCGACGCCCTATTAGGTTTAATGATGATTGTGCTAATGTTTATGTCTCAAGTTAGGAGAAGGGACAAATTTTTGGTGGCAGTGTAAAAATTCAATAGTGATTGGACTAATTTTAAGGGTTTAATGGACTTTGAAAGGCCTCCGAAGCCTCGCTCTGCTGAAACCAAGAATGAAAATAAATATAGTTATTGACCTGGTCCAAATTTATATGGCTGGGTTGCTCAGGGTAATTCTTATACAATAGAAGGTGCTTGGGAGAATATCTGCGAGGGAAACGGGAGGTATTAAAGACAACATATCAACTCAGAACTTATTAAAGAAGACTTATAGGGTTGCAAGAAATGTGTAGCGAATCTAGCTGATAAAGTTGACATGAAAAATAAAAAAACTAAATGAGATGAAAAAATAAAAGTGTATCAAAAATAAAAATCCATTAGTAGATTTTGAAAAAAATAATGGTGAAGTGGACTGGAGCTGTGCACCTTGCTAAGGAACTGCGACTAGCTAGCATGGCTTGAGTGGTGACCCATAAAGCCAGGATCAGAACTCTAAGGTTCCAGCTTTGCGAGCACCGAGGGTAGTAAGATGGTCAGTCAGGAACGAAACTTGAACCAAAAACTCCTGAAGTAAAAATAAGGGATCAAGCCAAGGTGACAATTTTTGAAGTTAAACTTGCATCCCAGACCTTCAGCTTATGGTTTTGGTTAGGTCAAAGATAGTGGAAACAATAAGGCGTGGGATTTCACCCCAACTTCAGACCTTTTTGTTTCTACTGCCATTAACCTGACCAAAACCACAAGCTGAAGGTATTGGATGCAAGTTAGACTTCAAAAATTGATGCCTTGGTTTCCCATATTTTTACTTTAGGGTTTGTGTTTTTAAGTTTCATTCTTGACTGAAAATCTTACCAATCCTTGGTGCTAGTCAAGCTGCTTCCTTAGAGTTTTGATCATGCTCTTTATGGGTCTTCATTCAGGCAATGCTAGCTAGTCGCAGTTTTCTAGTAAAGTGTCCAACTCCAGTCCACTTTACTATTTTTCTTTTCAACAATAACTGACGGATTTTAGTTTTTGGATACACTTTCACATTTGTTGCTCATTCAGTTTTTTCATCTTTCAAGTCAATTTCATTGGCCAGATTGGCTAGAAGTTCCTTACTTGCTGCCCTATGTTTCCTCTTAAACAAGGCCTGAGATGATATATTGTCTTCTCCACCTCTACTTTCCCACACAGGTATTCTCCCAAGCACCTTCTATTGTATAATATTCTCCTCGAGCAACCCATCCATATAAATTTGGACCAGGGAAATTTCTATTATTTTTACATTCTTGTTTGCTATTATGAGAGGATTCGAAGGCCTTCTACAAGTCCATTGCACTATTAAAATTGGTCCAATCTCTATTGAATATCTACAATGCCATTAAATATTGATCCCTTTTCAGAACTTGACGCATAAACATGAGCAAAATTGTCATTAAATTATAATAGGGGATCGACACCACCTTCTTAGAACCCTTAGGCCTTATCAGTTTGCATCTATCAAACTTAACTATAAAATGCATGATCTTGTTTAAAGGATCAATGCTTAAGCGGTAAAAAACTTCATTCATAAATCATTATATTTTATGTGTGTTGTCACGATAACCTGATCAGTAATACATAACTCTCACGCATGAAATTGGATCCATCCATCTGAACACACCTTATTCTTCCTACCTCATCAATATCAAACAGTGTTAAATCTTCAGTTCCTATCGTGAAGTAGTGTACAAAACTATGGAGGCTCAACAGGTAACCATCTTGAACTTTAAGGACTACATGCCCGTCAAGAAAAAATAAGTGCTACGTATGCAATGCACCATGATCGTTGTAATAGTAAACTTATGTTGTTGTTTGATTATGGACTTTGGTATTTTTAACTCATTGTTGTGAACATAAATGTTATTATTTATCATATAAATTATGTTTTTAATAACTTGTGCATCAATAAAAAAAGGTAACCAAACAGGAACTAAACATGACTAACTACAAAAATATATTCAGCAGATTACCCATGTATTACAATAGATGTACATTAACTGAAAAAACATAATACACTTTATCAGACTGCATTGCGTTCAACTAACAGATGATTAATATGGTGCAACAGATGGAATCTGCTGGAAGAACATAATACGATTCTTACCACTGGTTTGTGTTCTTCAAACAGATGACAAATTTGTTTCAACAGATGGTCTATCTGTTGGAAAAACTGACTAAAACAGTTATTAATAAAAAAGGGTTATTGAAAGGGTGAAAATTATGACTTTTTAATTATTTAATAAAGAATGGTTATTTAATTTTAATTAACTGATGTTAATATTAAATAGGTAAAAAAGTCATGACTTTTTACCCTTTTTGTTTTTAAGTCTATTTTTTAATTTAAATAATCGAAAAGCCACCAGTTTGAATTAACTAAGGTGTATGGAGATTATTAAAAAAGATGGCCCCCCAACAAATGGTCCATCTGTTGCATCAAATAACCTATTTGTTGTAATAGATGGAGCATCTGTTGCACAGATGGATTATCTATTGCAACAGATGGTAAATCTGTTGTCACAGATGGGTTATATGATGCAACAGATGGACAATCTATTGCCACAACTCAATAAAAATGAATATTATTAAAATAAACAATTATTGAAAAGGTGAGAAGTCTTTAATTATTTAATTGAGAAAATAGTTATTTAATTTTAAGAACTAATTAATATTAAAAAACTGAAGAATCATGACTTGTCATAATTAATTAAAAAGTCACCAGCTTGATTTAATTAAGTCATGAATTTTTAAAGTAATTAAAAATTCACCAGTTTGAATGTAATTAATAAAAAGAAAGTGAACACTCGTGTCTTTTTGCCTAACACATTCAAATTCAGTCCTCTATAAATAGGTACCTCTTTACTCGTTCATTCTACTACACTATTTATTTCTTGTATCTTTTCTTTCATATTACATCTTCAACCACTTCTCTTCAAAGACCAAATTCCTTTCCTGGCTCAAGTTTTTTTTTTTGTGTAAATCAACCCAGTTGGTAGTATACGTCGTGTTATATTCGAACTCCATTTTTTACTTTTATGTTTATATTTTTTATCAATCATGCGTGTTCTAGATATAGTTGATCATATTTGGGACATTGCTATTTTGCGTGACGCAGTGCGGGAACGTCAGAGGCAGGTTAATGACATGAAGTGGGAGTTAGGCATCGTGAGAGCAAGGATGCTTCAAGAGTTTCACAGGCTGAGGAGGGCCCTACTCCTGGCGGTTGATGATTGATCGGCTGACAATAATAATAATAATAATAATAATAATAATAATAATAATAATAATAACAACAACAACAACAACAACAACAACAACAACAACAACAACAACAACAACAACAACAATGATAATAGTAATTAGGTTATATCTTTTCTTTTAGCGTATGTATTTTTTGTAATATATATCCGATCTACCTACCTAATGTATTTTGTTTTTGTTTAATTCTTATTTAATTTTTATTCTTTCTATTTATTCTTCTCAACATATCAATGGTTGGAGATAGGGATTGAGTGTTTCGCACAATTTTGAATTCAGTAGCAATAGCAAGAGCTTTGAGTTCTTTAACATATGGCCCATCTGTTGATCCAGATCATTCAACTTATCATCAAAGATGTATTGTTTTTGTTCTTCTTCTATATTTTGGTTCTCATTCTCTCTCAATTTTTCAACCACGTACATCCTTAACACCGGCCTAGCTAAATCACTAAGATAAGCACGCAACCAAATCTGATCGGTTATATTGAAAGGCCATACCCTCTGATTTTTAAAGGAGATGTGCATGTAGCTGATGATGAGTTCTTCCAGTTAACAATTCATTCCACAATAGATGATGATTAAATTCACAAAATCGTCATACGAGACATTACTTTGGAATGTCATAGCTATCGTCTCTAGCATTTCACCATCCCTCCAACATAATACATATCGATTATTTTTCTCGATCAATTCACCATGACAATCCACCCCTATTGTTATTGATCCCTCCATTAGTGGTACCTAAATAAATACATTTGTTAAAAATGTTAATAATGACATCATAATAAAATTAATAATAATTTTATAGTGTCGTAACATGAACCCCAATAGATGAGTAATCTGTTGCAACATGTGAATAATACATTATAACAGATGAGTTATATGTTGTAACAGATGACTCACATATTCGTAATTCAAGTTATAGTTCTATAGAACCTGGAGCCGATTCCAAAAGATGAGTCATCTGTAGGAATAGGTGGCTTATATGTTACAACAGATTATATATCTGTTGCAACAGATAAAGCACCTGTTGGGATAGATGTTATAGTACTAAAGAGCTTTTGAAGCTGATTCCAACAGATGAGTGACATATTGCAATAGATAGCTAACCTGTTGCAACAGATTGGTCATATGTTGCAACAAATGACTTATCTGTTGGAATTGAGTTGAGGTTTTGTTGCATCAGGTGGCTAATCTAGTTCAACAGATGACTCCTCTGTTGCAACAGATAACTCATCTATTGCAACAGATGACCAATCTGTTCAATTCATGTTATGGAACTATAGAACCATAAACATGAATCCAACATATGAGTCTTTCATTGTAATAGATGACTCATCTGCCGTAATAGATGAGTGATCATTTGAAACAGATGGCTCTTACGTTGGATTCGTGTTAGGGTTCTATCCATTGTTGAAAAAATAACATAGTAGCAGTGTACCCAGATGACAAATTCAACTAAAAATCATAATTTTACTTACCAAAGTAACCTATGAAGTAATTTCAAAGTGATGTACCAAATGGAATTTAATCTAAAAAATTAGTCAAGTAGCATCGGTAGCGATAACAACAACAACAATAATGGTTAACAATAAGAAGATGATGATAATGAAGCAAAAGATGATGAATAAAGCAGTAGCAACAATGAACAACAAAAATCGCGAAGAGAGAGAAAACAACAATGATTGAGAAGAGAGAGAAATGCATATTTTTTCCTCCATTTTCTGTTATATTAGGTCAACATTTGAATCAAAGTGTAAATTAAAAAACTTGTGGGATATTCTCAGACTTTTTTATTTTTCTTAATCACTAATAAATTAATTGTCACCTATACTCAATTATTAAAACTTGAGTCACCTATACCTCATTTTCAAACTCTTTTGTCACTTTTAGCTAAATTGCCCTCATAGACTACATATATGAGATTGAAGGCACAACTATTGAATCATAATTTTTATAAGCATTTATTTTCTTTAATGATTTTTCAACAATAATGATAATAGCATGTTCAATATCTATGTCAACAACAAGAGTTTTGATACAAACAAGAACTTTGAATTAATTTAAATTGTAATTATTAAATCTTTTATTTATTTGTAAGATAGAAGAAATTATAATGTTTAGTAGTTTAAAATTGAGAACAACTTTTATTCTTAAACCATTCTTGGCCCTAATATATAGGAATTTAAAATCACATATAATTGTGATAATTTTACTTTCATATTTTTCTTTCAAATCAATCAATAAAAAATAATTTATTTCTGTGTAGAAATATATTACTTCATAGTAAAATAATTGATTATATACACTTTTTATACTTTAATTGACAGCTTCAAAAAACAATATTTAGTCAAGAAAAAACTAATGATTCTCAATTGATCTATTTATTTACTATTTTGAAAATTCTATTTTCCTTAAACAAAGTTAGAATTAAAGTTAAATAGTTAATTTAGATTGAACTAAAGATTAATAATTTGAAAGGAATAAATTATTCCTTTAGTAAATAAAAATTCCTTACTTTTGGCAAAAACAAAAAGATCTTATCTTTGGTAAAATATAAAGTCTATCATAAGAGGGTTTTTTTCAAAATGAAAACTGTGGTAAGAGTCTTTTTATTATAATGTATATCGGAGTCTTCGTTACTCTCAATAATAAATTTTAAAGTGGGGTTCACAATTGAAACAAACCTATTATGTCACGACCCAAAAATGAGGGTCATGATGATATTTGTCGCAGCGTAACTTGATAAGTAAGTCTATCACCCAAACTGATATATAAGAAAAAAGGAAAAGATAGAAATACCCTAAAGTAAGGCTTCTAGAACGAAGCCGAATCATACAAGTAATTATAACAATGCGGAAAGAATTTATCCAAAATATCAATCATGCCCAAAATCAGGCGTCAATAGTATAAGAACTACTAATACAATTCAGGAGTCAAATACATCAGAAAAATAACCACAAAGGAATAATATCTGTCTCTGAATACTAATAAAGATATAACTACTATAGAAAGATAGAGGTGAACTCCAAACACATGAATGTCCAACCGCTACCTTGAAAGCTCCAACAATCGCCCGAGTCAAGCAAGTTGTGGCGCACTTGAGCTTGGACCTGCACCGAAAGGGTGCAGTAGGCATGTGTATGGTCTACTTGTACTCAGTAGATATCATAGGCCGACCAAGCAAAGTAGTAAATAAAGCATAGAAAATATACACTAAGGGCATGTCACCTGCAATCAGAAAATGTCCCACAACGGTAGCCCACTCCGCTTGCACTAACAATTCTAATATATCACATATATTGCAATATCACAACAAGATAGAAAACAAGTAAGCACTATATCATATATAAGTAGTACAAGAGGGAACATGCATATACAAGATCATCAAATACAAGTAAAAAAAAATAAGACAATTACATAAATAACAAGTCAATATGACAATACAACACAATATAAACAAAATAAAGTAAGTTAAATGTATATGATAATGATGATGCACGAGCTCGTCGCACAACCTTCAGGATCGTTGCACAATTCCCGTATACACCTACAGAGGCAAGCCTCTCAACGCAGGACCCATGGGGAATTCGTCAACCCATATACAATCCACATATCTCATATATCCTTCTTGACACATCCCTAGGGGAGAATTTTATAAAGTGTTACAATATCTCCTGCCTGACACTTCTCTCGAGAAGGATTTTATAAAAGGTCTGGTCAGTATTTCTCAGATGTTGCCACGGTGGTACCAATGTTTCATGAATAAGTATGATATGAGGATGTAATGCTCACAACTAATCACAATGATATATTTTCACAACCAATCACAATGATATATTTTCACAACCAATCACAATGATATATTTCCACAACCACGTGAGTCAATATCCACTCATTATTTTAGTTCATGATTTTCACATGTCTCATATGCCAATAAAGTATGAATATAATCACGATACACCAATGGTACCACATTAAGCATTTTAACAATACAATACAATTATTCACATGTATTCAAGGCTGACAATATTACATAGGATCTCACACGGTCACACATATCACATAATATCTCAATTTTGATAACTACAGTACATATAGGCCCCAACACAAGCACAACACATAGATAGATATTTTTCATGATTAGTTCTCACCCTTAACAAGTATTTTGTACCATCATTTACTACCTAGCCTAGTCAAAAAGAGTTAAGTCATAACCTACCTCAAAAGCAGAAACCGATCCGCTACACTTCGACCCCACGACCTTACTTTTCATGAACAATATCAAACTACACTAAAAATATCAAATATAGGATATACATGTCAAAATAAAACCAACGACACCCATATTGACTACTTTTGATTCGGGGTCAAAACGAACCCCTAGAACGAATTTTTGAAAAAGAAGGACAAAATCAGAAATTTACTTCAAAAATATGTTTTCCATATTTTTAGGGATCTAAAGCTGAAAATCCAAATCAAATCGAGTCAAAAAGAGGTTCAAATTGAAGAAAAACCATTTTTAAGCTTTATCGGGTAAAATCCTTAAAATCCAGGTTAAAATCAAGAACAGAGTTGTTTTGAAGGTTAAATTGATGCAAATCTAGTAAGTATAAGGTAAAAATATTATTTAAGTGAAAAGAAGTGAAATTTGAATTTAAAATCAAGCCCTAAGATTTTTGGGGTTTTGAGAAATTAATCAAGTAATTAAAGTAGAAAATAATGAAATCTCACTTTACATCCGTAATAGAATCAAGAAATAGGTGTTAATCTAACTTTTCAAGCTCTCACAAACTTCAATTTTAAGTTTTCACACTATTTTAGGGTTTGACTCCCGAGAGGCAAGATAAAAATGAGTAAAAGGAGCCAAAAAGGGATTTATATTGCAGATTTTTCTGTTTTTACACCAAAATTTTCCCTTCAAGTTCACCTCGGAGATATATACAAACAAACCATGCAACCATACTAAATTAGATGTTTCGTACGCGTTGGAGAAGTCGAATTTTTGAGAAAAATATTGTTTTCAAAAAGTTGACTCCCGAAACTCGAAATTAAAATTTTTCAAACCGAGGGTCAAAATGAGATTTAAAAGCCTTAAAATCAAACCAAACATCTTAACACCCTAAGATCAATATTTTGGATCTACTGGCAAAGTTGAATTTTCTATTCGAGGTCATTTCGACCAAATGTGAATCCCACACCCATAAAGCCAATTATCCCTTTCCGGCCTGTTATGAATCGGGCAGAAATAAAGCAAACCACAAGCAAAAAATAAATAAGAACACACAGATTTATGTGAAAACCCTTTGTGCAAAAAACCACGGGCAGAGATAGAGGAATTTGTCTATGAAAGGAGATGAGTACAATGTGTAGAGACGTAATTTCTGAATGCACAAAATAATCCACTAAATGCACTTATTTTTATATGTGCATACAAATAAGTCTTAGGCCCAAAAACATAAAGTTTCATACCGCGGGGGCTTCGCCCCTGCATTGGCCTGATCCTACGCTATCACCACAAACTCATTGAAAATCACAAACATGGATCGTACCGCGAAACTTTCAGGGCCGAACCAACAAAATTTGGGTCACAACTCTAACACGACTAATAGGTCAAAATGAGCTCGGGTGCATCAGGACCCAAACCAAAGGTCTACCTAGCCTAAAATTGATATTATGGAGTTGTTGGCGCAGTCCGTTCAGCCATCCATCGAATGGATCAAAGATATCCCCATAAGTTTAAAATAAGGCTCTCAAAGCCATCAAAAACCACAATATCGCATAAATGGTACCAAAATGCATCAAAAACTATGTCAATCACTCCCATACCTCAAAATATCATAATACAACTACGAGGAGGGGTAAAATAGTCAAATCACATAAAATCACAAGTTTCATATATTTCATCAAATTTTTAGGTCGTTACATATTAACAACAGAGAGAAACATATTATCAGAAAAGAGGTTAACTGCGAATTATTTTCTCTAAGGTACTTAATTTTACTTTCTTTTTATTTTTATCTTAAGTAGTATATTTGTTGTCTAGTGATGAACATGAATTTGTTTGTTGCCTATATTCTTTTGGTAAATTTTTTTGCATCTTACAACTAATTAGAGATGCTATATATTTTTCTTACCAATAATCCAAAACTCACGTGCAATGTACGTATATTAAATTAGTATATAAAATTTCTTAGAATAAATATCACGTGCAACACACGTATTCTAAACTAGCATACTAAAAGTGTGAAAATTCTTATTCTTCATTAAAAATCTTCACTAAAAAATATCTTTTCAACAAAAATTCTTGTTTTTCATTAAAAATCTTCACAATAAATAAAATTGTCTTTTCAATTTTTCTTCAATTATTGTATCATTATATTTAAAATAAAGGAGTCTCAACATATATAATAAGAAAAAGAGATAAGCATCCAATACCCCCGAACTATGGCCAAATTTGCTATGATGCACTTCAACTCCACCAGGGTTCTATTACCCTTGAACTCAATTTCAGCATATTTTTGTCACCCCTTTATGCTGATGCGACATCTTTATTATATAAAATAGAGTTCACATCAAAGGTGTCGCGTCTGTAATGACCTAAAAATTTGATGAAATATGTGATTTTATGTGATTTGATTATTTTATCCCTTCTCGTAGTTACATTATGATATTTTTGGGGTGTGAAAATAATTGACATAATTTTTGATGCATTTTGGTATCATTTATGTGATATTGTGGTTTTGATGACTTCGAAAGCCTTATTTTGGACTTATGTGGATATCTTTTGATTCGTACAATGGATGTCCGAACGGACTACACCAGCAACTCCAGAATATTGATTTTAGACTAGGTAGACCTTTGGTTTGGGTCCCGGTGCACCCAAGCTCATTTCGACCTATCGGTCAGAAAATTGAAAAATTAGAAATATAGGTGTGGGACCCACATTTGATCGAAATGACCTCGGATGGAAAATCCGGCTACGCCAGCAAATCTGAAATGTCGATTTTATAGTGTTAGCATATTTGGTATGATTTTACGACTTTTAAATCGCATTTCGTCTCTTAGTTTGGAAATTTGTGATATTAGGTTTTGGAGGTCAAATTTGTGAAAATGATGTTTTTTGAAAATATGATATCTCCATCGCGTTCGGATTATCGAATTTAGTGTGTTTGCATAGTTCGTTTGCATATATCAGACTCCAAATGAATTTCGGACATCCTGTAGAAGTTCGGATTGAACTTAAAAAAATACAGCTTTTTGTGCAGTTTTTCTGCAATAAAATAGCAGTTTTAGACCTATTTTTGCTCAATTTTCATATTGTCTCTTGAGAGTTAAACCCTAAAATAGTATGGGAGCTTAAAATAAAGTTTGTGGGAGCTTGGAAAGATAGATTAACACCTATTTCTTGATTTATTACGGATTTAAGATAAGAACTCATCCTTTTCTTAGTAATTTCTTAATTAATTTCTCAAAATTCCAAAAATCTTAGGGCATGATTTTAAACCCAAATTTCACTCATTTTCACTTGAATAATATTTTTATCTCATAATTACTAGTTTTTCATAAATTAACCTTCAAAACAACTCCGATTCTTGATTTTAACCCAGATTTCAAAGATTTTACCCGGTAAAGCTCAAAAATGATTTTTCTTCGATTTGAACCTCATTTTTTACTCGATTTAACTTGGGTTTTCAGCTATAGATTTCTAAAGATATGAAAAATATATTTTTGAAGTAAAATTCCAATTTTGCCCGTATTTTTTGAAAATTCATTTTGGGGGTCCGTTTTGACCTCAAACTAAAAGTAGTCAATATAGGTGTCGTTGGTTTTGTTTTGATGCATAGATTTCATATTTGATATTTTTAGTGGAGTTTAAGATCTCGTGAAAAATAAGGTCGTGGGTTCGAAGTGTAACAGATCGGTTTCGACTTTTGAGGTAGGTTATGACTTAACTCTTTCAGACTGAGTTGGGTAGTAAACGATGATACAAAATACAGGTTAATAGTGGGAACTAATCATTAAAATTGAATATTTATGTGTTGTTCCCGTGTGGGAGCCTATATGTGATGTAATTATCGAAATTGAGTTATTATGTGATATCTGTGACCGTATGGGGTCCTATGTGATATTAATAGCCTTGAATACATGTGAATAATTTTATTGTGTTGTTAAGATGTTTAATATGGTACCATTGGTGTATTGTGATTATATTCATACTTTATTAGCATATGAGACATGTGAAAGTTCATGGATGAAACAAAAATAATGAGTGGGTATTGGGTCATGTGGTTGTGGAAATGTATCATTGTGGTTGGTTGTGAAAACATATCATGTGGTTGGTTGTGGAAATATTTCATGTGGTTGGTTGTGGAAATACTCATTTTGATTGGTTGTGATTATTACATCTTCATATCATACTCATTCATGAAACATTGGTACCACTATGGCAACATCTAAGAAACACTGGCAACACCTTATAATACCTTTTCGAGGAATGTGCCGAAAAGAAGATATGAGATATGAGGACTCTATATGGGTTGACGAACCCTCCATGGGTCCTACGCCGAGAAGCTTTAGCTCCGTAGGTGTATACATGAATTGTGCGACGATTTCGGAGGTTGGGCAACGACCTCGTACATCATCATCATCATCATCATCATCATCATATACATTACACTTACTTTATTGTGTTATTTTGTGTTGTATTGGCATATTGACCTGTCATTTATGTATTTATCGTATCTTCTTTTACTTGTATTTGATGATCTTGTATATGCATGTTTCCCCTTGTTCTTCCTATATATGATATAATATGTACTTTTGTTCTATCTTTGTGTGATGTTACAATATATGTGAGATATATTAGAACTATTACTGCAAGCTATGTGTGCTACCGTTGTGCGACATTTTCTGATTGCAAGTGACGTGCCCTTAGTGTATATTTGTATGATTTATTTACTACTTTGCTTCGTCGATGTATGATACCTACTGAGTACAAGTGGACTGTACTCATGCCTACTGCGCCCTTTCAGTGCAGGTCCTAGCTCGAGAGCGTCTCAACTTGCTTGATTCGGGCTATTGTTGAAGCTTACAAGGTAGCGGTTGGACATTCATGCATCCGAAGTTCACCTCTATCTTTCTGTAGTAATTATGTCTTTATTAGAATTCGGAGACAGATATTATTCCTTTGTGGTTATTTTTTTTATGTATTTGACTCTTGAATTGTATTAGTAGTTCTTACACTATTGACACCTAGTTTTGGGCATAATTGGTATTTTGAATAAGTTCTTTCTGCATTGTTATAATCACTTATGTGGTTCGGCTTCGTTCTAGAAGCCTTACCTTGGGATATTTCTGTTTTTTCCTCTTTTGTATCAGTTTGAGTGATAGGTTTACTTGTCAAGGTACGCCGCGACAAGCGCCATCATGACCCTCATTTTTGGGTCATGACAGCATCAGTTAAAAAGGTTGACAAAGGGTTCCACATCAGCTAAAATGGTTGATAAAAATATGCCAAAATTTAGTTCAGGGAAAAAATAGGACTCTCGTGAAGTTAGAGGGTGTTGTAGAAAATTTAATCATAGTTCGGGAGAAATATTAGATGCTTTTATCTAAGAAAAATATATGATAAGAAATATTAAAGTAACTAATAAGTATGGAGTCTTAATAAAAAATATATTAGCACTTCTTAACACGAATAATAAACATTTAATTCAAGGGAAATAATTTTAAAATAATTTTTCATATTAATCTCATATGATTTTGCAGGTCAACAGTTTTCATAATTAGCACGTAATAAAATACCAAATAAAAGACAACTTATTCAACTGGTCTTAAACGTCTTTGAAATTTAACTTGTTTTGTATTTAAAGATTTTAATATAATGTGCGAAATAAATAAAATGATTATTTAAGAATTTGAAATTAACTAAGACGTTTATTCTACTCAAGTATGAAATCATTATATTTAACATTTCTAAATTAATTAAAATTTTATCTTCTATTAAAAAAAAACTTGCACATCTAATATTTACGTAACATTTTGGATAAAAAAAATATAGACTTCTTATCCTTGTATGTCTTCTTGATTTTGATTCATGTCGTATTTTTACATTCATTATCATTACTTTTTTTGTTGTTTTTTAAATTTCTTGTAGTTAATAATTTAATAATTATATATGTACGATATAATCAACATCGATAATAGATTCTCCTCTTTTAATATATAATTTCTCGTGTTTTACTTTCAGTTGAAAAATATCACAGAATTGGACGAAAGAAGCATGTTATCGTCGAATCAAATAGCCAGAAAAATAAAGATTTATCTTAGCAAGCACAAAGTTAAAAGTATGAACTGAGAATTATAATGGGAGGAACGTATTTAGTGCATGATTATGGTGTTGTCGCTCCATTAGCTGCTTCTTGAAATTGTTGATTGTGCTCTATTTGTTTGAAAAGAGAGACTATTCATCATTAGCCATAAAGGTATGCCTTTGCTCTATTCTTTTAATTTTTTACCAAATTTTGCTCTATTCTTTTATTCTTTTAACAAAAGCTTAGGTTTATGTCTATAGTTTTTATTTTATTTTTTCTTGAAATTTTTAAGATTCATATTTAAATAACTAAAATTTGTCACCTAGTATGAGCAAATCACACGCTACTTGTCCTAACGGGAGGTAGTACCTATCCGATGAAACAATAAAAGTGTGCTTAAATTAATTGAGGATCAACATTATGTAAATGCACTTCTAAATTTGCTCAACAATTTTACTCCAAGTAATTGTGCTTGCTTGCATATATTGGCACGCGAATGATCTACTATATATTCAAATGTTAAATGATAATTTATATGTCCATATCCCAGTAAGCGGAGGTGCGCGTTTATATCTCTCTTATTTTTTTATTTAATTTCCTCGTTTGTATGTTTTCCACCTATGATTTTTAGGGAATGATTGAAGAGGTTTGTAGTAATTCTATGATTTTTAGGGAATGATTGAAGAGGTTTGTAGTAATTCTTGGAGGACAGTAGCAGATTTGTGAAATTAATCTAGGTGTGGACAATTTAATTCAGACATCATGATTACAAATATATATAAAAATAAATAAATAATTTATATCATCTTGTCATTCATTGAGTAATGTTAAATTTAAAGTGCTTTATAATGTGACACTTTTTATATTCCTGATTATGATTAATGCTATGCTACATTGATGCATATCAAAGGACTTTTCAGCTTTAGAGTTGATTCAGAGATAGCAATTAATTTAAAGAATGTTTGGTGTTTAAGTGTGAAGAATTGTAGTTTTCCTTAGGAGTCATAAATTTTATGTTCTTTTTTTAAGTTTAGGTTTTTTTTAATTGTTATGGATAGAAGTTTTGGTGAGAAGCAAAACTCCTAAATATATGAAAAGTCTTATGTGAAGGTTTCCTAGATGTGTAAGTTATTACATTAATTATGGTGTAATTATAATATTATCTTTTTTCAATACTAAGAAAAATACAAATTTGAAATCAATTATGTTATCGCAAACTAATTCATTCAAGTGAGATACACTCGCGCGTATTCTAAGACTAGTCTAGATATAAGAGTTAACACATATTTTTATCTTATTAAAATCCTTTAATAATAGTAAGTTAACTTGATGTAATAAAAATATTCGACACACATAAATATTTACCTATAGTTTTTTATTTTATTTCGGTGTCTAGGGTAGAATAAGAATTCACATATACACATTTGTGGACGAGTTCTGCAATTTCTTATTAGTTAGGTATTAGATTTCTCTCATCTTTGAATTTTGGAAGAACTCAAAAAAGAAATATAAATCACAAAACAATAAAAGAGCATTAATAATAAATTTTTCTTAAGAATTCTCTGACAAAGTGAACATCAAAGTGCCAAAATTCTTTTCCTTTTCTTTGATGGGGTAAAACAAAAGAGTAACCGCTTTCACTATTTGCAAAGTTAAAAAAAAATCATATCACAAGGGTCTAGCGTTTGACACCTTTGACGGATCTAATAAAATGAAAATAAATATCCTATAGAATTTTCAATTCCTTATCCAACTGCAGGAATATTTGTAACAATTCCATTACCTCCTAGTTTATCCACAAGGATCCAAACTCTATTACAACAATTATCTGTTATATTTGTAACTTGTTTGTAAATAACAACAGGAGTAACAAAAGGATTGGTCTTTTTGACTTGTGCCACAGCATTTTTCTCATGTTTCCCTGTAGATTTTTTTTGTTTAAAATAAATAAAGTTAGAAATACGGTGAAAATTCAAGAATTAATGTTTAAACGCTAAATTGATATATATGAAAAGAAGAGACAAAATTCAGGTGTCGATATATACATGTTAATTCAGGCCATTCCAATTTAGCCCATAAAGGAAACATCCCATTTCCAGCACATTGATTGCCAATACATTTACAAGATGAACATGGAGGATAGTGATCGAGACTCTGCACTTCAAGAATTGCACAAAGAAAAATTATAACATATGATATTTTTTGGAACATTTTGTCTAATTTGTGGTTTGCAAACATGTTGTTGTTGACCTTTTATAATGAAGTTAATCTGCTGAAATTGTAAGAGGATTGGAGAAAAGTTAGTTTATTTGGCAACTTTAGTGTTGGTAGATAGTTCCAAATATATAGCAGTAATTAATATATATATTTACCTGGTGGTTGACTTTGACTTTTTAACTAATTTGAGGATTTAAGGTGGTGGGCTAATTAATTTGAATAATTAACTAGTTCTTTTTATAGCAATTCTTTGTCTGGATAAAATAGACTTTAGTGTGAGCGTTGAACATACTAATTGTTGTTTAGTACTATTTGGTCTTCAAAAATTATTGGAGGAATAGGTAATTAATGGTAAGGATAAAATATAAAAAGAATAATAATTATCTTTTATTGATATATCAAAAGTGACAAATACAAGAAAAAAATTATTTTTAGAATAGTGAACACTAAACAAGTAAAATTGAATAGATCAAGAGAGTATAATTTCAAATAAGCTTTCACATGTGTTTTTCTTGTTTGTCCAAAAATAATTACAAAAGTGAAAATGAAGCCAATAAGTGCTGGTGAATTCGATAAACGAGTATATATCTTACTCTTGATAAGTATATGTCTTACTCTTGATAATCAAAATATATATATATATATATATATATATATATATATATATGAGTTAGCAGAATGTTTGGACAATGGACAATGTATGTCAAAGCTCTATTCCTTCTGTGATGAAATATTTATTTAATTGTATTTCATCAATAATTTTACTTTTATTTGAATTGATTATTAAAATGAAAATTATATATAATATATATATATATATATATGTGTGTATATGTGTGTATATATATACATATACATATATATATATATAATTTAAGTTATGAAATAAGAAAATATAAATGAAATAAAAATAATAATATTATATTAAAGAGAGAAGAAAATTCTATTTTAGAGTGTAAAATAGAGTTGTGGATTGGAGCTGATATATTTAGAGTGTAAAATAGAGTGTGTTTGGAGATGGTCTAGCTCTTTATGTTTGAAGAGTTACTATTCACTTCCTCTATTTATAAAGTTTAGAGGAGAATTTGAAGGGTGATCGGAGTTTGTTGAGCTGAGAATGCTACAAGTATTAAGTAATTTAAGTGATGTATTTAGTTAGTTGGTTAATGAGCTAATCATGAGGTTGTTAAGCAGTTAGCCAGGTAGCTACTTATGTTGACTAGCCATGATAAGGTCGGTTAGTTATGTGTATATATATAGAAATAGCAGTAGTTAAACATTTTTTGAGAATTAATTTTGTACTACTTTGTTCTCT
Source organism: Capsicum annuum (assembly GCF_002878395.1). Taxonomy (NCBI): domain Eukaryota; kingdom Viridiplantae; phylum Streptophyta; class Magnoliopsida; order Solanales; family Solanaceae; genus Capsicum; species Capsicum annuum. Next base: position 208,279,309 of record NC_061121.1, read on the forward strand.
GTGAGTTGTGATTCAATGGAACAGTAGTTTCTTTTTTCCCTTCCTCCTCCTTCTTCTTCTTTTTCAAGTTTCATTAATGAAGCTTTCTTAACATGATATCAGAGTCAGATTCCAAAGATTCTCTGCACTACTAAAGATCGTTATTTACAACTATTCAATTTTATTTTTGATCACTCAACACAGAAGAAATCATTCAACAGTTATTTCTTTGTTCAGTAGTTATTTTTTTCTGCAAAATAAACTTGAGAATTTCTCTGTCAAAAGCATAATGTCGACTTTTGGAGCTACAACAAATGTTGTTGTAGCTAAAGTTTTAACTGGAAATGAATCTGGTTAAGTTGAACAAGTTGATGCAAATCATCTTGTGTACATACATCCATATGATACACAAAGTTCTATTCTCATTTCTACTCAACTTCTAGGTTCAAAAAATTACTTTTTATGGAGCAAATCTGTGTGTATTGTATTGCTTGAAAAAAATAATCTAGGTTTCCTACTAGGAACATATAGGAAAGACAAGTATCCTTCTAACTTGCACAATCTTTAAAATAGATGTAATGTTGTAGTTCTAGCTTGGATTATGAACACTGTGTCTAAGAATTTGTTGAGTACTGTTATTTATGCTTTTGATTCACAAAAATTTTAGGAAGACCTCAGGGAAAGATTTGATAAGGTGAATGCTTCTAGAAGTTTTTATCTTTACAAAGAGATAGTTACTTTAGTTTAAGGCACTTCTTCAGTGGGAGATCTTTGGGATAAGCTAGAACCTCTAGTTCCTCATCCATCATGTGCTTGTCCTGAATCAAAGAAAAATACAACTCATTTTCAGATGCAGAAGTTGTGGCAGTTTCTAATGGGACTAAATGAATCATATATTCACATTAAGAGTCAAGTTCTAATGACTACACCTCTACCTACTATTAACCAAGCTTGTGTTATGATTATAAATGTGAAAAGTCAGAGGCTGAATTATGCAAACATAAGTGGTTCTACTCTTTTAGATGGTAGTAGAGGATCTACTGCCCTTATGAGCAATAAAATGACTCTTGGAAGTCTTAGTAGTGGTTGTGGAGGTTCTAACAATAGTTATGGTGGAACTAGTAAGAACGATGGTGGATTTAGCAGTGGATATGGTGGAACTAACAATGGACTGTAATATCCCAATTTCTTTCAAGCTCTAGATCCTTCAAAAGATAGGCCATTAAATTATTTTTTCAATGTCACAAGTCTCGCCTTAATTCGATAGAGTGACAAGAAGTTATGAAAATTTTTCTAAGAGTCTGTCAGCTGTAGTGACAACGACTCAAGTAAATACCCATTACCAAACATAATGAGTCGTTATATGGAGTCATTGTCATAATAGTAAGGACCCCTAGATTTTAGCCCAATGATAACGACCCTACCTTACAACTCATTACCAGTGACAATGAATCATTAAGAGGGATATGTTATCACAACAGTGAGTAACTAAGAACTCAACCTAGTGGTAACGTGTCCAGCACATGACTCGTTATCAGAAATAACAAGTCATTATATGGACTAGTTATCAGAACAGTAAGAAATCTAGAAATTAATTCTTAGACAATGACTTCTCCTAACGACCCGTGATCAGACATAACGAGTCGTTATAAGGAAAGCCGATGTCATAAAAAAAAGGACCCAAAAACTCAAGTCCTCAAGTCATGACTTAGACCATGACTCGTGATCAATGGTAACAAGTAGTTAACCAAGTCGTGATGACTGTAGCCAAAAAATTTTGCCCATTTTAAAAAGGGCTTTTAAGTCTTTTTCCACTCTTTAAATCCCATACCTACATCGTTTAGACTCCTCAAGAGTAGTATTTAAGCCCAAATTTTCCCAAATTCACCACTCAATCACATAATCAATCCAAAGAAAGAAAAGGGGGTGATTTTCTCTTCTCAAATAACAACTAGTGGTCCTTAAGTTCAAGCACAAGTTTCAAGAAATTCTTTAAGGAATTCACCTCTAGGTATGTGCGATTTCATCAATGGGTTCCTTCTACCCATTGAGTTCCAAAGATTTAACTCTCAATTTTAAATTCACTCTTTTTGCTTAGGGTTCCATGATAATTATGAGTTTTCTTAGAATTTTAATGTGATGCCTGAATTCAACCATGAACACATGTTTTTTCATAAAACTTGCATCTTTCTATGTTTAGAATCATGAATTCCCTTAGCATAATAAGATGTTATGTTTTGGGGTTTAAGTTAAGAAATTTCCTTACAATGTTAGTTGATATTATCACATTCAGTTGTATTAGTCAATGCTGGTGGGTTATCAACACCCGATACTTAGATATTCATGCATATTTCAGTTTTCATGTTACAACTCATTTAGATCAGATTGTGTTGCTAAATTCAGAATATTATCATGTTGAGCGCATATTTGTAACAGATCATGTTAAGCATTTATCAGTACTAGTGTTATTTCAGTTAAGATTAGTACTTAGCACCAAGCAAATGTAGGGATAAAGGTTCACCTATCAGTTAAGGATTGAGACCTTTAGTAGAAGTCCCTAAGTTCTAAAACTACGACGCCATCATAGGTTATGAGAGGTCACCTGCTAATTGAGGACTAACTTTGGGACATCAATTTAATGGATTTACTCCAGCTCTAGTACCCTTCCAACTAGGGTTAACATTGTATCTCAATTAGCTCAGATTGGGGTATGTCAGCTTTTGTTAGCTCCCACAGTCCTCAGTTCAGTTTCAGTTTATGTTCAGTTCTGATATGCATGACCATATATACATTTATTCAGTTGTTTAAATATTCAGTTATTCAGTTTTATTCATACAGTATTATACTTGGTCTTGCATTCAGTTGACATGTTCATGCATTCATCCTCAGCTCATACTAGTTAGTTTTCCATCTCGCATGCTCAGTACATTCAAAGTACTAATTGCATACTTTCTTTTGTGCTATTTTTTCTCATAATATAGGTTTGGACGTTCAGCAACCAAATCACACTTAGCATGTTCCAATACTACTCAGCAGCAGTCGTGGTGAGTCCTCATCATTTGAGGACTAGTTATCAGTCATTTCTTTCATTAGTTCATTTTATTTCAACCAGTTGGAGTTAGTTGGGGACCTTTCCCAATAACTCATTATGTTTTAAAGGCTTTCAGATAGTTAGACATATTTTCAGTTATTGGGGTATTGCAGATAGTTTTTAAATTGATCCCATTACCATTTATTTTCAGTTTACTTTTGGTTCAATTACTCCCAGTAGTTTGATATTACTTTCAATATTTCAATGCTATTCCAGGCCATGAGTTAGCTTGGGGTCACTTGTGACTCTAATCACCATATCATAACTAGGGGCTAGTCTCGGGTCATGACAAACTTAGTATATGAGTACAAGGTTTAAAATGTACTAAGGTGTCTAAAAGTCGCGTTTAGTAGAGTCTTGCTCATAGCTGTGAAGCCCACCATACTTATGGGTAAGAGGCTAAAAGGTATTTTAGGAAAAATCACTCTTTTTTTATTATTCATGTCGTGTGAGGGAGCGTAAGCTCTGTTAAACTTCTTCTAACTCGTCCTCTACCCGTTTATAGAAAATGCCTCTTAGAAAGGCTAATAGAAGGAGGAATAGGACCAGCCAGCAGCACCGCCTGTTCCCGAAGACCCTCTGACTGAGCAGGTCTCTAATGCTTAATTAAAGGTTGCTTTCATAGCACTGTCCCAATCTATGGCTGCTTAGAACAAATAAAAGGTTATTTCCCCAGCCAACCCAATAGCCAATATAGTGACAGCTAAAATTTATCTCTAGCATTTTTTAGGGTCTAAGCCTGAGGAAAATCCCTGCGGGTTCTTAGACAGTTCTTAGAAAGTGACTGACATTATGGGTGTCACTTTGAGTGAGAGTGCTGATTTGGATGCTTACCAACTGCAACGAGTGAATCATACTTGGTTTAAGTAGTGGAAGGAGGATAAGGTGCTAATGTAGGGCCTGTAAGTGTTATAAGTTTGTTGTTGCATTTCTAGACAGGTTTTTTACACTTAAGTTGAGAGAGTCCAAGGTGCAGGAGTTCATCAACTTGAGGTAGGGCAGTATGAGTGTTAAGGAATATTCACTCAAGTTTATGCAATTGGCAAGGTATGCTCCAACCATGGTAGCTGATTCTAGGGCCCGGATGAGTCAGTTTATGTCGGGAGTTTTTGATGAAGTGGTGAAGGAGTGTAGGACAACCATATTGATTAAGGAGATGGACATCTCTAGGTTGATGGTCCATGCTCAACAGATTGAAGAATAGAAGATCAAAAAGAAGAAGAAGGATAACAAGAGGGCCAGAACTAGTAGTTTCAATTTTTCTTAATCGAGGTTAGGTGGAGGGAATCGTTATCAGTTTTTCCAGAAATCTTTAGTCCCAGCCCCATATTCTGCTAGTGCTCTAGTGCCAAAGTTCAGATAGGGTACCCGTGATAGAGCACCAGGCTCTAAGTCCCATATTTGTTAGCTGCATGAACCGGAGAAAACCTAAGATGACTAATACATCTCCTAAAATATAAAGTGTGACATCATGCACATGATCACCATGACCAAACCTCACATTAATAAACATGAGTTTCCAGTATTACTCCACCTGGGACCTCCACCTTCCACGGATTTGCTACACAACCCACTTCAATCCCATATTAAAATCAATTACACATTCACAACCATTTACTAAGGAATCTTTTATTTAGGCATTAACTGGTAGTATCATCATACCAAAATTAGAGCTTGCAAGTCTATTCCAATTATTCCATATAAAACCATTAAACCAAAGTTAGACTCCACCGTTTTCAATTAAACCAAGACCATGGCCACCAAGGCCTTTCCAAATTCATTTAAAATCAAACCAAAACCACTCAGGTTCCATTTCCATTTATACAATGCAAGGATTCCAAGAATAGTCAAACTATATGACAAAGTCATATTCATTGGCATTTTAACAAATAAGTTGAGGGCACATAAGCTTCAAAACCATAATCAAGTAATTTGGGGAATCCATAATACCCCAAAATCCAATTACTATTACCATTCATCCCACAATGTCAAAATCACACTAAAATCATAAAAGAAAACATAATTAAACCATGACAAACATTATTCAACCATGAACATCCAAATCCCCAATCTTTATTTCAAAACCATAACAATATAATGTAAATCATATACTAAAATGCATGTTTTTTGTAAAATAAGAATGAGAGGGTAGCAATATGCCTTAGACACCATAAAGTACGCAGAGAATCACTCTTGAAATCCCTAATTGATTAGCTTGATGAAACCCTAGCCTTTTGCTTGAACAAAGAGTTTGAGAGAGATTTTAAGAGTGTTTGATTGGGAATAATGTGTTAATAAAGTCCCCAAAGGTGTTTTAAGTCGTGGTATCAAAGGGAGTTAAAAGAGAAAATGACCAGTATGTCCCCAGCTTAAAAATATAAAGAGACTGCAGGTGGTTACGAGTCGACCACGTGACTCATGACCACAACATACGACTCGTACCATTGAGTCGTCACCTAGACAGTGAGTTGGACACCTATACACTTTCCACCATACGACTCCATGAACCCAATCGTGACCATACCATAAGACTCATATGGCTTAGTCGTATCTAAGACAAAACTCAAGGGATTGGACACTAGACAACATACGACTCAACCCTACCACTCATATCCTATCTTCATGGCTCTTAGTAAGCCACTCATACTCAGAGCCAAGTCAAGTTACTAAGTTTCTAATTTGATGAAGAATCATCCTAACGAATCCTCACACCACTTAACAACTCATACCATCCAACTCGTAACCACAATAAAAACCCAACCATTATTTACTGGACACCTTACAATTTGGGTCACCTGACCCGTAGCAAGACCATACAACTTGTATGATAAATCATTACTAGGACTATGAACTCAAAGCTTAGGAAAATTCAAGGTCCAGAATCTAGTGTGTTTTATTGCACCAACCCAATCTGCAAGAAATATGGTAGGAACCATAAGAGGGAGTGCTTGGCTGGTAGTGATGCTTGTTTTGGGTGTGACAAGTCAGGCCAAAGAATTAGAAATTGCCCAGTGACTACTCATAGGGGTAAGAATCTTTGTGAGTAGCGTCAGGCTAACTCCTCATCAGTTCCAGCAGATTGCCTCACTCAATAGGGTGCCACTTCTAGTACAACCAGTAGAAAGTGACACAATAGGTTACATGTCTTTCAGACTCGATGGGATTAAGAGGACTCTCCTGGTGTAATTACTGGTATATTATAAGTTTTTCATGTTTATATGTATGAATTATTAAATCTCGGATCCACACTTTCTTTCGTGACTCCCTATATAGCGGTTGATTTTGGTATTAGTCCTGAGATCTTAGCAAATCCCTTCTCAGTATCTACTCCAGTTGATAGTTCTATCATATCCCGATGGGTGTACAAAAATTTCCCCACACAGTATCATAGAAAGTCACTTCAGTTGATCTTGTGGAGTTAGACATGACCAATTTTTATGTCATGTTTGGCATGGATTGGCTCCACTCTTGCTATGTCTTAGTTGACTGTAGAAATAGAGTAATCCAATTTCAGTCCCCAAATGAGCCAGTCATAAAATGTAAGGCTAGTACCTCAGTGCCTATAGGTCGATTTGACTCCTTCCTTAAGCCAAGGAAAATAATTTCCAGAAGGTGCATATATCATCTCATTTGAGTCGAGGACTCAAGGTTCAAAATCTTGAGTCTTAAGTCAGTTCTAGTAGTAAATGAGTTTCCAAAAGTGTTCTCTAAAAATCTACCCAAAGTTTCTCCCCAGCAAGAAATTAACTTCGAAATAGATCTCCTTCCAAATATCCATCCTATTTTAACTTCACCTTATAAAATGGCTTCAATCGAACTTAAAGAATTAAAAAAACAGTTGAAAGATGTCTTAGACAGGGGTTTCATCGGGCTAGTGTCTCTCTATAGGGTACTCCAGTCCTTTTCATGCACAAAAAAAATAGTTTTCTCAGAATGCGCATCGACTACCATTAGTTGAACAAAATCATAGTAAAAATAAGTATCCTATTCCTAGGATTGATGACTTGTTCGACCAAATTTAGGGTGTTAATTATTTCTCTAAGATATTTCTTAGATTCGATGATCATCAACTCAGAGTCCAAGAATGTAACATCCTAAAGACAGCTTTTCAAACTGGGTATGGTTACTTTAAATTTATAGTTATGTCTTTTGGACTAATGAATTCCCCTACAGTTTTTATGGACTTGATGAACAGAGTGTTCAAGCAGTACTTAGATATGTTCATTGTAGTCTTCATAGATGACATCCTTGTCTACTCCCATAGTGAGGGTGACCATGTAGACCATTAGAGAATTGTCTTGCAAACTCTCAAAGATCATCAGTTATTTGCTAAGTTCAGCAAGTGTTTATTTTGTTTAAAATCAGTAGCTTTTCTTGGTCATGTCATTTCTGGTGAAGGCATTCGAGTTGATCCTTAAAAGATTAAAGTAGTAAGAAACTGGCCTAAACCTATCTCTCTATCAAAAACTAGGAATTTCTTAGGTATGGCTAGTTACTACAGATGGTTTGTAGAAGGATTTTCCTTTATTGGTTCTCCCATGTTCATACGGACTCAGAAGAAAGTCAAATTTCAGTGGTCTGATTCTTGTGAGAAGAGTTTTCAAGAGTTGAAAACTCGGCTCACCTCTGCCCTAGTTTTGAATCTACCAGAGGGTTCATATGGTTTTATAGTTTACAGTGATGCTTCCAAGGTTGGACTTGGATATGCATTGATGCAGCAGGACAAGGTTATAGCATATGCCTCTAGACAATGCAAACCCTATGAGAAGAACTACCAGACTCATGATCTTGAGCTATCAATGGTCGTTTTTTCCTTACAGATTTGGAGGCATTATCTTTATAGGATTTATGTTGATGTGTTCACTAATCACAAGAGCCTTCAGTATGTGTTCATTTAAAATGATCTAAATCTTCATCATATAAGGTGGTAAGAATTATTGAAAGACTATGATTAAGTGTAAGGCTAATGTATGGCCGACGCCCTTAGTAGATTATCTATGGAAAATGTTGCTCGCATTGAGGATAAAAAGAAAGAGTTGGTTTGCAAGATTCATCAGCTTGCTACATTGGGAGTTCAGTTTTTTTTATTCGGTCAAAGGTAGTTTCTGTGTTCAAAATGGTTCAGAATCTTCTTTATTTGTCGAAGTGAAGGAATAGCAAGATAGAGATCATATTTTGCTTAAGTTGAAGGAGGCAGTTCGAAATTAGAAGGTTGATATTTTCTCCAAGGGGGAGATGGTGTTCTTTACTGTCAAGGTAGGTTATGTGTTCCGAATATGGATGATTTGAGACATCGAACGTTGGCAGTCAACTACGGTTCTCGATATTCTATTCACCTAGGAGCCACTAAGATGTATTGCGATTTGCGGGAATTCTATTGGTGGCATGATATGAATAAGGATATTGCAAAATTCGTGGCTAAGTGTTCAAATTGCCAGCAGGTTAAGGTTGAGAACCAAACACCTAGTAGTACGCTTTAGGAATTCAGTATCCCCACTTGGAAGTGGGGAAGCGGTGAATATGTACTTTGTCATAGGATTGCCTCATACTCATCGTTAGCATGATTCTAGTTGAGTTATTACAAACCGAATGACTAAGTCACCTCATTTATTGTCAGTTAATACTTCTGATTTAGCAAAAAATTATGCTAATATTTATCTTAGGGAGTTGGTTAAATTGCATGGGGTCCCTTTGACCATTATTTCAGATAGAGGTACCTAGTTTACCTCTTATTTTTTGAAGGCTTTTTAGAAGGTCTTGGCACCCAAGTCCATCTTGTCGCGCCCTATTTTGAACCAGTCGAAACAATACACAACATGTGGTGGCATTTATGACTCTTGGGTTTTGAAAGTCATTTTTAGAGTCGCCACCTAACTTATTAGAAAAATTAGGAAAAACCAATTTTATTGTAAAACTCTGTTTTGGTCTATCGAAAACATTTAAAGATTCTGAGAAAAGATTTTGGTTACTCGAGGGGAAGGTGTTAGGCACCCCTCAGAGCCTATCCGAAGATAGTCCTTACACTTAGTTTAGAAAAATATTAGGAAAAACTTTTAATTCATTATTTGCTTAAAACGGTGATAAGAAAACTTTTATTATTTTTTTTATTATTACTTAGAAGAAAAATTAGGCATAGTAAACATGACGCTACTATGTAAAAGGAAGTAATGTAATTATTGTGTATATATATATATTATATGAATATTTAAAATATGGAAAAATAGTCTTTTATTTTTATAGTTGTGATAATCTAAAGGAGAAAATTTACTATCTCTAAACACATAGAGTTGAATATGTAAATAAAATTTATAAAAATATTTCAAAGTGTGAAATAATTTATTTAAGACAAATGTGAATATGAATATATTTGAAAATATAAAAAGATGTAAAATTTCACTTGATTTGTGAAACTCAAATAGATTTTGATTGAAACTAAGTAAGAAATAGATGTGATAATATAATGCATAGCTGTAACAAATTTGAGACGACAACAACAACAACAACAACAACAACAACAACAACAACAACAACAACAATAATAATAATAATAATAAAATTGAAATAGTAACAATAATTTTGGTATAAATAATAATGAAAAAAAATAATGAAAATAATTACTATAATAATATTGAAAATATACCTTCTATGTGGTAGCGGATGAACATATAGACCTCGCATTTCTTATCCTTTGAAATCTGAAAACTCGAATAACGTTGAAAATATAACGTAGGACGTTAGAATTATTTATTGAAAACAAGTTAAAATTGGTGGGTGAACTCTTTTAGTAAATCTAAATTTTGATAATGTGTTTTCCTATTGGGTTAGTTTTGAAAAATTCTTTATCCTTTTATTGTTATAAATTTTAGGAGAAACGTGGAGGTTGCTCCGCCAATTTTATTTAGAATGTGGTGATGAATTTTTCGAAAGAATTATTCAAGTATGATAAAATATATTTTATATTTGGCAATGGTCATGTGATATTAGCGAAAGTTGGGATGTTAAAATCATGAAAAGCAACAAAAAACCGACTAATAAATAAAGTTACCTTCAACAACATAGACAACAAGAGTTTAAAAAAAACTCAATGCAATAAAGATAAATTAGATCTAAAAACAATAAGAAAAGTTAGGTTTCGTTTACGAGTTTAGGCTCCTAATTTTGCGGGATACCGAGGCTCTGTGCTCCTAGTAGTGATTAATCCGATATTGGGTTAAAACAAGTTTCAATGCAGAACTCCAACTCCCGCGTTCATATGTAAAAAAAGAGAAAGAAAAAGATTAAGAATCGCTTAAATGATACACCACAATGTAAGAATACAATATATTTGATGTAAGCAAGAATAAAGATCTGGTTGACACGTTCATGATAAAAAAAAAAAAAAAACCAACTGTGAGGGAGGGATAGATACTTAAGTTTAAAAACACTACCAACAAAGGCAAAGAAAACATCTAACATTTGGCAACATAATTGAAATCCCCTATAGACATGTTTCCAGGATATAGACATATCTATCACATATTCTCTATGATAATGGGGACCCTGTTTTGCATGCAATACAATAGAAGAAAATACACGGGGATCCAACATATGAAATCATAGAAAGACAGTGAATTACTTCAATCTAACTCGATTCATGGACGTAAAGTCTCCTATTATTGTGATACATGAAAGAATAACGTACTAAGTGATTATAGAATGATAGTAATCGATAGTTTACTCTAAGGGCCGTTTAGTTTTCGGTATTCAAGTCAATAATTTCGAAATAAAATAATAATCTCGGGATAAAACTTTTTATTAGACGTTTAGTTGTAAATATTTGGGATAACTTATCCCGGGACTAATAATTAGTCCCCGGATAAGTTATCCACCCAATTGGTGGGATAACAATCCCAAGACTATTTCTCTTTGGTATAACATTATACAAGGACTAAAATACCCTCAAAATCTATGATTTCATTTCACACATTTATATATACTAGAATAGTGTACGTGTGTTGCACGTGTATCATAAATTTTATATGTAATTAAAAAGAAGATGACATATCTCTCCTACAATAGGAAAAAATATTAGAGAATATTTTGTTATTAATAAAAAACACCAAACAAAATATAAAATCATTCCCAAAGCATTTATCAAAAAATTATTACTCATTTTAGTTCATTCTATTTTATTTTGTTGTATAAATTGAAATAAATCATATCAATCTCTAAATAGTATTTAGCTATTATACTTATTTTCAAAATTTTATAAACATTTTGTTTGTAATAGAGAACCATTTCTTTTCTCATAATAGTATTTAGCTATTATCTTATTTCCAAAATTTTATAAACATTTTGTTTTTATTAGAAAAGCATGCTTTAACATATTTTTTTCAAAATCAAAATGAAGAATATTTTAGATGATGATAATACATTGTGAATATGTTAGCGTGTTTGAGGTTATACTTTATTAATGTTAAGGTTATTTTAATATATTTATGTATTTTTAATTTATGACAATTAATGTATAAATCATTTTCAAAATTTCCAACTACAAAAGGGCCAAAAATATATATGTATTAGTGTCGTTGAGGTTTTGCTGGATTACTGACAAAGATTTAATATATTTTAAATAATTTCAATTAATTAAGACTATAAAATTTGAAAGTTTTACTTACTTTTCTTGAGATTTTGTGTCAAATTAAAATATTCAAACACAAACTAATATATAAATATTTTTGTGATACAGTTAAATTCTTTTTAACTTTAGGAAATATATATATATATATATATATATATATATATATATATATATATATATATATAAAAATATATATATATAATCATTAGAATACAAATATTTTTTTTTTTGTTAAAGTATTTAAATACAAAATCAAACAAAATAAAAAAAATCAAAGATGACTAATTATATATATTTATGTGACATCATTAAATTTTTTTAACTTTAGGAATATATATGTCACATAAATAAAAATAGAATGAGATGATAATCATAATTCATATGATACCGAATAATTTATTTTTTTGGTTAAAGTATTTAAATACAAAATTAAAAAAAATTAAAGGTAATATATATAAGGTAATATATATATATATATATTTGTGTCACATAAATAAAAATAAAATGAGATGATAATCATATGATACCGAATAATTTATTTATTTTTTTAGTTAAAGTATTTAAATACAAAATTAAAAAATTTAAAGGTGACCCAAAGCAATTTCCTTAGGCCCAAAAGTTTGCCTAACCCGATTCAGACAATAAAAAATCTGTGAGATAACTTTACTTTTTTGAAAGCACAATTCAGACAATTAAAAATCTGTCGAATAACTTTACTATCGGAAAGCAAAAAGCTCTTTCATCTTGAATATTATTCACACGCAAATTAAATCAAATTCCCCAATATGGATAAGCAACATCTTATACACAGAATCACCAGGTAATGTAGCATTTCTGCAAATCCTTTATGTGTTGCTGAGTTTAAAGTGAATTTTCAATTTTTATTTATTACTTCTCTTACCTTCAATGAAAAGTTGCATTTTAGAGAGAAAGAGGTGTGATTTTAGTGAGTTAAAGCATCAATATTAAATACTTGTATGTAAAAAGGTGAGATTATTTGTGTTATACCAGAAACTGAACACTTGATGCATGTTAGTTTGGGGCTTTTGGCTGAAGGAAAGGTGAAAGCAAGTTGATTTAGAGTTGTTCCAAAATGATTTTTTGGTTGTGATGGATAATTACTATAGTTTCAGATATAATTTGTGTTAGGCATATTAATCTTAACAATTTTGAATGTCTTTATGTATGCATGTCAGCTCAGATACATGAATTTGAATTTCTGAATCGAAGCAGATGTCATGCATGAGTTTTATGTGTATTTCCTACTAAAAGTAATCTTCTCTACATCTTTTAGGGTGTTTTTTGTTTTCAATTGTTGGTTGAATTCATTTGAGTTGTTTATGGTTGTTCTTATTTTTATTTGGTATTTTCTTTTCATATAATTATGATTTTTGATGAAAATTCCTTATAGAGGGTATGATTTTTTCAGCTAATTTGCATCTGTTTATCGTGTTGTTGTGATGTAGTTTTTGTTCTGTTTGTTTGAGTCGAGGCTGCATTGAATTTTCTTCAACTGAAAATATATTTAGTAAGAATTCAAGTCTATTGTTTGCCTGTTAGCATGAAATGTTTTTAATTTTCTTTGTTTTTTTCGTGATGATAAACTTTCATATAAGAGGTCTTATATTATTGTTTCAACACATAGATAACTTGTTTTTCAGGTAGGAAGACACGTTAGACTCAAATAAATTGCGAGGCAAAATGTTCTGTTTTGTAGTGTAAATGCAATGTGGTTCGGGAGATGAGGTACTGTACAATAATTTTCTGTCAATGTTATATTATACAACTAATTTCAGAATCACATCGCATAATATTTTCAATTTTTCAGATTGTAGGAAACCCATACTTAATGGAATCCATTCCCAGTAGTAGTTATAAGAAAAGTTTGAAGAGGTGGCTTTTCATTGACAAAAAGGTTGGTTTAAACAGTCGCTACTTCTAAACATCCACTACTATAAAATGTCTAGTTAACAAAACTATTGGTAATTAGTTAATTTTTTCATGTCGCTTCTAATTCCTTCAGATAATATCTTGCTCTCTTTTAAGTTGAACTTTTCCTTATTATTTTGTAGATACTTTAGCAATATTCTACATCTGAATTTTTATGTTAATTTAATATTTTTTTGGTGTTCACTTACTTTAGTGTAGTTGAACGTGTGGATCGAAATATTGCAACACCTTAGTACTGGTTTATTAGTTACATTTGATTAATCTCTCACCCTTTGAATGATCTGTAGAATTATTTTTGCTATCTTTGTTTTGCGCTGAATTCGGTTTCACTACAGGTATAACAAACCACTCCAAGCTTCTGTTCGTGTTGTCACCAATGAAATTTTGTGGGAACTTAAAGAAGAAGATTTTAGAGGAATTCTTATGTCGGAGTTTTCTAATTTATCTTCGTTGAAGCTTCTGCGTTCTGTAGATCTTCTATCAAGATTGACAATTTTACAACTAAGTCATGTTGCAGATATGGTTTCACAAGTTTCGTTTTCTGATGGACAGGACAATAGCAAATGAGGTGCCTATTTCAAGCTTCTTCCTTTGGCTGCTCACACTTACCTCCATGTAAAATGATAATTATTCTTTATGATAAATGCCTTATGCTTGTAACTTTCTCTTACACTTGCTTTGGATGTTTGCAGAAACAGGAACCTTTGAGCCTATACATTATCTAGAAAGGGGTAGTAAAAATTACTTTTGACATGGATCTAGTAAAACGTGACAATGCATCAATTCTTATTTGTGAAAACCAAAAACAGGATGATATACAGAATTAAAAATGCATTACCGTTGAAAAGAGTGTAGGGAGCTACTTTGAGGAATGGACACTTCTTGGGGAACACATTGCCTCTTTAAACCCCGTTTGGCCATGAAAATCATAATTTTTCAGAGTTAGAGTTGGAGTTGGAGTTGAAATTAAAGTTGGAGTAGGAGTTGTGCTTAACCATGAATATAAATTAAAGTTGTTTTTAAAATTTTGTGAAAGAAGTTTTCGGAATTGTATTTAAAATTTTCATGGCCAAATGCATTTGTTTTCACTTTTTTCATTAAAGTGAAATAATTTTACGAAAAAATATAAATAATTTTCATGAACAATCGGCTATTAAGTGTCATTGTTGGGGGCGATGTGGTATGCGCTGTCTTAACCAAGGAGAAGTTTGATTCTCTAGTGGGTCCTTGGGCAAATCTCTCACAGGATGACCTTAGGTAGATAAAAAATCTAGCAAAACAGAAGTTACCAAAGCAAAAGAAGAGAGGCCATCTTTGTTTTACATTTATTTGCTGATTTGGTGAGGGATTTATTGTACTTCTTCCTAATGTATATCTGAAAGTTGTTATCAGACAGATGTTTGAATTTATTAGCTATTTGTCCAGGAGCGGCAGACTTGCTTATACTCAACGGAATGCAGTGAGAGTGACCTAGTGCGTGTAGGGGTTTCTTTTTAGGTAGGGAGAACGAGAAATTTGCAGCTATTACTCGAGCATTCGGTGCTCTTTTCAATTGAATAAGAGATTAGCTCATTAATGATAAGAAAGTCTTAAGCAGGTACTGACGAGAAGAGTTGCAACTGGACAAGACCGGTCATGCTTTGTCGTTTATCCTGGTTTAAGATCTATAGCAGAAAGCTGAAATAATTTGCCTATTTCAGTTGCTTTAAGCTTTGTATTTTGCACAAACTGCAGGTGAGCTAGTCTTTTGAAAACTTAGTAGCATGAGACCTGTTAAGTTCCTGTTAAACTGTGCCAAATATAGTGCATTTGAAAGCATACTATCTTCCTAGGCTTTTTGTCTTAGTGGTTCAAACCATTCAAGTTTAAAACAGAACAACATTGTGATGGTTGTTGTTTCCCATAAAAACATTATTAGAGTTTGTATTGTTTGTTCGTCTTTTAGTCAGAAAATTATACTGATAATATTTGATTTGTTTTATATTGATTTTGTAGGTATTTTGAAGTCGGATGGGCGATGATGATACAAGGATAATTCAACAACAACAACAAACCCAGTGTATTCCCACTTTGTGGGGTCTGGGGGGGGTAAGATGTACGCAGTCCATACCTCTACCTCTGATGAAGTAGAAAGGCTGTTTCCGAAAGACCCCCGGCTCAAGTTACGAGATATCAAACAAACACATAGTACAGCACAGAAGCAGATGACATAACATAGATACTGCAGCCATAAGGAATATAAAACAGAGTAAAGCAGGAATGCAGGAATATAAAGCAGAGGAAAGCACACAGATTCGTAACAAACATAGAACACGGAACACGGAACAGAACATTGAATACGGAATCATACCAGGAATACACCCCCACCAATTACCTCCCTACATTAGCGACCCGAACAGGCCCTAATCCTCTGCCGTAATTCGCGTCTTCCAGACCTTCCTATCTAGGGTCATGTCCTCGGTAAACTGTAACTGTTCCATGTCCCGCCTAATCACCTCACCCCAGTACTTCTTCGGTCTACCCCTACCCCGTCTAAAACCATCCAACGCTAGCCTCTCACACCTACGGACCGGGGCATCCATGCCCCTCCTCTTCACGTGTCCGAACCATCTCAATCGTGCTTCCCGCATCTTACACTCCACTGAAGTCACACCAACCTTCTCCCGGATAGTCTCATTCCGAGCTCTATCCCTTCGGGTCAGTCCACACATCCAGCGCAACATCCGCATTTCTGCCACCTTCATTCTTTGGGTGTGGGAGTTCTTAACTGGCCAACACTCCGCTCCATACAGCAAGGCCGGACGGACTACCACCCTATAGAATTTACCTTTGAGCTTGGGCGGCACCTTCTTATCACACAGCACCCCCGATGCAAGTTTCCACTTCATCCATCCCGCCCCGATACGGTGCGAGACATCCTCGTCAATCTCACCGTTACTCTGGATCACGGACCCGAGGTACTTGAACTTATCCCTTTTCTTTACCTCCTGCGCTTCTAGCCTCACCACTACCTCATTCTCTCGCCTTACGTCATTAAACTTACATTCCACATACTCTGTCTTGGTTCTGCTCACCCTGAACCCTTTAGACTCCAGAGTTTGCCTCCACAGCTCTAATTTGTTGTTCACACCCCCTCGCGTCTCATCTATCAGGACTACATCGTCTGCAAAAAGCATACACCACGGCACCTCCCCTTGGATACGCCGCGTTAACACATCCATTACTAGCGCAAACAAAAAGGGACTAAGAGTAGATCCCTGATGCAATCCTGTCAGGACAGTGAAATGCTCTGAGTCTCCTCCCGCCGTCCTCACCTGGGTTTTCGCTCCCTCATACATATCCTTAATTACTCTGCTATATGCCTGCGGTACTCCACTCACCTCCAAGCATCTCCAAAGCACCTCCCTGGGGACTTTGTCGTACGCCTTTTCTAGGTCGATGAACACCATGTGCAAATCCTTCTTCCTTTCCCTATATTGCTCCACCAACCGCCGTACCAGGTGAATTGCCTCCGTCGTCGAGCGGCCGGGCATAAATCCGAACTGGTTTTCCGAGATAGACACTATCCGTCTCAGCCTCACCTCGACCACTCTCTCCCAGATCTTCATAGAGTGACTCAGTAACTTAATCCCCCTATAGTTATTGCAACACTGAATGTCCCCCTTATTCTTATAGAGGGGGATCATGGTACTCCACCTCCACGCCTCGGGCATCTTTGCTGTCCTGAAAATTTCATTGAACAATGCAGTCAACCACCTTACACCAGTCTCTCCAACGAACTTCCAAAACTCCACCGGTATCTCATCCGGCCCCGTCGCCCTACCCCTTCGCATCCTGCGGACTGCCTGTCTAACCTCGTCTACCTTAAAACGTCTACAATAGCTAAAATCCCGACACTCCCCTGAGTGCTCCAGTTCCCCTAACACAATAGCTCTGTCCCCCTCGTCATTCAAGAGCCTATGAAAGTACGACTGCCATCTCTTCTTTATGTGGCCGTCCTCCACCAACACTCTACCGTCCTCCCCCTTAATGCACCGCACCTGATCGAGGTCACGACCCTTCCTCTCCCTAGCCTTAGCGAGTCGGAACAACTTTTTCTCCCCTCCTTTCCCCTGTAACCCTGCATACAAGCTCTCAAAAGCAGCCGTCTTAGCTGCCGTGACCGCTGACTTCGCCTCCTTCCTTGCTAGCTTGTACTCTTTCCTGTTTACCCGCTTCTCTTCTTCGTCCTTACTTTCCACCAACTTAGCATACGACTCTTTCTTGGTCTCCACTTTCTTCCCCACCTCTTCATTCCACCACCAATCCCCCCGATGATGTCCGGCCCGGCCCCTAGAAACACCCAACACCTCCCTTGCATTTTCCCTGATGCACGCTGCCGCCCTGTCCCACATATTATCCACGTCCCCCCTACAGTCCCACACCCCCTTTCCCGCCAACCTCTCCCCTATCTCCCACGCATTCACTGGCGTCAAACCGCCCCACTTAATTCTCGGTCTACACTCCTTACTCCTCCTCTTTTTATTCTTCTTATCTTTAGTTAAGGGAAAATGTGAAGCCAATGAAAAACGAAAGTGGGAAGGGGCTTGGAATTGTCTGATGATGTTCGATTCAATGGTTGGCTTGAGGCAACTTTTACCAAATGCAAACTTGTCAATTTATTTTCTTTTTCACCAAGGTTCTTACTTTCTTTTTCCAGTTCAAGTATCCATTAGCTGTCAACTGCTTTCAGCAAATTATGAGGCAAGCAAGGAATAAACAGATAGTGATTTTCTTAGATTACTCTCTCCTATTGTTGATGACCTTGACCGTGCTTTTATGTCCAATTAGGTAAATCAAACTTTCATGTCCAAGTAAGATGATTATCTAGAGATGTTACATATTTTAAAGTGAATACTGTTATTGGTGCATAGTTGTTAATACTGGAGATAATTGGAGTGTCGACAGAGATAGCTTCTTTGCTTGGGAAGAGTAATGCTAAAACGTAGCATGCTTCTCTTTATGGATGAGGTAACTGCCTCTGTTGATTCACAGACAAACATTATGATCCATAAAATCATCCGTGGGGACTTCACTGCATGTACTATAATCAACGTTGTTTACTTAACTTGCTCGACTACTTTGCAGGTTTTTAAAACACTTGTCAAGAAAACTGAAGACATTAAAGGTGCAAAAGTTGAGTACCATAAGTTTTGTACCTCTGATAAGTTTTGTACCTCTGTACATTACCGTAATGTAGATCAGAAAGTGAGTGCCAACTTTATTAACATGTTTGTTTTATGTGCATAAAATTAATATGCATTGTCTACATAGACAAACCTATGTGTTTTAGGCCAAGATACATATGTCAAGAACTAAAAGTAAATAATTGAACAAATGCAATGTCTTGGGCAGTAATTGAATCTAAAGTAACTGTGTATTTTCAGAACCTGCAAAAATAAATATTTGAAGTTAGTCTGATATTACATAATTGAAAGTACAGGTAATCATATGTATTTGTATCTTAGCTAATATCTCTTTATAAATGAGGATTCCTCTTTCTGTATCATTAAAAAGGATGTATTAGCTAGCTAAGGATAATCTGCTGAATTCAAAATACAGTAAATAATTTTAATACTTGGTAAGTGTTAAAGGATAGTTTAATATGACCTTTTTCAAAATTGATTGTCTATACGTTGTAACATCGCAACCAATCAAGTATTTTGCCGCCTCAAATAATGTAACAGAACAATATTCATTCCCAGCTAAGACATCAAATTTTAGAAGAAATTTGCGAAGTGATCAAAAAATAGATATTCATATCATTTTTTAAATTTGACTGAAAAGTAATTTTGTAGTTGTTATATGTGTTACCTGTCCTCGTAAGTAATTTTTCCCGTGGGGAAGTCAGGACATTTTGCAATATTATCGTTGATGTTAACTTTTTTATAGCAATTAGTGCAAGCATCATAGTAGAGGTCATTAACATTCGCTGTAGCTACAATAGCTGCAGTAAACTTGCCATATTCAACCTACAAAAAAATAAAGAAAACTTAGGTTTCATATTAAGGTAACAACGAAACATTTTCTTGTCATAATTGGAGATAGTACCTCTTTATCACAGGACAAACGATCTACAATTTCACCAATTGTCATTTCTTTTGCCCTTTTAATTTATTTACTTGGTAGTAGAGTAATATCTTTGTGAGTTTTTTTCTGAGAAATAGACCTGTGCGTTTCTAGTCAGTATATTATAATAACAATAGTTTAGTATCATTTGTTTACATGAATATGAAAACACATATTACCATTGTAGGAGAGATGTTGCTTTTTCAAATGTGGAGTCTATCCACATACTACTGATATAGGTAGAAGATAGTCCAAAATTTTCTACAACGTAAAATGTTAGGCGTAAGAAAAAGAGAGAATTTACTGTAAACACCATAACTGCTAAAATAGTACCTTGATATAGTTTAGTCCTTAAATCACAAAATGCTCCGACAGAATTTTCCGTAGAAGCGCATCTTCTATTGACAATTTGCACCATAATGTAATAATTTTTCGATCACACCTTTATTTTTAAATTATAAAAATAAAATTAAACTATTAAATTGATAAGGCATTTGATGTATTAAACCAAGACTTCCCTTTCATGAATTTTTTTAAAAAACTAAGTTCAACTTACTCCTCATTCATAAGTTACATCTCTATTCGAGTTGCGCCTTTTGTGAAGAGTATAGAACTTATGAAGATGTCAAATATATCTGCAAAGATTATCAAGTATCCATGGTTAGATACATAATAGTAAAATATTGAATTTACAGGGAATGTTATTAGTTTATGAAAGCTAAAGAAATTACCTAAAATTGTTTCCTTGATATGTAATCTTTCATCATCAAACGAAACGAAATTGTTCGAAAAAGGAAGTGTAGAAAAGGGACTGTGACATTCTTGAACTATAGTAGGCTTTAAGAATACAATTTCAATCTCCTTGTTGACAGATTGAAAATTAGAATTGGCTCTATTAATGTGATCGTTTATGATATAGCAAATTTTGGATTGCTATAATGAATGTCCAAATGTTTCAATATCTTCATTAATAAGTGTACCATTAATTTTTGTACCCTAAAAAAAAATATAATTTAATGATTAAAGCACATGAAAGGTAAAAAAGAATAATAATTTTGTAATTTGAAGACAATAGTTCTTATTCAACATCTCTCTTACAATAACCTATATGCAGATAGCACTGTTGCAACGGAGAAGTAAATATAAAAAATGGGTCCCAGAGTTTTAACATTTGTTGGGTTCATGCACAAAATAGTGCACTCATGCAGATAGAACAACTTCAAGGTAAGAATATTTTTTTGGCCAACTTTTAAAACAAATTTTAGCCTTACAACTCTCTAACGATTACCTATATGCAGATATTATTGTTGCAACAGAGAAGTAAATATGAAAAATTATAATACATGTACTAAAATTGCATATTATTAGTAACCCTTTTGTCATCGTATTCTCTGATCTTACATTTACCCATTTTTTTCTTTACTTTGTATATCGTACCATTTTTAGTTGCTATTTTTCCTTATTTTCTACGATCTATGAAAAATAATTTAACATTACCTCCTCGTCAATTAATATCGCCGTTTTTTGGAAGCCATCTTCATTCTTAAACGATTTCGTTGGCCCGCTTTCGATGACCAAGACTTTGATCATTTAGATACACTCGTTTGGCTTCAACGTGTTGATTCCCACAACTTCGGTGATAGAATCTATCGTAAGACAATCTTTAAGAAATCATTCGTGAAGGTTAGGACAACAAAAACGTATAGTATGATAATAGAGGTAAACTTTTTAGAGGTAAAATTGTGAGATGAAAAGAATTATACATGAATACGTGAATCTTGTTGGTAGGTGGATAAATAAAGAAGGTTAGTTATGAGCAACAAAAATTAAAATATATTCAAATAGCAGAAAATATTAAGACAACAACAGAATTTGTGAGATGGAATGAGTTATACCTGAATATGTGAATCTTGTTTGTATTATACCTGAATATGTGAATCTTGTTTGTAGGTGGATTGAAGAAGAATTAGTTATGAGCAATAGAAATTAAAACATATTCAACAAACAGACTAAGAGTTAAATAGATTAATGAACCACAGACTAATGAACACTTCGATCTACGTAGATTAATGCACACCTCAAGCTAAGTTAAGCTAAGTAATTAAAGCTGGCATAGCAAGTAATATTGTCTTCAAATTAATTTGAGTTGGCATAGCAAGTAGCATTATCTTTAAATTAACAATGAAAAAAGGGAGATGTTGTGACGCCAAAAATCTGAAAATAAAATTGTTGTAGCAGTTGCTGAAATGGAAACAATGAAAAACGAATAATAAAAAATTACAGCGTCTAAATAGATGAAAATGATAAAATATTATTTATTTATGGTAAAAAGTTGGCAAAGGCAATAATAATTATGGCAAAAAGTTGGTAAAGGCGACAGTTTTGGCCAAGCAAAATTTTTTGGCTTGGAAAATGACGATTGTTTGGAATTGAAAAAGGAAGTTCCGTCACAAATTTGGACAAAATTGAATAATTTAATTGTAAAAAATAATCACTATATTTAATGGTAGGAAAAAAGGAATAGATGATAATTACAAATTTGGATAAGATAGCTTGGAAAAAAGACGATCCATCACAAATTTAGATAAAATTGAATAATTTAATTGTAGAAAATAATTACTATATTTAATGGTAGGAAAGGGGGAAAAGACGGTTGTTACAAATTTGGACAAAATTGAATAATTTAATTGTAGAAAATAATTATTATATTTAATTGTAGAGAAAAAAAAGACAATTTTATTTAAAGCAGAGTATTTTAATAAAGGGTAAAAAGTTTAAATCATTTTTCTAAGGGTCTTCAGGCTTTTAATAGATTATAGATATAGATATACTAGTATTTTAATTATAAATTTTAATAAAAGTTAAATACTTAATAATTTTGACATAAATTTTATATTTACGTTAAAAACTTATTAGTAATATATAATAATTTATCAAAAATTCAAATCTAATATTCAAAATTCTTATTCCATCATTATCTCCAATTATCTGTTTTCATTGACCCACCTTACATAAAGTATTTCTTTTAATTCACCCATATATATATATATATATA
>NC_061121.1:208302211-208355568 GCF_002878395.1 Capsicum annuum
ATATATAAAATTTATGAATATATTATACGTTAAATTTATTTGAACAATTATTCTCTAAAAATTAATTAAAATATCAACACCATTATTGAATTACATATTTTAAACTAAATATAATCACTTGAAAATTGACAATTATGGTATATATCAATTAAAATGAATTTTAATATATTATATGAGTGATATGTGTTTAAATGAATGAAATAAACAATAAATCCTCTTTTACTTTAACAAACTTAAGTTAAAAATTTTTATTTCAAATTAAATAAGATATAGTAAAAAAAAATTAAACACATATGGTATAATCATGGAAAGGCACACGCAAAAAAATTAAAGTTAAATAAGATGAAAGTTTTATTTTTAAAAATAAAAATTTAAAGCTTGAAAAGAAATCATATAAAAAGAAGTTAAATAAGATGGAGAGTATTTTTGTAATCACTTAATTTATTCTTAGAAATTATCTCATGCATATTATTTTGAATACAACAAACCAAACACTCAATAAAAAATAATTTCAATATAACTAATCCCAATATAATTTATCCCATCGTAACTAATTCCAGCCTAACTTATTTTCCAACCAAACGACCCTGTATTTACCACTCCCCGATGAAGTATAATCACATGCACATAACCTAAACCAAACATCATAATCAGAATCTTATTTTTTATGACTCCTGCGTCATTCGGGTCGACCGAGGTCACTCTTAGAGAAAGTTTGAAAGACGGGCAGCCCCCTAAATGACCAACTAAACGAAGAAATCAAAACGATAGCATTTTGGTGGCTTCATTTTAAAGCATGCAGAGCAAAAGTGTATGCACCCCAAGTCCATAAAATTACAACAAGACGATGTTGGAAAAAGAGTTAGTTTCCATAACACAATTTGGACTAGAAATGGGATGAACAATCGACAATAACGAACAACCCGATTCATGAAACAACAAACACTTAAAAATAAAAAAAAAACGAACTAGAAACAATCGTTGGATGAGAGAAAACAACACTTTCCTTATTTTTTGCAAACTAACGTGGTGATGATGGAGAAGAATAAAATGCGAACAACATCACAAACCCATGTGCATCAACCGTGCATTTGGAGAAAATTATCACATTACGAGCTCAATTCAAAGACAGTAAACAAAATACCTCAATCAATTCAAAATATCACCTATTCATATACCTAGATGCTTCTCAAAATAACTTCACAAGAGTGGGATTAGATTTTTGCCCGTTGAGGCAACAAAAGCGACAACGTTAAAAGAAATAACCTCAGAATAAAATTGCGTACTAAAAGAAGGGAGATGAAGGCGAGATAAAAATGGTCAGTTTTATACATATTTACTAACAAAAGTTGAAAAACAATTTCATAGTCCCGAACTCAACCGATGGATGATGAATATCAACATATTAGCGGACTTGAAACAAAGCCAAAATCACATATTCACATGTTTTTTCGAAAAATAAAGGGAGGATGATAAGGACAAGTGTTTACCTTATTTTGGGCAGCAAACTCGGCTTCGACGTCAGGATACTTTGGACGAAGAACTAAACTCGAAACTCCGAATCTGTATCGACAATTGAAATAAAAAAATAAAAAAACTTCTGGTTTTTCAACCCCCTTTTCTGTCTTTCCGAAACTTAATTCACAGATTTTTTCACTCTTCTTATTCTCAATTTCAAACCTGTTTCCAGCCCCTTTTCAACCTTTTTTTGTTTTCTTTTTTTTTCAATTTTGGCCTCCTTTCTTTGCCTTTCTCTCTATTTTTTCTCCAAAGTTAAGCCTCTTTTATACCTCTCTCGCTTCTTTCCTCTCGATTTATCTCTTTTTTTTTTCCTTTCTCACGGATCTGCAACCTTGTCCTCACATGAGAATGGAGAAGTCACCATTTATAGGCATAAATTCGGACATTAAGGTCCAAATGATTTTATTCTGTTGTATGAATTTGGGGCTTGCTTTTTTGGTGTTTTGTGGATTCACGAGTTGATGGGTGATGAGAAATAGAGATTCCCG
Source organism: Capsicum annuum (assembly GCF_002878395.1). Lineage (NCBI taxonomy): Eukaryota > Viridiplantae > Streptophyta > Magnoliopsida > Solanales > Solanaceae > Capsicum > Capsicum annuum. Next base: position 208,304,221 of record NC_061121.1, read on the forward strand.
CGTGGTAAGGGTGGCAGTCGACGGCAACTACAGAGGTCTTAGGGTTTCCATTTTTTTGGTGGTGATAGATGAGGGAGAGAGAATGGAGAAGAAGGAAAATGTTCTTGGTGAGTTTTTGGGTAATCTGAAAGGACCATACGCTGGTTTTCTTGGGAAAAACAAGATGCGTGCTTCTGTGTTTGACAGACGCGTTGGAGGCTATTAAGAGTGTTTGGGTAAGCTTATAATTTGATCAAAATGATATTTAAGTTATTTTTTGCTTTTGAAAGTGTTTGATAATTTTTATAATTGAAGTAACCATTCTTCAACTGTTTTTTTGGGGGTGGGGAAGTGGGCTTATAACTCATTAAAGTTGATTAATGTCCCTTATATTCGTCCCTTATTCTAAGTTTACCCCCTTCTAGTTCTAATTCTCCTTCCCTTATATTTGACATGCAAAAAATATATATATTTTGGGTAAATATATTTTTCATACATAAGTGATAATAAGTGATAAAATGAGTAAAAATAAATAAATGAATTATTCCTACGCATTATACTAGCTTTTGTACAAGATTTTTTGTTTTATGAAAATTAGCGAGACATTTCTTTCTTTTTCTTAGTACCACCAATGGAACCAGATTTTATGGCCTTACTTGTGGCTTGCGGTGCAATCAGTGATTGGATCTTCCTTGACTTGGTGCCTTCTTCTATAAAATCCCTCATCTTAACTAATTTTGCAAACTTTTAGCCCATCATTGACATCATCTTATCAAAATAAATGCCCTCTTGAGCTCGTATAAAAGACTTGGAAAGCTCACTTTCGTCTAGTGGAGGCTGGATCCTAGCAACCTCGGTCCTCCAACACCATGCATATTTCAGCCTCTCTGGTGACTTGCATGTTTCTAAATGCCCTCTTTAAACTTTCGAGTTAGGCTACTATCGATCCTTTTTTGCTTGATTAGATATCCATTCCTAATCCTGCATACCGATCCACCTCATATGGCACCTTAACAGTTATGGATATTGCGAAAGTAGGAGCTTTGGTAGCATGTACCAGTGGCACAGGTATCTAACAAGTGGCATGTGCCTTGGGTATGTACTGCATTTATGGATGGACTGGAACAGTAAAGTTTTGAGCAGGAAACGAATAACCAGGTGTAGTCCCGACAGTGGGTTGAATAGCAGGCAGGGCTTGAGCATGCAGTAGATTCGTTGGGTTAGCGAGGCTGGCCGGAGGTAATCTAACATTTGAACCCTGTAATTTAGTGAGAAATCTAGTTGTAGTAAGCTTGGTTAGGTCCCGCATTTGGCGTAGCTCTTCTTTCAAGACTTTGATTTCTTACGCCATGTTAACCATTTGCTCGTCATTCTGGGTGTTTGAAAGCCTTTGAGAGCTTTCGGTGTCATCCATCGGTATCATTGCAGCCTTATCATTGTCAGTAATTTTATCTTTAGATCGAAGGTTATATTGGTATTCCGCCAGTTTATCGGTCGACACAAATGAACTTTCTCTGTTTTGGGGAACTATAAAACAAAAAAAGAAATAAAAAGAAAAAGGAAACCATATTAATTTATGAGATACCAAAAATTTAGCAAGTATGTAACACATATATACGATAAGTTGGCGACACCCAAACGTGTTAGCCTCTTTTTGTCAGAGGTGGGCCTATGATGCAATCATGATTAATTGATCCAAAGTTTAAACTGTTTTTAGATTGAAGATCAATGTTCTTTGATTAATATTAGGGGGGAGTGTGAAGCCTCGAGTTACAAAGAGGGATAAGCCTTGAATTAGGGATTACATCATGGAAGACATATTATCGTAGAAATATTAGCAGAGATCATGCAAGAACTTTTAGGGAAAACAAAAAATGAAAGCCAAAAGTACAATCATCATGGTAGGTTGTACAAGACCTTTTAGAAATCAAAGGTAGCAAATAGATCCTATGGCTCGGTGGAGGGATCATCGTCATCATCATCCAGGTCAAAGTAGGGCCTCGGGTGGTACTCTGGGACCCATCCAACTACTGCCCCTGGTGATCTCTGTCCTCCTCGTCATCAACCCTATCGGTCCATACTCATCTTCCTCTATATCCTTTTCCATTGCATCTGTCAACTCTCTTTCTTGTTCTTCCATTTTATCGATTGGATCTTCTTCCAAGTGTTCCTTCGGGTCCTCTTCTATTTCCTCTTCGGATCTATCATCCACTGCAGGGATAAGATGGTCTACCGATCTTGGTATTACCTGTTGGTACATAGCGGTGGATATGGGCATGAAGTACAGCAGCTGGTCCCAAATCTAATCTACTCTGTAAATGTCTGCAATCCCTTGGAGTGATTCATAGCTTGGTCGGGCCAAAATTCCTCCTGACATATACCATGTATAGTACTCTAGGGTGCAGTCGGATTGACTCTCATGCCTAACCTGAAAATTTCCCCGCATCCTTCGATCAAATTGTTGAGTCTTTTGATGGGGACTCTTCCCTCATAGTCTCCTTTTGCTAATACCATGTTCGACCATAGGGGGAAATTTTGGATCATATCAAACTGTTGGAGAACCCTAAACAGTACATACGGCTGGATCCCCTATAACCCAATCAATTTAAGAAAGTAACAGTAATGTCTCCTCAGCATCACCCTACCCTTGACCCATGGTAGCCTCCACTGGATAAAGTTACCGGTGAGGTGGGTGAAGAAGGTGTTCCACTCTCCTCATCATTTAGATTGTCCCACATAGTCATCCTGAGTGTGTGGATATAGATCTGGATACATCCTATCTCCCTGATGCCATTGTGCATGTTTTTACAATAAAAATATTCTAACGCCTATACTTGAAGCATTAGATTGCAACTCCTAAAGAAATCGTACCCTCTAGAGCATGTAGACAATGATAAAAAAAACTTCTGCCAAAATCATCGGCACGATCGTTACTCTGACTTGTCCCCTGCATATGAACATAACCATAGGAAGTAGGTGAATGTTGATTCGATTCCCTCTCATTGGAAATACCATAATGCCCAGGAATGCTACCATGAAAATAATGGCTTTGTGCCTCTCCCAATCGATCCTGGAAAAGAAAAATTCACTTTGAAATTGGTCATAGCTTTCCCTCTGACCGAACCTCTCAAAAAGATATCCTAGGCTTACCCAGCCTACCTCGACTATCCTCAAACCTGTGACAACTCTCAATCATATCAAGCGAAGAAAAGTGCTTCCTAAAGTAGTGCACCCGCCCCATCAACGGAAAGTTAGCCATCTAACTAATTTCTTCCAGGGTAGGTGTAATCTCGAAGTCTGTGAACCTGAAAGTGACTGTGGTTGGATCCCAGAATTCGACCAGCAATCGGATGAGCAGCTCGTCTGCCCTTAGCTCCATTAGATCAGTCAATGATCCCAAATGTTCTATCACTTCCTCCCCGTGAGCTACTCAGATGTTCCCTCATCGATGTGTCAGGACCCGTGGAACATCGGACATCATGCGGATGTTGGCCAAATTCTAGTTGATTTCCATCTGTGCAAAGAAAAGGCAAGGTAAATTTAATGTCCTGAATTTATTATGGTCTTAACATTTAGATCAATTATTCATTCACAAAGTTAGTGTCGTTGGATTCATGAAGAACCCGTTGACATGAAAGATGGCTTCCTAACTGTGAAAACGATGCCTTGGACCATTTCACCTAAGGTGTATGCAATACGACCTATTTATAGAGTAGAATTTTTCCCTAAATGTTTAAGAGTGGGACTGAACAACTGCGAGACAGAATACTAACCTAATTGCGCCAACTCTGAAACTAAGGAATCCAAAAAAGGTTCGGAGGAGTACAATACACTCCTCGCGTGTTTAGTGTATGAATTGTGTACGAGATGAAAAAAGTGCAAGTGATAAAGTAATACAGGTAGTGCTATTCAAGGAAATAAAGAACATCAGTTTGAATTCGACTAGCGTCCTTCCACACAAAGCATGATAAGAATACATGTAAAGCAAATAATACAATAAGAGCATCAAAATCCTAAACTAACCGTGTTAAGGTTAAAACCTAAATTCGTTAAGTCCCCAGCAGAGTCGTCATTCCGTCACGCCCTATTTCGAACTGATCGAAACAGCACACAATATGTGGTTGTGTTTATGACTTGAGTTTTGAAAGTTATTTTTAGAGTCGCCACCTAAATTTTTAGAAAAATTAGGAAAAATCAATGTTATTGTAAAACTCTGTTTTGTCTATCGAAAATATTTCAAGATTCTGAGTAAGAATTTTGATTACTCGAGGGGAAGGTGTTAAACACCCCTAAGAGCCTATCTGAAGATAGTCCTTACACTTAGTTTAAGAAAATATTAAGAAAAATTTTTAATTCGTTATTTGCTTAAAACGGTGATAGGAAAACTTTTATTATTATTTTTTATTATTATTTAGAAGAAAATTTAGGGTATAGTAAACATGACGCTACCATGTACAAGGAAGTATCTCCTTTATAATTGTGATAATATAAAGGAGAAAATTTATTATCTTTAAACTTATAGAGTTGAGTATGTAAATAAAATTTATAAGAATATTTTAAAATGTCAAATAATTTATTTAAGACAAATGTGAATATGAATATATTTGAAAATATGAAAATATGTAAAATTTTACTTGATTTATGAAACTCAAATAGATTTAGAATGAAAATAAGCGAGAAATAGATGTGTTAATATAATGCATAGGTGTAACAAAGTTGAGATGATGATAATAATAAGGCAAAATGACCTTTTGGACCCCTGTACTATGTCATTTTAGTAAGTTGGACACTTTTACTTATATGTTTTTCATCTGAACACTTGAACCCATCAAAAAATAACATTTTGCATCCTTTGACCATTGACCTAGCCTATGTGGCAAGGTCATAGTGACTAGGACAAAGAGAGTGTAGCCACTCGCCTAAGGGTGCGAGTGGGGTTAATTTTTGGCCAATTTTACATTAAAATAATTAAAAAGGATAAAAAAATATTAAAATTTAAATAAAAATTAAAAAGGGTCCTTTTTTTTCTTTCATCTTTTTAAATTTAAAAATTTAGAAATAATTTAAAAATATTTTTAAAAATTTAAAAAAATAAAAAGGGTCCTTTTTTCCTCCATTTTTTTAATTTAAAAATATTTTAAAATTTTAAAAATAATTTAAAAATATTTTTAAATTTTTTTTAAAAATAAAAATATATTTTTCCCTCCCCATCCCAGCCCGTTCCCACCCCCACACCCCACCCAGCCCCATTCCACCCCACCCCTAGCGTCCCCACTGCACCCTAACACCCGCCCAACCCTTCCCCACCCCCACCCCAGCCTCTCCCCACCCCCTCACACCCTACCCAGCCCCATCCCACCCTACCCAGCCCCGACCCCCTCACACCTCACTAGCCCCGTCCAGCCCCTTCCCACCCTACCTCCAGCCTCCATACACCTCCCACCTCGTTCACACCCCACCCCAGCCCCTTCCAGGCCCCACACCCCACCCAAATACTCTTCCAGCCCCCCTTCCCCCACACACGTTCACTTTTTGTTTTCTATTTTAATTTTCCCTCTCAATTCAATTCTTTTCATTTTTTAACTAAAATTTAAATTTGAAATCTTTTTATTTTTTTGGGAATTAAAATTTAAATTGAAAGTGAGTGATAGTGAATATTGAAAAAAATTAGTGAATTTCTCTTGAAAAAAATTAAACTTTTTGTGAATTTGTTAAAAATATTCAAATTTAAAAATCAAAAAATTATTATGTTTTTATATATGAATTTGTAGTTAAAAGTTTAAATTAGTTGGAGTAAAATTTTAATTATTTAGAATGGATTTGATGTTTAATTTGTGAGAAAAAATAAAAACATGATTGTTCAAAATTTTCTACAATTTATAAATTTTTATTATTTAATTAAATTAATTTTAATATTTAATTTGTTATATAGCATTTTAAAAATGACTTGGAATTTAATGTAATATTTTTTTATTTTTTTTATTTTTTATTTTTTAAATGACGTGGCAGACGTGTCGGGCATGGCAGGTGTCGCAGCTGACATGGCAGCTAACGTGGGGGAGAGTGTGTTACACTCACCAAAAAGAATTTAAAATGTTGCTTTTTTAGTGGGTCCAGGTGTCCAGATGACAAGTGGACACCTAGTCGGGCAATCTGATGGACTTTCTGAGTTAGCTTCTTCTTACTGTCCTCAACGTGAGCAACACTACCCATAGACAGTCTACTGAGAGCGTCGGCCACTAAGTTGGCCTTGCCTGAATGATAAAGGACACTCATATCATAATCTTTTAAGAGCTCTAACCACCTTCTCTGATAGAGGTTTAAGTATTTCTAAGATAATACGTACTGAAGGCTTTTGTAATCTGTGAACACATCCACATACACCCCATACAAGTAATGCCTCTAAATCTTCAAGGCAAACACTACTGCTGCTAACTCAAGATCATGATTCAAATAGTTCTTCTCATGGGGCTTAAGATGTTTGGAGATGTAGGCTATGACTTTACCATACTGCATGAGGACACAACCCAAGCCTACTCTAAATGCATCACAGTACACAACAAACCCATCTGAACCATCTGGAAGAGTTAGAATGAGGGCTGAGGTGAGTCGAGTCTTCAACTCCCAAAAACTCTTCTCGCATGAATATGACCACTGAAACTTGACTTTTTTATGAGTCAATCTGGACATAGGAGATGTAATAGAAGAAAACCCTACAATAAACTGTCTGTAATAGCCATCCAAACCCAAGAAACTCCTGATATCAGTCGGAGAAATGGGTCTGAGCTAGTTTCTCACTGCTTCGGTCTTTTGATGATCAACTCTAATTCCATCGCTGGAAACTATATGACCGAGGAATGCTACTGACCTTAGCCAAAATTCGCACTTACTAAATTTGGAGAATAACTAATGATTTTTGAGGGTCTATAATACTATTCTGAAATGGTTTGCATGATCATGCTCACTGCGAGAATAGAAAAAGATGTTATCTATGAAGACTATGATGAACATATCTAAGTACTGCTTGAACACACGGTTCATCAAATCCATGAAGGCAGCTTGGGCATTGGTAAGACCAAAGGACATGACTAAGAATTCAAAGTGACCATACCGAGTTTTGAAAGATATCTTTGGGATATCACATTCTCTAACCCTGAGATGATAATAGCCTGATCTGAGGTCTATCTTAGAGAAGTAAATGGCACCGTGAAGTTGGTCAAATAGGTCATCGATTCGGGGAAGAGGATATCTATCTTTAACCATGACTTTATTTAGCTGACGATAGTCTATGCATGTTCTGAGAGAACCATCTTTCTTACGTACAAATAAAAATGGTGCACCCTACGGGGACACACTGGGTCTAATGAATCCCTTATCTAGGAGATCCTTTAACTGTTCTTTTAGCTCCTTGAGTTTTACTGGTGCCATTCTATACGACGGAATAAATATGGGTTGAGTATCTGGAAGAAGGTCAATGTTGAAGTCTATTTCCCTTTCAGGAGAAATTCCTAGAAGATCTTCGGGAAAGACATCTGAGTATTCATTCACTACTGAAACTGATTCAAGATTAGAAGTTTCAGAGCTAGAGTCCTTAACTCGAACAAGATGATAGACACATCCTTTAGATATCATTTTTCTTGCCCTTAGGTAGTAAACAAACTGATCCTTGAATGCTAAAGTACTACCCTTCCACTCTAGGACGGGTTCATTCAGAAAATGAAACTGGACAATTCTATTTCTGTAGTCGACTGTGGCATAGCAGGAATGAAGCCAATTCATACCGAGAATGATATCAAAATCAGTCATTTCTAATTTGACTAAGTCTGCTAAAGTGACTTTCTAAGATACCATAATCAAATAGTTCTTGTATACCCGTCGGGCTATGATAGATTTACCCAGTAAGGTAGATACTGAGAATGGCTCTACTAGAATTTTAGGACTGACTCCGAAATGAACTGTTGTATAAGGAGTAACAAAAGACAAGGAAGCTCTTGGATCTAGCAAAGTATAAACATGCAAATGACATATCTGTAACGTACCAATGACCACATCAGGAGAATTTTCCTGATCCTATCTGGACTGAAGGGCATAGAGTTTGTTTGGGTGTTGCCCACTGGTACCGCTGGAGGTGGCACCCTGCTAATTTGGGCGACCAAACTGAGCTGAGGAACGGTTATGCTGACCCTTAAAACCTGACCTTGGAAAATCTCTAACGTTGTGGACTGGCTTGCCACATCTGAAATAAACATCACTGCCAGCTCTGCAAATACCCTGATGGTGTTTGCATAAGTTTAACAAAGAGGATAGGTTCGGGCAGTGCTGACACTACCCTGAGACTTAGAGCCTTGCGCCCTGTCTTTGTCACCATTCCTGAACTTAGGAACTAGAGCACTGGTTGTGGAAGGAGCTGGAACCGAAGACTTTGGGTGAAACTAAAAATGCTTACCACCGTCTGACTTAGGCTGAGCAAAGCGGAAACTACATGACCTTGCTCTCTTATTATGCTTTTCCCTCTTCTTAATCTTCTGCTTATCTATCTATTGAGCATCGACCATAAGCCTGGCTATATCTATCTCACTAATCAGCATCGCGGTCCTGCACTCCTTAACCACACTATCATTCACTCCAAAAATAAACTTACTCATCTTAGCTCTGCTATCTGTCACTACATGAGGAGCGTATCTAGCTAATTGAGTAAACTTAAGAGAATACTCTTTAACTGTCATGTTGATCTGTCTGAGGTTGATAAACTCTAACACCTTAACTTCTCTTAGCTCTAAGGAAAAGAATTTATCCAAGAAGGCATTGGCAAACTCCTCCTACTCAACGGACCCTGCATCTATGGCCCTCTCTACTTTTTACTACTTGAACCATATGTGATCCACATCCTGCAACTGACATGCAGCTAGCTCAGCACTCTCACTAATAGTTACCTCCATAATATATGTAACCTTTTGCACCTGATCAAGGAATTCTTGAGGGTCCTCATCAGTCTTAGACCCGGTAAAAAAAAGAGGGTTCATTCGGGCTGGGTTGACCGAAATGAAAGCTGGGCGTTTATTTTGAGCAACACTTGAATTAGAAAGAGTAGTGAATACAGCTATGAACTCTGCATAAGAGACGTGTTCGTCCAAGGGATCTGCCTGATTGGGATGAGATGTTGATTGATTCCCGTTCCTCCTTTCGTTAGTCTTTTTGGAAGGCATGTTATATGAATGAAAGGGATAAATGGATTAGACTGAGAGTCAAATTTGAGCTCATGCTCACTTGCATGACATAAATCTGAAAGAAGGGAAACTGTTCCTAAAATATCTCATAGTGTTATGTACATAAATGTGACGTGCAACACACTCATGCACAAGACTCTACTAGATGCGGCTTTTCAGACTTCCTAGGACACTGTTGAACCTTAGGCTCTGATACCAAGTTTGTAACGCCCCGATTCTAGTAGCTCGGACGCTATACGCTGCTAATGATCCCGAAGAACCACTAGCTAACCCATGACTGGTACCTGCAGTGAGCACTGCATATAGTAATAATGTAATAACAATAAAACTAAGATAAATACGGAAATCTGGCAAAAATCTACCATAAGGTTCAAAACTGAATAATGTTTGAACAAGGTATAATAATATCAAACTGAACATAAATACTGAAAATACTGAAGTCTGAATATCTAGTCTGAACATCTAGTCTGAAAGCCTCTAAACTCTCTGAATAAAGAGTTGATGGGGCATGTCCCCAACTAACTCCGACTGCTGAAATGACTAAGTACTAAAATAATAAAATAATAAAACATCCTCGAATGATGAGGACTCACGTCTAGTGTACTGCTGTTGACTGAACTTGAAGCTGTTTATGTATGGTCAGGAACCTGAGCATCCAAACCTATGGTATAAAATACCATAGTGCAAAAGTAAGGTAACATGCGTCAGTACATGTGAATATACTGGTACGAAAGTGAGGTAAGGCTGAATATAAGGGTTCATATGGATAAACTATAACTGACTGAATAACATGAACATGACTATGTGAGGATACATGCATGAATATATAACTATAACTGAAATCATATGGATTATGGGTTACTGATAACACGGATTACTGACAACATGGATTATTGATAACTGATATACTGATATACTGATTACTGAGTGACTGTGTCTAACAGTCCTGATTCTGATAAAACTAGTTGAGTTTTGTACTGAGCTGAGAGACTGCATCTGACAGTCCTAAAATCTATAGAACTATCTAAGTTATTTACTGAAGACTGAGACTAAGACGATGGGAGGTATTCATCTAACCGACATACCCCAAATAAGATAATATAGTTGAGTTGGGGTCCAATCTATAACTCCAATTAGAAGGGTGTCAATACCGCGCCACTGGTAAGGGAAAGTTGTGAGTGACCCTCATCTATCAGGTACTCTAATGAGAATGATAGGACCCTCATCTACCAGTTTAAGCCACCTCATCAACCCTCATCTAGAAGGTTTAATGTCTCAACCTACGTTGGCTATGTAGTTTTGGAAAGCAAGGATTGCTTCTAAGAATCACACCCTTTGCTGGCAGGTGAGTTCCCATCCTTGGGTTCTCTCGGTGATGAATCTTACTCCCATCTGAATAGACACTGAACTGATTATACTGAGCTAAACTGGACTGATTTCACTGAGTTTTGTTGACTGACGGAATGCTATTGAATTTTGATAACTGACTGAGTTTACTGAGGATTTAACTGAATACTGAATGGGATTGGACTGACACTGAGATTACTGAGTTTTCTTGAGTTCTGTAACTAAACTAGAGTTCTACTGATCGTGACATAATTTAGACTGTTCTGTAACTGATACTGGCTCTAGGCATACAACTAAATTATCGGGTATTAAATACCCTCAGGACTTGATAGCATGAAAATAATAAGACATAACCATTCTTGAATACGTGAACATAGTCATCAATTCACAATACAATCATTGAGGGATTTCACAAGAACTTGAAGGTCATAAACTTGTACATGGATAGGGAAAACATGCAATATATCATAAATTCACAATTTCAATCTCATGAATATTTCCTCAAATCATTGCAAGACATAGCTTTAGCATGGAAGTCATTTTGAACATGTGGGTACATCATGAGTTCATCACTTGGATCACAAATGGGTCATAATTCAAATTCTTATTCACTTAGGTATTTTGACAAACACATAAAAGGCATACCCTGTTCTAGGGCCTGAATCAACAACTAATACATCATGGCTATATCAGGAACTTCAAATTTAAGGATTTCAATCCACATACTATCACAAAGTCATGAAAATTCAATAAAGATTCAATCTTGGAAATCATAACACATTATTTACATGTGTACAATCAGACCCATAACATGAAATTCAAAACTCATATTTTAAAAAGGGTTTCTTGAGCTCCAAGGGTGGAAGGGACCCTTGGATGAACACTTTACATACCTTTGTTGAAGAGTTCTGAAAACTTAAAGGAGAAATCTTGAGTTCTTGATTTGAAATTAATAACCTAGGGTTTTCTTATTCTTGAGCAATTATGAAAGAATGACTATCATTAGCCAAAAGAGGGCTAAATTTCGTGTTATGAGGGCTGAAGGTCGGGGAAAAAAAACCTAATTATCCTTAAGGATACGGGTTTAAAAGACAAAAAATATGCCCAGCAATGCTATAGCCAATGCGGCGCATTGAGGGTACCAATGCGATAACCAATGCGACGCACTGATATTGCATCGGTTCACTAGAATTTGGCTTGAGCTGAGGTTAATTTTATCTGTCGATGCGATTGGCAACACGATGCACCAATATTGTATCGACTCACTATTTTGGGATTTCAAACAAGCTCTAAATGAGGTCCAAAAAATTCAAAACTCGTCTGAAAACCCCTATAAATATTTTTGATCATGTGTTAACTTAAATATCGACCTTTAATGGACGTGAAGGTCGCGAAATAAGATTGCCATTCTTCAAAGGCTAAAATAAAACTAAGTCTGTATACTTAGCCAAAATATTCTAAGTCTGGGACCCCTTGACAAGCATTAATGGAATGAATTAAGCTTAGAGTTTTACGGGGTCTTACAATATCATTCAGGTCATGATTGTGTTGCATTTAAAATGTTATCATGTTGAGCGTATAACAATATGAGATCATGTTAAGCATTTATCAGTACCAGTGTTACTTTAATTGAGAGTAGTACTTAGTACCGAGCAAATGTAGGGATGAAGGTGAACCCATCAGTTGAGGACTGAGACCTTTAGTAGAAGTCTCTATGTTCTAGAACTACGGTACCATCATAGGTTATGAGGTCTCTCCCGCTAGTTGAGGACTAATGACCTAGTCATTTGAGACATCAGTTTAATAATTTACTCCAGCCAGTGTTAGTACTCTTGGCACGGAACTAACACCCTTCCAACTAGGGTTAAGGTTGGACCTCAATTAGCTCAGATTAGGCTATGTTGGCTATTGTTAGCTCCCACAGTCCTCAATCAATTTTTAGTTTATGTTCAGTTCAGATATGCATGACCTCGTATACAGTTATTCAGTTTTATTCATACAGTATTATAGTTGGTCTTGCATTCAGTTTACATGTTCATGCATCCATGCTCAGCTCATACTAGTTAGTTTTCCATCTTGCATACTCAGTACATTCAAAGTACTAATTGTATCCTTTTTTTATGCTATTTTGTCTCATAATATAGGTTTGGACACTCAGCACCCAGATTGTACTTAGCATGTTCTAGTACTACTCAGCAGCAGTCGTGGTGAGTCCTTATCATTCGAGGACTAGTTATCAGTCATTTCTTTTAATAGTTTATTTTATTTCAGTCAATTGGAGTTAGTTGGGGACTTGTCCAAACAACTCTTTATGTTTTAGAAGTTTTCAGATAGTTAGACATGTTTTTAGTTATTGGGGTATTTCAGACAGTGATTAAGTTGAACCAATTACTATTTATTTTAAGTTTACTTTCAATTAGTTTTCACCAAGTAGTTTGATATTACTTTCAGTATTTAAATGTTATGTTCAACAATAAGTTAGCTTGAGGACACTTATGACTCTAAGCATCGTGTTATGACTAGGGAGTAGTATCAGATGACACACTGATAGTATTGGTTTCAATCACTAGTCTAAATACACTATGAGCAAAGAGGTGCTTATGGAAGAGGCCATCTAGTTTGTGAGTATTGTCATCTCAATGGGCATACCAGAGAAATTTATATAAATTAAATAGTTATCCATCTGATAGGGAAAATAAAGAAGGGGGCATTCTCATAATCATGCTAGTAATGTCACTATCCCTGGTCATGTCTTTAAGACTTGAAGATACCCAATGCTCTTAAATCCTCTTCTTTTGTAGGAATACCTTCTCTAGGTTCTTTGTGCACTCAAGATTAGTATGATTAGATTATCAAAATGCTTAGCAAAGGCAACGAAACTGATGCAACTGCTAATATTGCAACCACTAGCTTTACTAGTTCAGGTACTATCTCTGCACTCATGTTAAAAATGTCTAGTATAGAATGGATAGTTTACATAAGAGCATTGAATCATATATTATATAGCTTGAGCGAAATGAAACAATATATAGAATTGAATGAAAAATACAGTAAACAAGTTAATTTATCTATTGGAGGTCAAGTTCCCATTAGTCATATTGGTGAATCTTCAGTTCTTGAAGATAAGACTGTGAAAGATGTGTTGTTCATACCATATTTTAAGTACAACTTAGTGTCAGTATCGCAACTAACTAGAATCCCCGAATGTGGTGTTCTATTCTTCCTTTATTCTGCATTTTTTAGAAAATATTTACTGGAAGGTATTAGGGATTAGTAGATAAGATCGCACTTTATATTCACTGCAGATTGATGTTTCTCAAACTCTAACTGCTACAAATGAATCATCTAGTCTTGTGTCTCTGTCTATTGACTTTGATAGTATAAATAACTGTGGAAGTTCTACTTCTTCTAGTAGTGATGATTGTGTAACAAGCTTATGGCATAACAGGTTAGGTCATGCTCTCATTTCCATTCTTAGTAGAGTTGGAAGCTTACATAATATCAAGATAAAAGATCACCAATGCAGTGTTTGTCTTATTGCAAAACAAACAACGCTTCCATTTTCTGAAAGTACTTTGATTTTTGTATGTCCATTTGATATTATCCATGCTGAATATATGGGGGGTACTAGAGTAGCTACTCATGATGACAAAAGATATTTCTTGACTTTGGTAGATGATTTTTCTAGCTATACCTGAATTTTTTTATTGATTAGCACGGGTAATTATATTGTTCCGCTTAAAGACTTTATCTTAATAGTGAAAAAACAATTTGGTATCAGGGTGAAATGCTTCAGAACTGACAATGAAACATAGTTCTTTAACTGTCAAGTTGCTATCTTGTTTAAACAGTATAGTATTATTCATCAAAGTTCATATGTCTATACTCCTCAACAAAGGAGAGTTGTTGAGAGAAGACACAGGGGTATTCTTGGTATGGCCAGATCTTTAAGGTTTCAAGCTTTTATTCCACTTAAATCTTGAGGTGAGTGTGCGTTTATTGTTGTTTGTATCTTAAATAAATTACCTTCTGTCCTACTAAATAGTGCTTCCCCTTTTAAAAGGTTGCTTCATAAGGTACCTGTTTTGCATTACTTTACAATATTTGGATCCCTTTATTTTGCTACTGATGTCAAAAAATCGGATAAGTTTGCCCCTAGAGCTTATCCTACAGTACATTTTGGTTACTCCTCAGTTAAAAAAGGATATATAATATATGACTTTATATCCAAATCTTTTTTCACCAGTAGAGATGTTTCTTTCAGGAAATAATTTTTCCTTTCAAACATCTAAGTTATAGTCCTCAGCCTTTGTTTTCAATCCTGGACTTTATGGATGATTCATCTCCTACTATATGTGTTATATCTTTCTCTCTCCCTTCTTCACCTCTTATTTTACTTTCTATGTCTGATCCCTCTCTTTATATACCTTCTTGTTCTCTTCTTGCTTTACCATCTCCTTGAATAAACTCTTCAAAAAGTTCTAAACCACCTGTGTAGATGGCTGACTATATCTTACCTTTAAAATATACTAAATCTTGCTTATATCCAGTCTCTCATTTTGTTCAGTATAATTTTTATCACCTGAGTATAGAGTTTATTTTGATGCTTACTCATCTATCTTAGAACATACTTCTTACAAGGAAGCTATTCTTGATCTAAAGTGGATTACTACTATGCAAGAATAAATAAAAGCTCTTGAGGACAATCAGACTTGGTTATTTGTTCCTCTCCCTCCTGGCAAAGTTCTCAGTGCGTGTACAAGGTTACATTTCATTCTAATAGTTAAGTTGAGAGGTATAAGTTTAGCCTTATGGCCAATGGCTATAGTCAGTAAAAAGGTCTATACTATACTAAAACTTTTTTCCCTGTGGCTAAAATGGTCACTGTTAAATTAGTTGTGGATTTGGCTACTTCTTGTGGCTAGTTTTTATTTCAAATGGATTTTTCTAATGCTTCCTACAAGGTAATCTCCTTGAAGATGTGTATATATTGTTATCTAATGGTCTTGCAACCTTGGGGAGAATGTTTTGGTTTGCAAAGTCCACAAGTCTCTATATAGCCTCAAGCAAGCTCCTAGACAGTCAAATCTAAAATTGACAGAAGCCTTACAAGAAATGTAGTTTGTTCAATTTCACTATGACCACTCATTGTTTACTCAAAAGGTTGGGAAAGATATAGTTGTCATCTTGGTATGTTAATGACTTACTGATAATAGGATCAAATATATCTCTTATTCAACAAATAAGGGAGGACTTATAACATAGGTTTAAAATGAAGGATCTGGGAGAACTGAAGCATTTTCTAGCCATTAAGTTTTCTAAATCTCACGAGGGGATTGTCATGTGCCAAAGAAAATATGCACTTGAGCTTATTTCTGAGATAGGATTAGCAGAAAATAGGGCAGCAAATACACATTTAGAGTTTAATCACAAATTGACACCCATAAACTATGACAACCATATAGGCATTAATGACATTGATGAAGACATATCTCTTGATGATTATGAAAAGTACCAAAGACTAATTTGTAGGCTGTTGTACTTAACTATGACAAGACCTAATATTGTCTTTGTAGTTCAAGAACTTAATCAATTTATACATTCACCCAAGAGATCGCATATGAAAGCAGCACTGAGAGTAGTTAAGTATGCAAAAGGAACTGCTATTCTTGATCTATTCATTCCCAGTAGAAGATGCTCAAAATGTATAGCTTATTGTGGCTCTAATAGGGGTGCATGTGTAGAAATTAGAAGACCTGTAACAGAGTACATAATCAAGTTTAGAGAGTCTGTGATTTCCTGAAAATCAAAGAAACAAGGGACAATATCAAGAAGTTCTGTAGAAACTAAGTTTAGAAGCATAGCTACAACAATAGCTGAGATAGTATAGCTAAAGGGGCTATTTAAGGAAATAGGAATTGAACAACATCTACTAGTTTAATTGTTCTGTGATAGCAAAATTGCTATTCAGATTGCAGCACATTTAATCTTCCATGAGAGAACTGAGCCTTTTGATATAGATTGTCACTTTGTAAGGAGAAAATTACTAATGGTTTGATTCAGACACAACACATAGGTACAAAGGACCAACAAGTAGATTTCTTAACTAAAGGCCTACACAAACTGCATCATGATATCTTACTTAGCAAGTTGGGAATGAAAATATTTTCAGTCCTCAGCTTAAGGAAGAGTATTGAGCTGAGAATACTACAAGCATTAAGTAATTTAAATAATGTAGTAGTTAGTTAGTTAGTGAGATAATCATAAGGTTGTTAGATAGCTAGCCAGCTGGCTACTTATGCTAACTAGGCATAATAAGATCAGTTAGTTGGTTATGTTATATATATATATATATATATATATATATATATATATATATATAGCAGTAGCCAGATATTTTCTGGAATTCATTTTATACTAATTTGGTCTCTGGAGTTGTGATTAAGTGAAACAGTAGCTTCTTTTCTCCCTTTGTTTTCCTTCCTTCTTCTTATAACTCATATAACTTTTGTCTTCCATGTTATATGCCTGCCTAAGACCTGATAATTTTTACTCTTTAGCTTCCAATTATTCATTAAGTTCACTTGCTAACATTAGTTTTCTAAATTAATTAATCTGATTCTCTATGGTTTCTGTTAATTTCTAGTTAAAAACGATGACTTTTTTGAGATGGGTTTTAACTAAATCATGTTAAAATATAATTAATTTTAGCTACAACTTTTTGATTTATGATAAGTTTATGGTTTTTTCAAATCATTTTTCTGTTAATGAATTTTCTGATATGTTTTTTTTTTTCAAGTAGAAATGTAGAATTATTAGCAACTGTTTGTTGATTTTTGTTAATTTTGTTTTTTTAAATTTGCAGGGAATAGAAGATGTCAGGACGTGGATAGAAGAATTTTGATTTCATATTAGATAAGTGTCTAATAAATAACAGTTCATCTGAGTGAAACAAACTTAAAAACTAGAATTGAATAAAAGATTCCTGTCACTTAAAAGAAACCTGCTGGAGTCGTGGGGCTATTGCTATAGCCCATTTTACAAGCTGCTATTGCTATAGCTGAGGTAAAGGTAAATTTGTGTCATTTTTAATACATAATGCTTCACTCACTCGTGTGAGAAATATGGGAGAAAAATATTATTGAATTGTTTTTACTATATTATTTCACTAAGACTTTATGTATAGACATTATATTCTAATCTTGAACATAAAAGTCATCGAAAAACTGATTGAAACATGCTCACATGCTAGATTATTAAATTTGATGACTGAAAAATGGCCACAATCTTAAAAAAAATTATATGAGTAGGATCGAAATGATAGAACGATTCTACCAAAAAAGAGAAATTATATGGGCAGATTCGGAATGATGGCATGACCTACTGAAAAATAGAAATTATATGGGTAGGGTCGGAATGACAGCACGACCCTACTAAAAAAGAGAAATTATGTGGGTAGGATCGTGATGATGACACGATCCTACTGAAAAATAGAAATTATATGGGTAGGGTCGAAATAATGGCAAGACCCTACTAAAAAAGAGAAACTATATGAATAGGGTCGGAATAATGATACGATCCTACATAAATTAGATCTGAGGAGCCATCAAAAAGATGCATGGAACTATGCAAATTAGATTGGAGGATTCACCGAAAAGAACCACGGTGCTATACAGCTCAGATATGAGAAAGTAATCCGAAAAGATGCACGATGCTATGAAAATCAAATATGAGAAAGTAGTCACTTGAAACATGCACAGTGCTATGAAAAATAGATATTAAAATATAGTCATCGGAAAGATGCACAGTGCTACGCAAAGACATGAGAAAGTAGTCATCGAAAAGAAGCACTGTGGCTTAATCTTTTGGTAACATAATCATTGACCAGACGGGTGACATATACTGGTTATATCAATGCATCTGCAACGAAAACTCTTTGATTTTTTACCAAGATTGTAGAGGTTCTGATACCATGTGAGAAATATAGGAGAAAAATATTATTAAATTCTTGTAATTACATTATTATACCGAGACCGTACTTATAGGCACTATATTTTAATTCTTTTTCAAATAATACACTATATTACAATCATTTCCAAGTAGAATTGTATATGTTATTCTTATTCCTAGTCATATTCTAACAACTTAAAAAAGCCTCCTGGAGTCGTGGTGTTGAACTCACTATTCTTAGAATCGACGTTGCTCATTTTTGTGTGTTTGTTATTAGCATCCATTCCATGGTTCTAACTAGACATAAAAAATGTTAGTACAGTAAAGGAGCCATCGGTGGCTATACCTATTGAAAAATTGTTTAGTTATTTTAAAATAATTTATATTTGAAGTATATTAAAAAAAATCATATCTTTAAATGTCTTAAAAATATACTTGAGAAGGCTTAATTTGAATCACAATCAAAAAGTATGTTTTAACAGCTATTTCATTACTTGCGGAGAAAGAAAAAAAAAGAAAAGGAAAAATGTTGTCCACCGCCTCATCTTTGCCGCCTCAACTATGCTATATTGGCATTCCTTCTTTTGCAAAATTATATATATAGTATATACTTCCAACAGTAACTAATACATATTTTTTCCTTCTGCTTTAGTTTTAACTCCCTCAATTTTCTTCTTTCATTCGTATTATATCATTATTTATTAAAGAGTTTTATAATTTAATTTAACATGTTGGTATTTGTATTAATAATTTTATTGATTCTTGTACCCTCTGATTAACTAAGAAAAATTTAATTAACTCTGAATATTTTTTAATTAATCAGAGAAGTATTTATTTAATTCTGGGAAAACATTTCACACTGCTGAAATAATTTCTTAGGACAGTGCCTAGTACGACTCAAGCATAATTAATATATTAACTGGTTAAGAAGCAATTAGATTATTGTTATAATTGTCATATTGATTACAGTATTATCACTAAGGCAACAATAATATTATACATTGTTATTTTATTGTATTGTTAATATTATTAATATAATATTTTATCAACAGTTAAATAATATTGTTGTCATTATTATTATTTTTTTATTGTGGTTATTATTATTTTGTCGTTGTTCCCCAACAATCTAAGAAATTATGGCATAAAATTTTAATCCTAAAACCGTTAATAATACTGATGTTGGTGTTGCTCTGGTTGCTTCCATTCCAGTCAGTTTGTCAGAAGGTTATGGTACTGCAGCCTGCAGAACACATGTATGAAAATGAACTTGGTCACATGCCTAATAATAAAATAGTTATAAAAAATGCATCTCAATGCAAGAAAAGATGTGAAAGAAATGACAATCCCGCTAAGTCAAAAATAAATTTGATTGAAACGGATGATATAATTATTGCGGTCATTTCAGAAATGAATATTGAGACCAATGTGAGAAATTGGGTGGTGGACTCTGGTGCTACTAGGCACATTTGTATAAATAAAAGTGATTTTATATCATACATCCAAGTTGAGAAAGAAGAAATTATTTATCTTAGGACCTCGAGAACTATTCAAGTTCTTGGAAAAGGCAAAGTTCTTCTCAAACTCACATCTGATAAAACTTTGGCATTGAGTAATGTGCTGCATGTTTCTAATATCAGAATTAATTTGATTTCTGTGACATTATTAGAAAAAGCTGGAATAAAGGTTATATTTGAAATAATGAGGTCATATTAACAAAATATGATATTCTTATTGGAAATGGATGTTGTAATCATGGACTTTATGCTCTTAATATTATCAATGATAATGCATCAGCTTCTGCTTAGATGATTGAATCTATTTCTTTATGGCATGCTAGATTAGGACATGTTAATATTGAATAAATAAAGAATATGCAATCACTTGGTCTAATGTCTGGTTTAGATTCAAGTAATTTTGATAAATGTGAAATATGTGTTGAAGCTAAAATTACTAAAAGTTATGTTTTTCAGTTTATAGTGAAACTGAACCGTTGTCTTTGATTCACACTGATTTGGGTGATTTAAAATAAACTATGACAAGAGGTGGTAAAAGATATTATGTGACTTTTATTGATGATTTTTCTAAATTTACTAAGTTTTATTTGCTTAGAAACAAAGATGATTCATTTAATGCTTTTGTGTCTTATAAATCTAAAGTTGAAAATCAACTTAGTAGAAAAATCAAGAGAATTAGATCTGATAGAGGTGGAGAATACGTATCTTTGAATGCTTTTTGTGAAAAAGAAGGTATTATTAATGAAGTAACTCCGCCTTATTTTCCTGAGTCTAATGGTGTAGCTGAGAGAAAAATAGGACATTGAAAGAAATGATGAACTCTATGCTAATTAGCTCTTGCGCACCTGATAATTTGTAAGGTGAAGCTATTTTATCTGTATGTCATTTACAGAATAGAATTCCTCATAAAAGAACTGACAAAACCCCTTATGAATTGTTGAAAGGTTATAAACCTAATTTGAAATATTTAAAAGTGTGGGGTTGGCTTGAAAAAGTTCTTCTTCCTGAACCTAAAAAGAGGAAAATAGGTTCTAAAACTGCTGATTGCATGCTTATTGGATATGCTGAACATAGTGTTGCATACAGATTTCTTGTCTTGAAATGTGATGTACTTGATAGTAATATTATAATCGAGACAAAGAATGCTGAATTCTTTGAACATATTTTTTCACTATCTGATAAAATCTCTCATGCACCTGTTGAAAGAGAAAATGAGTCTTCCTCTAATATTGAAGAACTGAGAAGGAGTAAAAGGCCTAAAAAAGAATATTTCTCTTATGGAAATGATTTTGAAACTTTTCTTGTTGATAATGAACCATCAAATTATTTTGAAGTTATATCTTCTTCTGATGCTAAATTTTGGAAAGAGGCAATAAAAATTGAACTTGATTCAATTATGAAAAATAACACATGGATTTTAACTGATTTACCTCCTGGTGCAAAATCGATAGGTTGTAAATGGATTTTCAAAAAGAATAATAATAATAATAATAATAATAATAATAATAATAATAATAATAATAATACTTGTCAAAAATAGTAACAAAATAATTATTGTATGAAATGATATACCTTGTACGAGGTCGGGGATGAATATATATATACCTTATTTTCTTAAACCTGAAAATGAAAATTTAAGCTTTGAAAAGATAAAATAGCGTAACAAATAAGTTAAAATTAGCGGGTGACTCCTTTTCAAAAAGCTGAATTTTACTAACTTATTTGTCGGCTAAGTTGACACTAAAATTTTATTTTTTATTTTTGTTATATTTTTAAGAAAAACGTGAAGGTTGCTATGCTAATCTCATTTAAGAGTATTGATGGTAAGTTCTGAAAATGTACTTTATCCAGTAATAACCATTCGTTATTTGCGAAAATTAAAGCCACTCCTGTGAAGGAAATATGAATAATAAAGCAATCATAGGCTCAATAATCCAACAACTTCAACAATAAGAGTTAGTTATATAAATAAATCAAAACAAATTAACCATAGGTAAGAAATACTAGACTCTATTTAGAGGCTTAATCTCTTAATTCTTGCGACTCTAAGGCTCTGCGATCCTAGTAGCGTTTGACCCAATGCTTGGGTCAAAAAAAATAATAAGTTCCGTTGTGGAACCCCAACTTCCGAGTGTATATAAAAAAGAAACGAAAAAGGATTAGTAATTAAATTTGGGTAAAATAAATGAACAACGAAATATAACTTGTAACCAAATGAGTCGAGCAACACATTAGGAAAATTAAGTAATACTAGCTGAAATTAACGGAATGAAATAACGCCATATAGTTCAAGGACATCACCAAGGATGACTATAAATTAAAAATGCATGAAATTGACTTCAAAATCTGGGTAGCAAGGATCTGTTACTTGAACACGATTCTAACATTTTCTATACTATTCGAAGAATTGAATTTTATTTTCTTGACAAACTAGAAATTGATCGATCTTCTCTTCAAAATAATGAGTTTAGGCATCAAAGTGGGGAGTGAGTGTTTAAGTGAAACTTTAGCCAAAGCAAAAACGACAAGCAAGATAACCTTAACCCAAGTCGATCAAACCCCTTTAAACTTCAACATCTTCTTAAAAAAGTGACAGAAATTTAACCTATAGAGTTTCAAATCTCGGACACAAAGCCTATCTATTTTTTTTTAATCGGAATCTTATCCGCAATATGCATGGCAGTGAATGACTTATCATTATATTAATACACAATCAAATGTTAAGAGGTATAAAATGCTATTGGGAGCTAATTTTCTCAAAAGAGGAAGCTGAAAAATAACCTTGAAGAATCTCGACAATGTCCTTTTACAATTCCAAATGGGAAAGTCAAATACAAATTTCAAAAGTATATTTCAGTTTTAAACAAATCTATCATTCGAACAGGAGAATTAAGTACGAAATTAGCTTAGCCAAACACAAAGCAAACTTAAATAAATATGGATACTAGCAATTAGATTTAGTACAGACTGATAAACACTTGATGGAAATCTTGAACACATTGACAAGGTGGACCAAAATAAACATATATTGGATCAAATGTAGACACAAATCGGACTCTTCTAACTATAAAGAGTTGGTCGAGAGATGCTATATGTAAAAACAATATGGTTTTAATTAATTCTACATATTTACTTCCTAGCGTCCTATTTACCATCTAAAAATACATCAACATGCAACATTCATATGGTAGCCAGGTTACATCAAAAGCTAAAAGAAAAACATTTGTTTAAGGCTATGTATATTGCTATGAAACGATTTTGAAAGTTAGAATTCTATCTCCTTTTCTTTACTTTCCCGCAAAGACGACGAAGATTAGGAGAAGAACAGCCCCTAAATTAACGACACTATACATGACATAGATATACGTAAATTGCAACTATCATTCCTTTTCTTAGACCAAAGTTTCAATGGACCGAAACAATTCTAAAATTTAACCTAGTTCACTTTATGAATCGAAAGTATCAATAATCTAAATCAATCAAGTTATTTCGAAAAGTCAAAAAATGAAAAAAAAGTACAAATTTATAAAAAGTTTTAAGCAAAGAAAGGCATCTCCATTCTACAGAAAATGTTGCTAGCCATTCTTTATTTACAGTAAAACTGACCCAAAGACATTCAAAGGAAAAAGTACCGGTAAAATAGCCAATAAAGTCATGAATAATGTTTGTGTTATGGGGGTAGATGTCCCGTGGAATTATTTGAGATGCGCACAAGCTATCCCGGACACCACGGTAAAAAATGATTAAGGTATAATGAATATACTTTCCCAGCGTTTTGTATATCTGATGTATATCCTCTGTATACACGCATATACAACTTAGCTTTTTTGTATCCGTTTTGGGGACTTTGTTGAGGCTCGGACACGACGAAATTTGAATGCGAGGATAAATGGAGTAAGAATTCATGTCTCATGCATCGAAGGAAATATAAGAATTAGCAATCAAATTTAAAGTGAATTAATATATCTAAACATCAGCGTTTATCATATATATATTTATTTATGACTCCGAAATAAAAACATAACTACTTATTACTCTCTAATACGAACAGCTTGCGATTAGATCCAGTAATCCATTGAACTCTAGTTATTGATTGCAGATTCTCCAATGGAATTCAGAAGTCCGAATTTAGCGTCATTGGTCATTAATACAACGACAAGAAACTTTACCATATTAACTTCAATGGAGCATACATATGTTGGACATACACTAGTTGAATAGGCACAGACATATGCATACTAACTTGTTCTCAGTAACAAGATGAATGCAGAGAAACAATAACAAGGGGTGAGGATAAAAAATTAAAATAAAAGAGACAATAACCTGTTGAGAACAACTACTCTACGTCAAACAGGGGTATAATCCACATAAACCTATTCTAATAAAGCTTCGAGAGCTTTTCCATCGATGTCTTTGGTGTAAAAGAGATTAGGCACACAGATTCTCAGCCAAATTAAAACATATTTCATTATCTAATGCAATAAACATTATTGTTATATCATGGCAATGATATATTATGTCCCCTCCCTAATTACCTACTTAAGTATATCATGAAACATCAATGCTAATAGTGCCATATACATTACTGTTATAGAAGCAGTAAGGCAAGTATCATGAGGACCACAATAAGACAAAGTGCATCTGCGAAGTCAACCATGATAGCAATATACCAGACCCACGTTCACAAATTAGCATGAGTTATTATGGATATTCACAAGTTATATTATTGTGTATAAAGCACGACCAGTCAAACATTTAAGCAGGTAAGGTTGTAGAATCTTTTCATGTTCTACCTTCAAAAAATTCGAAAGGCAACTCAATTTGAAAAGCTTACCTGCAAGAACCCATTTTATTAATTAACAAACTGTAGATTTTGACCGGGATCACTTCTTTCTACTCAAAATTCTTTACACATTGCTAATACGATCCCTTGAGCAAACCGCGCCGTACATCAACAAAGTACTAAGCAGTCAACAAAACATCAATCACCTTATTAACAACTTATCTAGCTATTAACGAATAAACGTGAAGTGAAAAATTCAAAAAATGTCCATCTCACTAATCCGAATTTGCAGCAAGACACTCCTTTTAACATCAACAATCAATTTTACCACAACAATCAACTCCAATCATCCAACACAACAAACCAAAATGAACACACACAACAACAACCTACCGAACTCAAACAGTAAAACAAAATGATATAAAAAAAGTGAAACGAAAAGAGGAATTTCGCACCTTGTGTGGTGCAACAAAACTGGGGCTTTGATGTCTAGGATTTTCTCGCGACGAAACCAACTCCGGGAACTCGACTTTAGGCCGAAAAAGAAGAAATAGAACCTGTAATTTTCCAATTTTCCTTTACCAGAACCACCACTCCGAACTCTGTTTTTCTCTTTTTTTTCTTATCTGTTTTTTGATCTCTTTCCCTTCTCTTAAGACTCACTTTTTTTTTTACTGATCTTCAACTTCAACCCCTGCTTTTGAACCATATTTGCATCGGTATTTATACCCTAAATCCGGACGTGAAAGACCGGATTTAAACGTAAGAAAAGAGTTTCAACGGGCGAAACTCCCTATGAAGAAAATTCCCATTCGAAAACACTGGGTTCAAACTTTCAAAACAAATGAAATAGATATGGGTGCAGGTCCAAAACGGGCTGTTAGGAGTAGTTGGGGATGAGGAGATGTTGGATAGTGATATCTGCTGAGGATCTTGAGAGAAAAGAAGATAACGATTTTTTAAAAACAACCCCAGTGTCGGACTAAGACGGTACTGAGTGATGAAAAAATATGAAAACTTGAGTCGAGTCGAGTTGAGTTTCTTTGCCGGCATCCTTGACGTAGCTAGGGATGCTTGACATTCCGCTAGCTTGCCCCATTTTGCTGCTAAGAGGGTATTTCCACGTTCTACTGCATAGTCCTGCAAAACAGATAACAAGGCAAAAAGTACCTGTTGTTCGAAAATTTATAGATTGGAATCGTAATGTAAAGAGTAGAGTTTAGATATTCAAACTAGTATTGTCTCCGTTAGTTGAGGCCTCCGACTGGCGAGGCAATAACTGAAATGTAGATAGCCTCCGTTGGCTGAAATATAAATAGCCTCCGCCGGCTGAACTATAAATAGCCTCCGTCGGCTGAGCAGCTGCTTGAATGTAAAGAGCCTCCGTCGGCTGAAATATAAATAGCCTCCGTCGGCTGAAATATAAATAGCCTCCATCGGCTAAACTGAAAATAGCCTCTGACGGCGGGACATTTGCCCAAAGGTAAATGGCCTCGTATTTGTCAAGGCGGCCCTTGGTCTGAAATGAGATAACGGTATTGCTGCTGGAACTTGATGCTATTGTGATAGTAACTTTTTTGCGCGCTTGCTATGGTATGGGCCTCTGATTGACAGGCTGTGCTTTGTTTGCTGAAATGCAATTCTCCAGTATGGCGGATTGTTTCTTTGCTTATATAAATTCTTGAATTTGTTTTGGGGCATCCCCATTGCTAGTGCATGACTCCCGATATGACGAAGAGTCGTATTGCCCATTTTCATCCTCCGATATGGCAGAGGATCATTTTGCTTGCTTATGTACAGTCTTCGAAATATGGAACTCGACTTTGTTTGCTTATATACGGTCCTTGGAATGTGGAACTCAACTTTGTTTGCTTATATACAGTCCTTAGAATGTGGAAGCTTGACTTTGTTTACTTATATACAGTCCTTTGGAATGCGAGAGCTTGACTTTATTGAAGTCAGACGACACTCTCTGATTTGTGGAGTTATTCGGGGTAGTTTAGATGATAATTCTTCGATTAGTGAAGCTATTC
Source organism: Capsicum annuum (assembly GCF_002878395.1). Classification (NCBI taxonomy): domain Eukaryota; kingdom Viridiplantae; phylum Streptophyta; class Magnoliopsida; order Solanales; family Solanaceae; genus Capsicum; species Capsicum annuum. Next base: position 208,331,054 of record NC_061121.1, read on the forward strand.
AACGCAGTCAGGTGGTTGGATCCGATTGGCGGAGTTTTGTTGGGACAAGTAAATAACTTAATCTTCCTATGAGGATCCTCTTTTCTTAGTTTTCAACCCGGGTCTTCAAAATGTACCTACGAAAGAATTTGAATAAAATTGTTAGAGCTTGTGAAGATTAGTATCAAGGTATGTAAAGAGAATAAAGGAAGGGAAGAATATTTGGCTTTTGTTGTGGTGGTAAGCCGCATGATGCCCCTAATCCTTTCCCAAAGCTTGACTTGGCGTAGCCTTCCAATTCCTGTTTTCCTGCGCTCAAAGAAAAATTCTTAGTTGGGAGGGGGTGTTGATTTGTGTCGACTTGGGGATTCTGGTTTTGTTTATGAAATTCTCCAACACTCCCTCGGTTGCTCAATTACTCCCAAATCTGGAGTCTCAGTAGGTGGGAAAGTTGAAAGTATGGTGAAAAATATATATATGTATATATGTTTCACAAATATATTACGTATATATTAAGTATATATAGTAATTCTTTGTCATTTTTAGATTATGACATGTTCGGAAATCCGTTAAGCCTCAATTTATTGATCGTGACCCATGTAGCTTTATCCTTCGGGTGGAGCTTCTCTGACTTTCGATACTATAATGGTTCTGGCGGAGAGATTCCTTATATTCTGAGGCTATACTATGGGAAATAGGGGATTTTTCTAAAGGTAAGACCGAACCTTTCAGGTTGCCTACGTATCTTTATAACAGGAATCAGGTTCACATGTAGTTCGATTACAATGGGATAAGTGAAAATATGCAATGCAGTGACCGAGCCTGACTCAGGCTGCCTACGTATCCTAAGAATAGGAATCAGGTCATAACGTAGTTCGATACAAAAGTGAAATAATGCAATGACCGGGCTTGACTCAGGCTACTTACGTATCCAAGTGGAATCAGGTCAGGCTGTAGTTCATTACAATGAAAAGGTAAAAATATGAAGGGACCAAATCCGATGTGGATTGCCTACGTATCCCTCCGTGGGAAATCAGGCTAATACATAGTTCTGTTACATGAAAGGATGATTTTTTTAGGGTTTTCTAAGGGAAACCGAACCCTATGTCGGCTACCTACGTATCCCGCCGTGGGAAATCAGGCTAATACGTAGTTCTGTTACATTAGAGAAAATGCAAAAACTACAAAGAAACGGCTAGTCCTAATGTCTTCAAATGTAGTACTTCTTGATGGCGTCTGAGTTGATCGGCTTTGTGCTTACTGTGCCGTCCATTTCTGCAAGTATCACTGCTCCTCCTGAGAGCACTCGATGAATTATGTAAGGACCTTGCCAATTTGGCGCAAATTTCCCTTTGGCTTCACCTTGGTGAGGGAATATCTTCTTCAATACCAACTGTCCAGGTGTGAATCGACGAGGCTTGACTTTCTTGTTAAACGCCTTGATCATTCTATTTTGATAGAGTTGACCATGACAGACTGCATCCAATCTCTTTTCGTCAATAAGCATCAACTGTTCGATCCTGCTACGAACCCATTCAGCGTCGTCTAGACCCACCTTCTGGATGATTCTTAATGAAGTTATCTCAACTTCGGCAGGTATCACAGCTTCCGACCCATAGACCAACATGTAAGGAGTTACCCCAGTAGAAGTTCTGATTGTGGTGCGATATCCAAGTAAAGCATATGATAATTTCTCATGCCATTCCCTATTACCATCCACTATTTTTCTCAAAATCTTCTTGATATTCTTGTTTGCAGCTTCAACTGCTCCATTCATTTATGGTCGATATGCCGTGGAATTTTGGTGAGAGATCTTAAACCTTTCACAAATCTCTCTCATCAGGTCGCTGTTGAGATTGGTCCCATTATCTGTTATGATTGACTCTGGAATTCCAAACCGACAGACTAAGTTGTTGCGAAAAAAATCTGCTACCACCTTCTTTGTTACGGCCTTATATGTTGAGGCCTAAACCCACTTTGTGAAGTAATCGATAGCGACCAACATAAAATGATATCCATTGGACGCAGGAGGCTCTATGGGCCCAATAACATCCATTCCCCAAGCAGCAAACGGCCAAGGAGAACCCGTTTTGGCAGAACTCGTATAAAGTCTCCATGAACTTGACATTGGTGACACTTCTGTACGAATCAAATGCTATCCCTCTCCATAGTCAACCAAAAGTATCTGGCTCTTAAAATCTTCTTCGCAAGCATAAAACCGTTCATGTGGGGTCTACAAGTTCCTACATGTATCTCCTCTAACAATCTTGTGGCCTCCATGGCATCGACGCATCGTAGCAATCCTAGGTCTGGAGTCCGCCTATATAGGATTTCCCCGTTGAGGAAGAAATGATTAGCCATCCTTCTTAAAGTCCTCTTCTGTTTGCTAGTTGCGCCTTCTGGATATTCTCCCGCTCTGAGTAACCTCTTAATATCGTAATACCACGATTTTCCATCTGGTTTTTCATCTATATAGAAACAGTAGGCTTGTTGGTCGTGTATCTCCACTTTGATGGGATCGATGTAATTCTTATCTGGATACTGAATCATTGAAGATAGTGTCCCCAAGGCATCGGCGAACTCATTTTGAATTCGAGGGACATGCTTGAATTCAATCTTCGTAAACCTTTTGCTCAATTCCTTAACACATTGGACATAAGGAAGGATTTTGACATTTTTGGTGATCTATTCTCCTTGCACCTGATGGATCAATAAATCTGAATCTCCAATCACCAATAGCTCTTTAATGTCCATGTCTACTGTCATCCTAAGCCCGAGAATGCAAGCCTCATATTCTGCCATGTTATTCGTGGAAGAAAACCTAATCTTCGCTGAGATTGGGTAGTGTTGACCTATTTTTGAAACTAGGACTGCTCCAATTCCGACTCCTTTGAAGTTTGCTGCCCCATTGTAAAACATCCTCCATCTATCGTATGACTCTGAGATGTTTTCTCCTGCAAACAACACCTCTTCATCAGGAAAGTAGGTCTTGAGTGGCCTGTAATCTTGATCTACTGGATTTTCTGCGAGGTGATCAGCTAAAGCTTATCCTTTAACAGCCTTTTGTGTCACATTCACAATGTCAAACTCACTCAATAAAATCTGCCATTTCGCTAACTTTCCAGTAGGCATTGACTTCTGAAATATGTACTTGAGTGGATTCATTCTCGAAATTAAGTACGTGGTATACGCGGACAGGTAGTGCCTTAACTTTTGCACAACCCAAGTTAATGCACAACAAGTCTGTTCCAACAATGTATACCTAGCTTCGTACGGTGTGAACTTCTTCCTAAGGTAGTAAATGGCTTGCTCTTTCCTCTCTGTATCATCATGCTGCCCTAACACACATCCAAATGCATTATCCATAGCAGAAAAATATAGCAGTAACGGCTTTCCTGGTTCTGGTGGAACCAATACTGGTGGGTTACACAAATACTCCTTAATTTTGTCAAAAGCCTTCTAACATTCTTCAGTCCATCCGGTGGTGGCATACTTCTTTAATAACTTGAATATTGGTTCACAAATGATCGTGGATTGGGATATGAACCGACTGATATAATTGAGTCTTCCTAAGAAACTCATTACGTCCTTCTTGGTCTTGAGAGGTGGTAAATCTTGGATTGCCTTTATCTTGAACGGATAAAACTCTATACCCCTCCTACTAACGATGAATCCCAATAACTTTCCTACGGGGACTTCGAAGGCCCATTTAGCTGGATTCAACTTTAGGTCGTACCTTTGCAGCCTTTCAAAGAACTTTCGTAAATCATCCAAATGGTTCGAACTCCTTTTAGATTTAATGACGACATCATCCACGTATACTTCGATTACTTTGTGAATCATATCGTGGAAAAGAGTGGTCATGGCCCTTATATAAGTTGTACTGGCATTCTTGAGTCCAAATGGCATTACCTGTAGCAGTATACTCCCCACGGTGTAATGAAGGTTATTTTTTCTGCATCATTCTTATCCATCAAAATTTGATGATATCCCGCAAAACAATCAACAAACGACTACAACTCATGTTTTGTGCAATTATCAATGAGAATGTGAATATTTGGGAGAGGGAAATCATCTTTTGGACTAGCCTTGTTGAGATCCCGATAATCTACATATATTCTTATCTTTCCGTCCTTCTTTGTTATGGGCACGATGTTGGCTAGCCAGGTGGGATAAGTCGTGACCCTCCCAAAGTTGACTTCTATCTGCTTGGTGACCTCCTCCTTGATTCTCAAACTCAAATCGGGCTTAAATTTCCTCGTCTTTTGCTTTACTGGTGGACACGTAGGGTTAGTCGGTAGTCGATGCGAGACGATATCGGTGCTTAAACCAGGCATGTCATCGTACGACCAAGCAAATACATCAATGTATTTCTTAAGCAGACTTATCAATTCCTGCTTTCTTTTATCCTCCAAGTGTATGCTGACTCGTGTTTTCTTTGTTGTCTCTTCATCACCCAACTTGACGACTTGAGTTTCGTCCATATTAGGCTTCTTCTGAGTTTCGAGTTGTTCAATCTCTTGAGGAAAGTTTTCAGGCATCATGCTCTCATCGTACTCCTCGTAATCTTGCGCATCGCTTCTATTTTGCTTAACGGATTCGTTACATGTCATAATCGTGGAACGAGGATTTTTATTAATATTTGCGCTGAAAAAGTATAAAAGTGAGTAAAGTAAATAGATGTTGGAAAATAATTAGATATTTGAAAATATTAAATAAGTTTGGAAAATAAGAACTTTATTGAATAAAGCACTGGGCTTTGGCAAAGAGGCAAGTAGCAAAAATAGCTTCGGCATGATTCAAGCCTCAATTGATCATGCAAACAAAATAATTTTTAAAAGAAACAACAGTCCCGCACTACCAAGACTCCTGACGGAATAGGGATGGGACAATGGTCCAATTCTGCAGGACTTCTCCCGGTTCAGCATCACGGATGGTAAGCTTCTTAAAATCTATCTCTGATCCATCTTCGATCACAGCCATAAATAAATTCCCTATTCCTTCAATGATATCTTCATCGACTGCTTGATCTGAAACTGGGGCTTGGGCTGGCACGAACACTGTCATTTTAAATTCTTCCCTGCAGGCTACTCCAGAAATAGGCTCATATCCAAGCCCTGTAGTACCCTTCTGCTGCTTTAACTGGATTGGATCGACTATACCATCAGCTCTGGGTCCTAGTCCTATCTTGGGTTGATACCCATATTTCAATAACTCCGACGCAACCATCTTTTCAGCATTCGACATTTTTGCTTCAGCTGGCATTACTTCCTCATTGATCTTTGCTGCTTGTATGATCTCCAGAGTATGAAAAGTGGCTCCATCTAACTCCTCGGTAATTGGGACTGAATTGACAGAATAAATGGGATGATTGAATTCTCCATGAACGGTAACTTCTGTGTGACCCCATACCCCATTCAAACTTCACGTACTGATGGAGAGTGGAAGGAACGGCTATTGCCATGTGGACCCACAGCCTCCCCAGCAATAATTTGTAGCTAGATGACACATCCATGACCTGAAATAGGATAGGAAACTCTGCTGGTCCTATCTGCAATGTTTAGTAAATTTCTCTGATGACACTCCTTTGCGACCCATCAAAGGCTCTAACCTTCACCCGACTCTCCCTTATATCTTCTATATTCACACCCAAATCCCTCAGCGTGGAGAATGGACAGATATTGCAACCCGAACTGCCATCGATCAAAACTCTGTTCACAATCTTGTCATAATATCTTACCGTAATATGGAGCACTTTGTTGTGTGCAGCACATTCTGATGGTAACTCATCGTCATGAAAAGAGACCTTATTTTCTTCTACCACTCGCCCGATTGCTGCGGCCAAAGTCTTTCTAGTTGTCTTCTTTGGTATGCTAATCTCAGATAAAACTTCCATCATAGCACTTTTATGGTCTTCAGAACTCATAAGCAAAGACATGACGGATATGTGGGCCGGTGTCTTCTTGAGCTGATCCATGACTGAATAGTCTTTGGACTGCATCTTCTTCCAAAACTCTGCAGCTTCAGCATCTGTGATATTTCTCCTTGGATTTTGATCTTTCCCAAGAACTCCACGATTTGGTTCTTCTGGTGCACAACATCTCCCCAACCTGGTCATACCTTGAGCCGCAGCAGCATCTATCATTTTGCCCTTGGCTTCAGCTCAATAGTCCCATGGGACTGCCTTGGTGTCATAATCGGTTCTCCCAATGGCTGATGTGGTCACTACGACTCTTGGAAGGTAAGTTTGAACAGTTATAGGCTCCCTCAACTGAACTGTGATAAATGGCTGTGATGGGGATGCAGTGGTGATTTCTTCTGAGTTCCATGTGGGCATAATAGTTTCTTCCAAATCATACTCCTCCTCTAGAGTAATCATGTTGACTTCCCGCTTTCCATGATTTGGCAAGGGGTTATTGTTCACATTGGGAGCTGCGACGGTGCATTTGATGATACCCCTTCTTATCAGAGACTCAATTTGATCTTCAAGCTGTAACAGTCTTCCGTGTCATTCCCTTGGACTCCTGAGTGATAGGTGCACCGCTTGCTACCGTCAAAGTTTCGAGAGGTTGGGTCAGGTGCCTTTCCCTCAATTGGATGCAATAAACTTACAACCCTCAATCTTTCAAACAACTGGGCTAAAGGTTCTGCAATCAGTGTGTAAGTGCGGTTATTTTTGGCTTCAAAGTTTGGACGTGGTCTGGGTGCATATGCTGGTCTATTTTGGTGAGCTGGAGCTTGGAAAGGGGCGTATGGTCTTGGTGGATTTTGGTATGCTAGAGCTCGAGGTGGATTATAATGCGGCTGAGTATTGTACATTGGGACGTGTGCAATAATTTGGAGGTTGTTAGGGTAATGGTGGGAAGAATTTCCAGGTTGGTAGTATGGTGTGACGGCTGAAATATCTTCCCTCTTTTTCTTGTTACCATTAATGGAACCGATCTGCATGGCCCTGTACACAGCTTGCAACGCAGCCATCGATTGGATCTTCCCCGACTTAATGCCTTCTTCTATGAAATCTCCTATTCTGACCAATTTCGCTAACTTTTGGCCCATCATCGACATTATTTTGTCAAAGTAAACACCCTCTTGTGCTCGGATAAAATATTTGGAGAGCTTACTTTCATCTAGCGGAGGCTGGATCCTTGCAGCCTCGGTCCTCCAACGTTATGCATATTCTTGAAATGATTCAGATGGCTTCTTCTGTATGTTAGCCAATAATAACCTATATGGGGCAATCTCAGTGTTAAATCTGAAGCAACTCATGAAATCCTCGGCCATTTCCTGCCAGTTACGCCACTTACGAGGGTCTTGTCAGGTGTACCAAGTTAAAGCTTCTCCCGACAAACTCCGAATGAACAGCTTCATTCTCAACTTCTCGTTACTTTCTACCCCGACCAACTTGTTGCAGTAAGCCCTCAGGTGTGCATGCGGGTCACCTTTTTCGTCAAACACATCAAACTTTGGTGGTTTGTACCCCACTGGCATGTCAATGTCTGGATGAATGTATAATTCATCGTAGTCCAAACTTTCAGTCCCTCTGGTGACTTGCATGTTTCTGAATGCTATCTTTAGACTCTCAAGCTGGGCTACTATCGACCCTTCTTCACTTGATTGGACATTTTTTCCTAACCCCACATACTGATCAGCCTTATATGGAACCTTAAAAGTCGCAGATGTTGCGAAGTCAGGAGCTTCGATAGCGTATACAGGGGGCACAGGTATCTCACAAGTGACATGTGCTTCGGGTATGTGCTGCATCTCTGGATGGATCGAAACAGTAAAGTTGTGAGTAGAAAATGGATAACCAGGAATTGCTCCGGCAGTGGGTTGAAAAGAAGGTGGTTCTTGAGCATGCGACAGGTTCGTTGGATTAGCTGGGGCAATCGGGGGTAATCCAACATCTGGACCCTGGAGCTGAGTGGGAAAGCTAGCCATGGTAAGCTTAGTCAAGTTTCGCATTTGACGCAGTTCTTCCTTTAAGACTTCGATCTCTTGCGCCATATTAGCCATTTGCTCGTTATTTTGCATTTTTGATAGCTTCTGCGAGCTTTCGACTTCATCTACGGCTATCATCGCGGCCTTGTCATTGTTGGTCATTTTGTTTTTAAATCGGAGGTAGTACTGAGATTCTGCCAGTTTTCCAATTGACGCAAATCAACTTTTTTGTTGTTTGGGGGATTAAATAAAAGAAAAAGAAAAGGGAAACTATGTTAGTTTGGGAAATAACGTAAATATAATAAGTAAGTAGCACATATATACACCAATTTAGCGACATTCAAACGCGTCCTAATATAGAGCCTCTTTTCGCCAGAGGTATGCCTACGCTGCAAACATAATTAATTGATCCAAATATTTAAATTGTAATTAAATTCAGGACAAAGGAATTTTGATTAATGAAAAAAGTAAGGTGTGAAGTCACGGGTTACAAAGAAAAGTTTTGAACTAAAGACTACATCATGGTAACCTATGACAATATCGATAGAGGTCATGCAAGACCCTTTTTAGGGAAAACAAATGAAAGACAAAAGTACAGATAGGTCGTACAAGATCCTTAAGAATCTACAACAAGATGGATCCTAAGGCCAACTGGGGGGATCATCATCATCATCGAGGTCATAATAAGGCCCAGGGTGATACTCTGGGGATCCGTCTAACTGCTGCCCTTGGAAGTCTTTGTACTCTTCTTCCTCTGGGTCTTCCTTCATCTGCTCTGTCAGCTCCCCATCCTGCTCTTCCATTGGTTCCTCCTCCGAGTCCTCCTCGAGATCCTCCTCTGGGTCCTCTTCAGGATCTTCCTCTATCTTTTCGGGATCTTCTTCAAGATCTTTCTCCATCTCTTTCTCGGTTTTATCATCAACAACGGTGATAAGGTGATCCACCGAACTAGGAATCACCTGCTCATACATGGTTGTGGTTACAGGCCTGAGATGAAGAAGCTGCTCTTGAATCTGGTCCGCTCTGTGAATGTCGGAGAGCCCTTGGAGAGACATAAGACTTAGTTGAGCTAGAATTCCTTCCAACCTGTACCAGGTATAGCACTCGAGAGTGCAGTATGGGTTACCTCTCATGCCCAAACTTAAGATCTGTCCCCAGCCGTGGATTAGGTTGCCAAGCCTCTCTACAGGGATTCTTCCCTCATAATCGATCTCTGATAATGACATGTTTGACCATAGAAGGACATTCTGAATTAGGCCGAATTGTCTTAGAACCCTCAAAGGTGCATATGGCTGGATTCCCTTCAACCCAATCAACTCAAGAAAGTAAGTGTAATGCCTTCTCAACTTACTCAACCACTAACCCATGGTAGCCTCCACTGTATAAGGTTACCAGTGAGATGGATTAGGAAGTCGCGCCACTGTTCCTCATTGACTGGCATCTCCCACATGGCCACTCTAAGTCTGTGGCTGCGAATCTAGTTAAGGCCAGCCTCTCCAACACCATTTCTATGATAAAAGTGCTCTAATGCCCAAACTTGGAGCACTAGGTTGTAGCCTCTAAAAAATCGTGTCCCCTGGAGCATGCGGATAAAGATCGAAAGACTTTTGCTAGAATCATTGGCACGATTGTGGTCCTGATTAGTGCCCTACACATGAATAAGACCATGGGGAGTATGTGAATACTGATTCGGTTCCCACTCATTGGGAACACTATAATATCGAGAAAAGTTGTCATAAACACAATGGCTTTATGTCTCTCCCAGTTGATCCTGGTGAAGTAGAACTCCTCTCAAAAGCGATCATAACTTTCTCTTCTACCGAACCTCTCAAAGAGATAAACCAGGCTTACCCAGCCTGCCTCAACCATTCTCAAGCCTGGGCCAACTTTCAACCCTATGTCACGAAGAAAACGACTACCTGTAGTAATATAGGGGGCCAAAGATGCCCGTCTTGTCAACGGCAAATTAGCCATTTGGCTGACCTCTTCTAAGGTGGGCATGATCTCGAAGTCCCTGAATCTGAAAGTAACCGTAATCGGGTCCCAGAACTCGACTAAGAATCGAATCAGTAGCCTATCTGCCCTTATCTCCATTAAATCTGTCAGAGACCCCAAATGCGCAAACACCTCTCCTCCATGCGCCACTCGGATGTTTCCCCACCAGTGTCTTAGGATATGGGGAATGTCAGTCAGCATATGGATGTTAGCGAGATTCTGGTTGATTTCCATCTGTACAAAGAAAAGGGTATGGTAAGTTCAATGTCCAAAATTTATTACGTTTTTAATGTTTAGATCAATTAATCATTCCACATATACTTTCGTTGGTTTCGTGGAGGACCCGTTAAAGTGAAGGGTGGTTTCCTAACCGTGGAATGATACCCTGGACTGTTCCGCCTAAGGTGTATGCAATATGACCTATCACTAGAGTAAGATCTTTTTCTCCTAAATGTTCAAGAGAGGGACTGAATAGCGGCGAGAAGGTGCACTAACCTAATTGCACCAACTCAGAAACTAAGGAATCCGAAGAGGTTTCGGAGAAGTGCAGGTACACCCCTCGCATTTTCAGTGTGTGAATTGTGTACGACCAAGACTCGATAGGAAAATGCAAGTGATAAAACGGTAACAAGTAGTGTTATACAAACAAATAAGGAACGCAAGTTTGGATTTGGCTTGCGTCCTTTCACACAAAGCATGATATAATGATACGTAAAGCACATAACATAATAAAGCATAAAAATCCTAAACTAAGCATGTTAAGGTTACGACCTAAGTTGAAAAATCCCCAGCAAAGTCGTCATTATGTCGAGCCCTATTTCAAACCGGTTGAAATAGCACGCGACGTATGGTGGCGTTCAGTGACTCTTGGGTTTAAAAATTATTTTTTAGAGTCGTCACCTAACTTTTTAGGAAAATTAGGAAAAAACCATTTTTTGTTATAAAAACTCTATTTTAGTCTATCGAAAACATTTTGAGATTCTGAGTAAGGGTTTTGGTTACTCGAGAGGAAGGTGTTAGGGACCTCTCAGAGCCTATCCGTAGATAGTCCTTATGCTTAGTTTAGGAAAATATTAGGAAAAATTTATTTTGTCATTCTGCTTAAAATGGTGATAAGAAAATTTTATTATTACTTATTATTCAAAAGAAAATTTAAAGAATATCAAACATAACGCTACGGCGTAAAAAGGTAGTAGTGCAATTATCGCAAAATATACATGCATTTTAAGTATGAAAAGGATGACAATATAATGTTATGTATTATAAAAATTTAAAATCTTGTAATTCTATAGGAGAAATTGGAGAGATATGTGGATTTAAATAGTTAACTATAATTATTTATGGAGTAATTAAAGTATCTTATGGCATGAGAATTTATTTGTGAAACGTACTTTCAAAAGGGTAAAAAAATGAATGTTGGATTATGGATGTGTGAAAAATATGGATAAGTAATAGTGATAGTAATAACAATTATGATGATAATAATAACAGTAGTAATAACAATAATAATAATGAATTAAAATAATGACGATAGTTTAGATATGACAATAATAATAATAATAATAATAATAATAATAATAATAATAATAATAATATTAATAATAATAATAATAACTGTCAAAAATAGTAACAAAATAATTATTGTATGAAATGATATACCTTGAACGCGGTAGCGGATGAATATATATATACCTTATTTTCTTGAACCTGAAAACTGAAAATTTAAGCGTTGAAAAGATAAAATAGCGTAACAAATAAGTTAAAATTAGCGGGTGACTCCTTTTCAAAAAGCTGAATTTTACTAACTTATTTGTCGGCTAAGTTGACACTAAAATTCTATTTTTTATTTTTGTTATATTTTTAAGAAAAACTTCATGGTTGCTATGCTAATCTCATTTAAGAGTATTGATGGTAAGTTCTGAAAATGTACTTTATCCAGTAATAACCATTCGTTATTTGCGAAAATTAAAGCCACTCCTGTGAAGGAAATATGAATAATAAAGCAATCATAGGCTCAATAATCCAACAACTTCAACAATAAGAGTTAGTTATATAAATAAATCAAAACAAATTAACCATAGGTAAGAAATACTAGACTCTATTTAGAGGCTTAATCTCTTAATTCTTGCGACTCTAAGGCTCTGCGATCCTAGTAGCGTTTGACCCAATGCTTGGGTCAAAAAAAATAATAAGTTCCGTTGTGGAACCCCAACTTCCGAGTGTATATAAAAAAGAAACGAAAAAGGATTAGTAATTAAATTTGGGTAAAATAAATGAACAACGAAATATAACTTGTAACCAAATGAGTCGAGCAACACATTAGGAAAATTAAGTAATACTAGCTGAAATTAACGGAATGAAATAACGCCATATAGTTCAAGGACATCACCAAGGATGACTATAAATTAAAAATGCATGAAATTGACTTCAAAATCTGGGTAGCAAGGATCTGTTACTTGAACACGATTCTAACATTTTCTATACTATTCGAAGAATTGAATTTTATTTTCTTGACAAACTAGAAATTGATCGATCTTCTCTTCAAAATAATGAGTTTAGGCATCAAAGTGGGGAGTGAGTGTTTAAGTGAAACTTTAGCCAAAGCAAAAACGACAAGCAAGATAACCTTAACCCAAGTCGATCAAACCCCTTTAAACTTCAACATCTTCTTAAAAAAGTGACAGAAATTTAACCTATAGAGTTTCAAATCTCGGACACAAAGCCTATCTATTTTTTTTTAATCGGAATCTTATCCGCAATATGCATGGCAGTGAATGACTTATCATTATATTAATACACAATCAAATGTTAAGAGGTATAAAATGCTATTGGGAGCTAATTTTCTCAAAAGAGGAAGCTGAAAAATAACCTTGAAGAATCTCGACAATGTCCTTTTACAATTCCAAATGGGAAAGTCAAATACAAATTTCAAAAGTATATTTCAGTTTTAAACAAATCTATCATTCGAACAGGAGAATTAAGTACGAAATTAGCTTAGCCAAACACAAAGCAAACTTAAATAAATATGGATACTAGCAATTAGATTTAGTACAGACTGATAAACACTTGATGGAAATCTTGAACACATTGACAAGGTGGACCAAAATAAACATATATTGGATCAAATGTAGACACAAATCGGACTCTTCTAACTATAAAGAGTTGGTCGAGAGATGCTATATGTAAAAACAATATGGTTTTAATTAATTCTACATATTTACTTCCTAGCGTCCTATTTACCATCTAAAAATACATCAACATGCAACATTCATATGGTAGCCAGGTTACATCAAAAGCTAAAAGAAAAACATTTGTTTAAGGCTATGTATATTGCTATGAAACGATTTTGAAAGTTAGAATTCTATCTCCTTTTCTTTACTTTCCCGCAAAGACGACGAAGATTAGGAGAAGAACAGCCCCTAAATTAACGACACTATACATGACATAGATATACGTAAATTGCAACTATCATTCCTTTTCTTAGACCAAAGTTTCAATGGACCGAAACAATTCTAAAATTTAACCTAGTTCACTTTATGAATCGAAAGTATCAATAATCTAAATCAATCAAGTTATTTCGAAAAGTCAAAAAATGAAAAAAAAGTACAAATTTATAAAAAGTTTTAAGCAAAGAAAGGCATCTCCATTCTACAGAAAATGTTGCTAGCCATTCTTTATTTACAGTAAAACTGACCCAAAGACATTCAAAGGAAAAAGTACCGGTAAAATAGCCAATAAAGTCATGAATAATGTTTGTGTTATGGGGGTAGATGTCCCGTGGAATTATTTGAGATGCGCACAAGCTATCCCGGACACCACGGTAAAAAATGATTAGGGTATAATGAATATACTTTCCCAGCGTTTTGTATATCTGATGTATATCCTCTGTATACACGCATATACAACTTAGCTTTTTTGTATCCGTTTTGGGGACTTTGTTGAGGCTCGGACACGACGAAATTTGAATGCGAGGATAAATGGAGTAAGAATTCATGTCTCATGCATCGAAGGAAATATAAGAATTAGCAATCAAATTTAAAGTGAATTAATATATCTAAACATCAGCGTTTATCATATATATATTTATTTATGACTCCGAAATAAAAACATAACTACTTATTACTCTCTAATACGAACAGCTTGCGATTAGATCCAGTAATCCATTGAACTCTAGTTATTGATTGCAGATTCTCCAATGGAATTCAGAAGTCCGAATTTAGCGTCATTGGTCATTAATACAACGACAAGAAACTTTACCATATTAACTTCAATGGAGCATACATATGTTGGACATACACTAGTTGAATAGGCACAGACATATGCATACTAACTTGTTCTCAGTAACAAGATGAATGCAGAGAAACAATAACAAGGGGTGAGGATAAAAAATTAAAATAAAAGAGACAATGACCTGTTGAGAACAACTACTCTACGTCAAACAGGGGTATAATCCACATAAACCTATTCTAATAAAGCTTCGAGAGCTTTTCCATCGATGTCTTTGGTGTAAAAGAGATTAGCCACACAGATTCTCAGCCAAATTAAAACATATTTCATTATCTAATGCAATAAACATTATTGTTATATCATGACTATGATATATTATGGCCCCTCTCTGATTACCTACTTAAGTATATCATGAAACATCCATGCTAATAGTGCCATATATATTACTGTTATAGAAGTAGTAAGGCAAGTATCATGAGGACCACAATAAGACAAAGTGCATCTGCGAAGTCAACCATGACAGCAATATACCAAACCCACATTCACAAATTAGCATGAGTTATTATGGATATTCACAAGTTATATTATTGTGTATAAAGCACGACCAATCAAGCATTTAAGCAGGTAAGGTTGTAGAATCATTTCATGTTCTACCTTCAAAAAATTGAAAAGGCAACTCAATTTGAAAAAATTACCTGCAGGAACCCATTTTATTAATTAACAAACTCCAGATTTTGACCGGGATCACTTCTTTCTACTCAAAATTCTTTACACATCGCTAATACGATCCCTTGAGCAGACCACGTCGTACATCAACAAAGTACTAAGCAGTCAACAAAACATCAATCACCTTATTAACAACTTATCTAGCTATTAACAAATAAACGTGAAGCGAAAAGGCAAAAAAATGTACATCCTCACTAATTCGAATTTGCAGCAAGACACTCCTTTTAACATCAACAACCAATTTTACCAAAACAATCAACTCCAATCATCCAACAAAACAAACCAAAATGAACACACACAACAACAACCTACCAAACTCAAACAATAAATTAAAACGGTATAAAAAAAAGTGAAATGAAAAGAGGAATTTCGCACCTTGTGTGGTGCAACGAAACTGGGGCTTTGATGTCTAGGATTTTCTCGCAACGAAACCAACTCCGAAAACTCGACTTTAGGCCGAAAAAGAAGAAATAGAACCTGTAATTTTTCAATTTTCCTTTACCAGAACCACCACTCCGAACTCTGTTTTTCTCTTTTTTTCTTATCTGTTTTTTGATCTCTTTCCCTTCTCTTAAGACTCACTCTTTTTTTTTTACTGATCTTCAACTTCAACCCCTGCTTTTGAACCATATTTGCATCGGTATTTATACTCAAAATTCGAACGTGAAAGATCAGATTTAAACGTAAGAAAAGAGTTTCAACGGGCGAAACTCCCTATGAAGAAAATCCCCATTCGAAAACCAAACTTCACAGCTTTTAGATCTCCATTTTGGTGATTTTCGGACTTCAAGATACGAATTTGAAATCGAAAATAAGCTATAACACCATTTGGGGACTGTCCTCCCCTGCATCTTTCGATTTCATGGGTTGAACGGTGTACAATTGGGAGATTTTTGGCAGTAAAGCTGAGCGGCAGCAGGCTATGAAGAATTAGGATTCTCATGGTTTAAGGGTGGAGGAGATAGATAGATAAGAGAAGGGAGAAGGAAGGGGCGTTTAGTCACTACTTTGGAAAGATGATGGGAGGTATCGTTGCTCCCTTCTGTGGAACAGCTGGGCGCATTTAATTCCTGAGAAGGGGACAGACATGTATTTGTTGACCCAATTGTGATCTGTCGATCTTTTGATCGGACGGTTCTGAAATAATAATAACAATAAAAATGGTAAATAAGAGAATATGTATATATACTGATAAATATATACACATGAGTCGTTAATAAAAGAAAAGATCATTTTTTTTGGACCCATTCAATTTTGATCGGACAAGTCGAATATATATATATATATCAACATTTGAAAATTTGAGATCCCTCGGATTCAAAATAAATCGACAGATCGGGTCAAATTATATTCGTTAAGGCGGAATGACGAAGCGGGCATAGAAATTATACTGACTGGGGCTGATATTCGGGCTCTTGGCTGAATTTCATAAAATAGGAGTTGGGTTTGGGTAAAATAAAATAAAATAAAAAAATTGGATATTGTTAGCCCAAATACTCTTTTTCTATTAAACTTATCGATGCTCCCTGATATTCTGAAAATTATTCAAAACTATTATTAGTTTAACGTATATAAATTGCAGACATAATTTGTATAAACATCTAACTTAATATTTTGCGACTTTTCTATTAATAAAATACGTATATATGTATATATATGTGTGTGAAAATAAGGATATAATAAAATACATAAAAAATAAAAATATATGTACATTTTGTAAAAGATATATTTTATGTAGTAAAAATATATACATATAAGGTCATAATACTCCTCAAAAATACAGTTAGAAAGAATGCGGATGCGACTATCAAAAGATATATATTTGCGATTTTGATGTCAAAAAATATTTAAATATATTCAATTAAAATAATTTTATAAATGAAAGTAAATTCTCTTTTTATTAAAACTTGTAGAAATAGAAACAGAAATACCAAATCTTATTTTTAGTTAATTTTTTTTTTTAGGGCCAAGAAGCATCGGAAAAGTAATTAAAGGAAAAAGGGAGAGTCAAAATTGGGTGTCAACAAATACGACTGATGAAATATTTGAAAGGAACCGTGAATTATGGTATCTTATATAGTGGATTTGCTTCAACTTTAGAAGGTTATTGTGATGCAAATTGAATCACTGATTCAAACGAGACAAAATCCACTAGTGGTTATGCGTTCACGCTTGGTGGTGGCGCAGTATCATGGAGATCAGCTAAGCAGACGATCATTGCTAGATCAACTATGGAATCAGAGTTTGTGGCTCTAGAGTTAGCTGGTACTGAGGCTGAATGGCTAAGAAATTTCTTAGCAAATATCCCTTTTAAAAAAGAATGATCTGTTGCCTCATAGCCCTTTGAAAAAGGATGATCTGTTGCCTCACAGCCCTTTGAATAAGGATGATCTGTTGTCTGATATTTCTTTGAAAAAGGATGATCTGTTGTCTAATATCTCTTTGAAAAAGGATGATCTATTGTCTAATATCCTTTAAAAAGGAATGATTTGATGCCTCCTGTGTATATACACTATGATTCTCAAGCCGCAATTGCTATTGCGAAGAATAAATCTTACAGTTGTAAGAATAGACATATGAAATTGAGGCATGATGTTATTAAGCAATTGCTGAGAGATTGAATAATTTTCATTGATTATGTGAAGTCAGAATTGAATTCGGCCGATTCACTGAATAAACCTGTGGGAAGAAAATTAATTCTTCAAACCTCAAAAGAGATGGGGTTAAGGTCAATATGATTGTCAATAGAGATGGTAACCCAACCTATGTGATTGGAGATCCCATGAAGTAGGTTCATATGGGTAATAACAAGTCGATATTGATTCTGCGCACTTATTGAGAGTGCTTGAACTGCTAATAAAATGGAGGGATGAGTTATTGACTCTTAATGAATTCATAGTCCTTATGGATAGTGTATTTAAAGCAGTGTACACTTGATAAATTCACCTATATGAGAAGTGGAATGAGGCCGTTCCTATGAGACTTTTGGCCTTAGTCTCTAGAGCTCTCATGAATACCAGGCGCGTACATGACCTATTGGCGCAAAACCGCGTTGAACAACAAAATTATGGTCAAAATGTGATTGATAAGATCTTTGGCTTACAACAAAAATTATTTGGTTCATAAAAATATTATATTTCATCAGTAATTATATAAGTTAAATTTTATTGATCTAAGTTTAGTTCATAGTCCAGAAGACACCAAACCTACTGCATTTTATCCATACAAATCCAGCAAGTTAAAATTCTTTTTCTATAAATTATTTTGAAATAATGTGGAGATTATTAGAAAATTATTTAGTTATTTCAAAATAATTTATATTTGAAGTTTATTAAAAAAAAATCATGTCTTTAAATGTCTTAAAAGATATACTTGAGAAAATTTACTTTGAAAGCTAATCAAAAAATATGTTTTAAAAGATATTTCATTACTTGCGGAGAAAGAAAAAAAGAAAAGTAAAAATGTTGTCCACCGCCTCATATTTGCCGCCTCAACTATGCTATATTAGCATTCTTTCTTTTGCAAAATTATATATATAGTATATACTTCCAACAGTAACTAATACATATTTTTTCCTTCTGCTTTAGTTTTAACTCCCTCAATTTCCTTCTTTCATTCTTATTATATCATTATTTATTAAAGAGTTTTATAATTTAATTTAACTTGTTGGTATTTAATTTTATTGATTTTTGTACCTTTTGATTAATTAAGAAAAATTTATTTAATTCTGAATATTCTCTAATTAATCAGGGAAGTGTTTGTTTAATTGTGGAAAAATATTTCACATTGCTGAAAAAAATAGTTTCTTAGGATAGTGTCTAACACGACTCAAGTATAATTATATATTAATTAATTAAGAAGCAATTAGATTACTATTATAATTGTCATTTTGATTACAGTATTATCACTAAGGTAGCAATAATATTATACATTGTTATTTTATTGTATTGTTAATATTATTAATATAATATTTTATCAATAGTTAAATAATATTATTGTTATTATTATTATTTTTTCATTGTGGTTATTATTATTTTATCGTTGTTTCCCAATAATACCATTGCTAGTTGTTCTACCTTGTAAGGAGGCAATTGCTGAGTTACTACGATTGGATGGCTAGTACTACTCCTAAGTCCTAGAATATTCATAAATTATCCCTCCGTTTAAAAAAGAATAACTTATTTTTTTTAGTCCGTTTTAAAAAAAATGATTTCTTTTTTTTTTTTATAGTACTTTAATTTCAACTTTCCAAATGACATATTTAGAGCCACAATATTAAAGGACATTTTGATACATTTGATATAATTTTGATTTAAGGCTATAAATTCAAAAGTTTTCTTTATTTTCTTAAATTTTATGTTGAGTTAAAGTAGATCATTCTGTTTTAAACGGAGAAAATAGTATTTAGTATATATATTGATTCAAATCCCTAGAATATTGTACAAACAAAGAGGTGCATAGCTTTTAAAGTTGTATATCTGTTACAATATTTATTACATAGGAGATGAAATTACTAGTGGGGTATGCCCAATATTGCTTGTGATTGCTTCTCATATTTGAAACCATTTGATTTTGAATCATCAGCACTCCACACAAATATTCCAGCCAACTCTCCTTTACTTTTAAGAATACTGCAGGCAGTGAAGAATCCATTTTCTGGAGATAATCCACCACTCCCATCCGTGGCGAAGCTGACCAAGATCTTCCCCGCTTCGTAATTTGATCTTTGAGTAGAAAAATAGTCCATGAATTGAGACACAGTGGTTCCTTCATCATACGCATAAAATTGGAAGTTAACATAGTCTATAATGTGACCGTAGCTTTTCCATAGCGCTTTGTAGTGACTTTGAACTTCATCATCATCAAACGGAGCTATGGAAGAAAATGATATAACTCCGTTGTTTTTCAGAGTTGTAATTAGCTTACCTATGCACTCAGCAAACGTGTCAGGGTCAGCTTGGAAATGTTCATAGTCGATATCAATTCCATCCAAATTGTATTGCTTAATGATATCTGTAAGAGAAGAGACAGCATTTGAAACCCAAGAATCAACTGAAGAAGGGTTGAAATAGGCGCTGCTTCCACCAACACTGTCCCCTCCTAAGCTCAATGCTACTTTAACATTAGTATGTTGGTCTTTAATCGCGGAAACAGCAGAAGGGGTGAGGTTATCTGTGTCCCAAAAGATGTTGAATTGACCATTTGTTGGAGCCGGAGAAGATGTAGTGTAGTCGATAGCAAAGGAGAGAATGAAGTGAAATTCGACACCAGAGCGAATAGGGACATCACTAAACTTGACACCATTAAACTCTGCTCCAATGTATTCCCTAAATGTATTGGAATTTCCAGGCACTGCATGGCTTGGTGACAGAAAAAGTAAGAATTGAAGACCAAAAAATGAAACTAAAATCTTAGAAAGCTCCATGAAGTTGAGATATTGAATAGTGTGATGAGTTAAAATTTACTCTATGATCTGTTAGAATGGCTTGATGATATCCAGTTTAAATAAAATTAGATCTGAGGATGTATGGTTAGAGTATTAGTCAAAAGAGAAATTCTAAAATGTATAGTTTAACGTTTCAGCTAGTATATTGCTTACTAATTAGCAGAAAAGGCACGCCAAAGACTCCTAAAGGCTAAAATGTTGGGTACAAAAGAACCTGCTTATAATCTAATACCCAGCCCCACCCCCTTTCAATTCATTTGTGTGGTTTTGACTTGATAGTTTTAGAATTATTTTTTTTTTTAAATCATGTAGGCATAAACTAAAGATATATATAAAATAAATTAAAATATCTTTTAGTCTTATGTTAAATATGTCGCATGTAAAATTAAAATTGAAGAATTTCCTATAAAGAAAAGAAATTTTTTTGAAACAGACTAAAAAATATAAAACAAATAAATAGAAATAGGGGAGTAATAACTAGGTAAATATCTCTAAGGATAAATAGTTAAAAAAATCTAATAATAAGCTTTCATGCTTATGCAAAAGTTGCGTTCACGTAGTCTTCAAGGTCTTGGCCCCTTGTTGTCTTCCTCAATTAACCAAAAAAGAAAAAGAAAAAACTACACAAACTAATAATCTTAAGACAAACTAATAGCAATAGTTTCTCAAAATTACAATTAATAACAAAACTAGCAATATTTTACCTTTATTTTTAGAAGTGCGTGTTTTTAAATCCTTTTTTTTACTTTACCCTATATTCATGCTACTTTACCAATTGCACTTCCCTGATTTTTTTTTTTTTTCAAATTTCATTTTTCTCTCAAGATCTTGATAAACACTCTCTCCATATATTAAGGTAAGTTTATTTTTAGAGTTACTGCATGTTATATTTTTCATAAAAAAAAAAATTATGTGTTTTTTTGTCGTCAATTTTTTCAAATTTCTTCTGCTAATTGGTCTGTTTGATTTTTCTTTTCTGTACTTGTCTCCATTTTTCTTGAACCTTCGTATGTTATTTTACATCCAAAAGAGCGCAGAAAAAGGTTTGGTTGACTCTTTCACCCACTTCTTTTTCTCTTTCTCTTTCTAAATCTTGTAATCTTTCATGAACACTGTCAAAATTATATATGGTAGCCTTTTTTGTCTTTGATTTTTCAAAAAGCTTAACTCTTTACAGTAAATAAAACAGTAGATTTTACTCAATAATAAGATGAAAATGACAGAGTGAAGAAGTAGTAGTAGTTTATTCAGATCCCAATATTTTGTTTTTCTTTTACCTACACAAAATTATTTCTTTCTCTTTTTATGTTGGATCTGAAATCTACATGAAGATTATGTGATTTTTTGAATTTTTTTTTTTTCGTGTTGTATTTTTTGGATTTCTACTGTAATGACAGAATTTGCAAATAGTAGTAGTTCAGTTAGAGATATTCAACCGATTAATTTAGTTTTCGATGAAATTTCGTCGTTTAGTCTTGGTTTAACACAAGATAAAGACGTTAACTTGTTTCTACTAGCATTGAAGAGTTGAGATCGAAGCAGCATAGAGATCCTGTAAAGACTGTGAAAATCATGAAACGGAAAGCATTGTCAAAATCTTCATCCCCAAAATTCATAAAAATTTAAAAATCGGTGGAAAAAAGAAAGTCGGGTGAAAAAGCGGAATCTAGTAAAATTGCAAGTCCCGTTTCATCTGATTTTGAATCTGAAGAAGAGAAAGTGAAGGAGGTATTTTGATATGTGTAAAGTTTTATAATTTCTGGACAATATGTTCATATATGTATTTTATATATACATTTTATAAGGTGTTTATTTTTGTAGTTTTGTTGCTAATTTTATAAGGTGTTTATTTTTGTATGTGTAAGATATTTGTATTTGTTACTGATAAGGTTTTTAATTGATGTTCAGTTATATATTTTTCTTGTAAGTTAAATTTGTACCATTCGTATATTCATGAAATATATATATATATATATATATATATATATATATATGCTTCAATGTAAATATAATATGTATATTGTAAATGCATAAGTACCACTATTTTGACATGTAAATGTTATACATGGTACAAGTTAGATATGTATCTGTTTTGTTTACCGATAAGATATGTTTTTGACTATGATATGTTCTTCTTTTTTATTGATAAGTATGATATTTGGACAAATTATATATAAATAAAATACATATGTAATTTATTTTTCTGGAATCATATGAAATGTATTTATTATCTGTTAGATATGTATTTTATTATTTGTACTGTTAATATTTGTATTTTTTGCTCAGTTGTATATGTTTATTAAGAGTAAATGACAATGTTTGTATATTGATGCTTGATAACTAAGCTATGGACCAGTGATGACAATATTTGTATTTTGATGTTTGATAATTAAGATATGGAGCAGTAATGTTACTTTAAGATGTAATGTAACTTTTAAGATGTATTTTCTTAAATACATACGTTGCACTGTTAGAAATATAATTGTATTTTTGTGTTGTATGGGTATTGCGTGATCAAAATATACATGGCAAATGTAATGCATGTATATGTTCCAACGGTTGACGGTGTTTCAACTGTTGACTTTGATCCAAATCTTCTTCGTACGAGATATGCTTTAATTTTGTGGCATTATGATTCGAGGAAAGAAGAAGAGAAGGCACAAAGTGATGATGAAGCACCAATAAGGCCTCCTAGAAATATTGGGATAATAGAAAATATTGAAGTGCATGATATTTGAAGATTATTTTGAATTTGTTGTATTTTATAATAGTGAACTTTAGGTAGGCTAAAATTTAGTTGAATATTTCTTAGGTTTCATATGTCACTTTAACGTTGAAATTTGAAATCTTAATGTTTTCTTTGCAGTAATTGTTAGATTTTTGATGTTTAAGTTTCTAAAACACAAGTGTTCGTGCTTAATTTATGCTACTGTTATGTATATTTTGGTATGAATATGTGTTTTCCAGTTTTGAATATAATTCTCAATAATGAATATGTATGTTTCAGTCATTATATGTATTTTTCATTTATGCATTTGTATTTTTCATTTTATGCATATATAATTCTGAGTAATGCATATGTATTTCTGAGTAATGCATAAGTATTTATGATTAATACATAAGTATTTTACCAAAAATGTGTGTTGTATCCTTTTATGTTATGCATAATGCATATGTATATATAATTAACACATATGTAGTTATGCATAATGCATATGTATATATAATTAACACATATGTAGTTATGCATAATGCATATGTATATATGAATACTGCATATGTTTTTTATAAGTCTGAATATATATTTTCTGCTATGCATATATATATATACACACACACACACATTTGTCTGAATATATATTTTTTTGGCTCTGCATATGTATGTGTATTTGTCCAGTTTAACATATATGTATTTTACCTTTTAAGCATATGTATTTATGAATTATCCATAGATTTTTTTCATATATGTGTATATATCTATGAATAATGCATATTTATGTATGATTAATGCATATGTTTTAAAAAAATGTATTTAAAGTTTTAGCTACGTAATTATAAGTCATTATATGTATTTTTAATTATTTTATTTATTACACAGTTTTTGATTTGTATAGATCAGAGCAATATGATCCCTTTTGAAAATTCTTGCTATCAAGTACTGCATAAGCATGCACACACGGTATCTCATCCTATTGAAATACATTGATACAAGAATAATGGCTTCCTTAGTTTTTGACGACATCATTCAAAGTCACTATGTGAAGAATCAAGCTTTGGTCGCATGGAGGGCATGGGATCATACTTGGAGGGGACCTTTTGAGCCTACCATTGATCAAACCCAAGTGTAGAAGATTGTTTAGAGCTTTAAAGACTTAAGGACTCTCGGGTTTGGACCACCTTTGTTGGATCACGGTTTTGGTTCCCTTTACTAAGGGCATTTTGGTTACTTAGCTTTAAGGGCTTTTTGGACAATTCATATTGTCTTCCAACACACCAAGGCCACCCTTGGTCATTAAGGGTAATGTGGTATTTTTGTCTACTTTTGTAATATACTATAAGTAGTACATTTTAGGTCTTTTCTCTTTAGTTAATGAATGAAATTGTAAGTCTTACAAGACAAAGAAACACAAGTCCTCTTTCCTTGAGGCACCCAAAACCGAAATTAGGACTTAGACAAGTGTAGAATCACTTGTGTTTGCATTTG
>NC_061121.1:208358568-208398510 GCF_002878395.1 Capsicum annuum
CACTTTGTTCGAGAACTGATCAAACCATTGTTGTTACAATTTTTCCAGCGATTTTCACAAATATAGTTCGAAAATTCACAAACAAATCATATTTATTTATTGATATCTATATTTACAGCGTTGTCTTATCAAACTTTTCTCAAAACATTAGACGATGAACATAAATTTTGGAAGCATCGTTTTTTTGAAATTGATATGAGTTGCAGATTATGAAAAACGTTTTTGAATTTTGAATTATGTTGCTGTAAAATAATGGTTGTAGTTAAAATAGAGTCATTAAATAAAAAGGTATCTGTAAAAGGTTAAGAAATCTGTCAAATTAAATATTTCTTAAATTAAGGAATCGTTTTTTCCATATTAAACTAAAACAGATTGGAGTTAAATTAGGAACAGAATCTTTAATTGTATATGTATTTAACTAGCAACAGTTTAATCAAATACAAAATACATATTGCTATTTTTTGTAATTTTGAAAGGGTTGCTATAAAACTTACAATTAAAACTCTATAGTTGTTATTTCTGAAATTTTCCGAAAAAATAATCTATGTTTTAATTTATATAAACTTATTTGATTAAGCACAAAATTAAAAGAATAAAAAAGATTTTTTTTTATATTTATGTTCTTCAACAAGTCACAAAATTTATGTGACTATAACAATTTATCATTAGGGACAAATTAAAAGTTAAATTAAATTATTTTTAAATTTTAAAAGGGATAATTTGATTTTGAAATTAACTGAAAAAAGAAATAAATTCAAATTAGAATTCAAAAAATATTACTTATGATAAAGTGAAAAAAAAAAATTAAAAAAAATGATGCACTAGTGAAAGGACTTTGGGGTGTCTTTTTTCCTTTTAGATCACATTTTCAAGTCAATTGTGACAGAGGTTAAAAAATATATATCTAGATATAAGTGTCAACACACATTTTAAAACTATTAAAATCATTTAACAATAGCAAATTAACTTGATTTAATAAAAATATTTGATACACATAAATATGTACTGAATTTTTATTTTATTTTGTATCATAGAGTAGAAAAAGAATTCACATATACATAATTGTGGATGAGTTCTGCAATTAACTTTGACAAAGTGAACATCAAATTGCCAAAACTAAAACTTTTTTTCTTTTCTTTGATGGAAGTGAAATAATAGAGCAACCCAACGCACTACAGCTTTTACTAAGCGCGGAGTCCAAAAAAGAATCATACCACAAGGATCTAGCATCCGGCACCTTTGACGGATCTAATAAAATGAAAATAAATATGTTATAAACCAAATGGGAGAGTCCAATCCAAAAGACTAGTTTAATAGGTGAGAGAACTCATTTGGCTTATAATCTCCTTAGCATTTCTCTATTTTTTCAATGTGGGACAATTGGTTCATAATAATTATCTCCGCTTGAGAACCAACGACCTCGTTGGTCACAGCTGAGCCCAGTTGGTCATGGTTGGCACCCTTCTTAGGTCCAGGCCACCACTCCTGACGCACAGGCCACCACTCCGAGTCGTGACTCCATGCGTGGATCGATCCTCGTTGATCACGCCTATGCCCAGTTGATCACGGCTTGCACCCCTCTTGGGTCCAGGCAACCACTACAACTTTCACTAAGCATGAAGTCCAAAAAGGAATCATACCACAAGGGTCTAGCATCCGGCACCTTTGACGGATCTAATAAAATGAAAATAAATATGTTATAAACCAAACGGGAGAGCCCAACCCAAAAGACTAGTCTAATAGGTCGGAGAACTCATTTGGCTTATAATCTCCTTAGCATTTCTCTATTTTTTCAATGTGGGACACAATTGGTTCATAATAATCGTCTCCGCTTGAGAACCAACGACCTTGTTGGTCTCGGCTGGCACCACTCTTGGCTCACAGGCCACCACTCCGAGTCATTACTCCATGCGTGGATCGATCCTCGTTGGTTACGGCTATGCCCAGTTGATCACGGCTGGCGCCCTGTTGGGTCCAGGCCACCACTATTGGCACATAGGCCACCCCTACGAGTCACGCCCCAACGCGCGGCTCCCCACACATGGATTTATCCTCATTGGTGACGGCTGGCACCCTCTTGGGTCCAAGCCACCACTCCTAGAGTGCAGGCCAGCACTCCGAGTCACGGCTCTACAAAAGTAGGACTCTCAATGAAAGCACCTGTGTTATAAACCAAACGGGAGAGCCCAACCCAAAAAAACTAGTCTAATAAGTGGGAGAATCCATTTGACTTATAATCCCCTTAGCATTTCTCTATTTTTCCAATGTGGGACAATTGGTTTATAACAAAATATCCCAGAGAATTTTCAACTCCTTATCCAACTGCAGGAATATTTGTAACAATTTCATTACCACCTGGTTTATCCACAAGGATCCAAACTCTATTACAACAATTATCTGCTATATTTGTAACTTGTTTGTAAATAACAACAGGAGTATCAAAAGGATTGGTCTTTTTGACTTGCGCCACAGCGTCTTTCTCATGTTTCCCTATTGAAAATTCAAAAAAAAAAAAAAAGGTTACAAAATAAGGTGAAAAATTCAAGAATTAATGTTTAAACGCTAAATTGATATATATGAAAAGGACAGACAAAATCAGTTGTCGGATATATACATGTTAATTCGGACCATTCCAATTTAGCTCATAGAGGAAACATCCCATTTCCAGCACATTGATTGCCAATACATTTACAAGATGAACATGGAGGATAAGGATCGAGACTCTGCACTACATAAATTGCACAAAGAAAAAGTATAACATATGATATTTTTTGGAACATTTTGTCTAATTTGTGGTTTGCAAATATGTTGTTCACCTTTTATAATGAAGTTAATTTGCAGAAATTGCAAGAGGATTGGAGAAAAGTTGGTGTATTTGACAACTTTAGTGTTGGTAGATAGTTGCAAATATATAATAGTAATTAATATATATTTACCTGGCGGTTAACCTTGAATTTTTCACTAATCTGAGATTTAAGGTGGTGGGCTACTTAATTTGAATAATTAAGCAATTTTTTTATAGCAATTGTCTAGATGAAATAGAATTTAGTGGGAGTAATTAAACATATTAATTGATGTTTAGTACTATTTGGTCTTGAAAAATTATTAGGGAAATAAGTAATTAATGGTAAGGGTAAAACACGAAAAGTTTAATAATTATTTTTTAGTGACATGTCAAAAGTGACAAGTAAAAGAGAATTTATTTTTAGAAAAGTGAATATTGTACAAGAATATTTTTTTTTAGAGTTAGCAGAATGTTTGGACAATGGACAATGTATGTCAAAGCTCTATTCCTTCTATGCCAATTTTAAATTGTGTGCAAGGAACCTGATAATCTAACAACGAATTCGGTAATGACCCAATTTTGCTGCGTATATTTTGTGCCAAATGTACATATGTTATTCATATAAAATTGAAGTGTATTGATAGTTTATACTTTCACTGTACTGATAAACTGGATGGCAAAAATGTTCACTAACGTAAATTTCTATATCTAATGGTCTAACGCGATTATTAAGAATAGCTATGAAATGGACTGACCCGTCTTTAATGGGATGAAGAACAACCTAAATTCATGTGATAGTTGTTGAAGAACTTGGAATAGGTAGTTCAAACAAAAAATTATACCTCGTGTAAAGTTAAACTATTGTAAATTCTTCTTTTCGCGTAAAGCACGTTCAAGACTCTTAAGAATAATAATAATAAATGAGCGCAAATACTCAAAACATTGAGAGCAATCAAAAATTGAATTTGTGAGCTGAAAGTGTAATCTTACAAAAAGAATGGAACGTGATGGAAGTATCATAATCTGAACTTGGTTCTTCCTAGCGTGACAAATCCAACATTTTTAATATTGCTTGGTACTGAAGATCTCAGCACTATTCACGTAAACAAAGTAACATTACACGTGCAACCAAACAACTATCGCATATGCTTTTTAGTTTGTTTGGTGCTTAAGATAGGCGCTACTTGGTTAGGTTATTCTAAGTCCAAAATCCAGCAAGTGCAAAGGTCTATCAACTTGTAACAATTGACCCAACAGCAACAGGATAGCAAAGTTGAAATTGGAGGACAGATTTAGCTATCATTGTCCTGTTGGACAAAGAAAAGACTATTCATGAGGAAAAAAACATCAATATCAAACTAATTCTATCATCTGAGTATCAGAAAATGACTAATGAATCTAATTAAATCTGGCAAGGTCCACACCAACCCTCGACATTTAACAGCGATTGGGTTGGGTTAAAGAGGAAGGACCAAGAGAATAGGCTAATCAAACCCCATTTGCGGGTATGAATAACATAAGCTCTGTTAATAATATGTCCAACACAATTTATGGTGTTTTGAACAGCAGCTCCAACTGGATGACCATTTGTGCTTTTTGCTTCTACTCTTCCTTCTGCTTTGTAGGACTCCTTGCACCTGTTCGAATACCACTTGTGCACCTTCCAATGAACTTCAAAATCTCATCAATCAATATGACTGGTAATGCAACAGCCAATACTAACAGCCACTCGTTCAGGCTCAGTGGAACGATACCAAATATTTGAGCAAGGAAAGGCACGTAGAGGATCAAGAAGTGCAACCCAAATGAGACCGACATGGCCAAAAGAAGCCATGGGTTGACCCATGGTGGCATTGTCAAAAGGCTTCCATCTTCCGAAAGGGCATTAAGGGAGTTGAACATTTCAATTGCAACCAATACAGACAGGGAAAGGGTCATGGCTTTGACCTTGCCCTCCACGAAGTAATCGCACGGCTTATCAAAACTGATCACGTGTGATCCTGCAGTGAAAGGTGAGGCGGTGAAATTATTCCAGGTTTTGCACTCACCCCAATTAGACAGCTGGGAATAGGTGACAAGACTGTGGCCATCTCCACTTAAATCAATGCCTAGGAAAGAGTCGTGGGTGAACCATATGATAAAAATTCCCACAGTTGCTACACCAACATACAACCCAATAACCTGCTTGATGCATTTAGAAATGATAAGCACGAGGTTTTCATTCTCGCAAACAAAGTAGGAGGTGGAAACAAATGAAAACAAAATAAATAATTAGCGGGCAAACCAGATAGCGAAATAAAATCCATGCACTGATCAATGAATCATCACTTCTCCTTGGTTGTTTCTTCATTATATCCTTGTCTGGTGGATTAAATCCCAATGCTGTAGCAGGGGGTCCATCAGTGACCAGGTTGACCCACAGGAGCTGAACTGGGATAAGACCTTCAGGAATGCCTAGCGCAGCAGTAAGGAAAATAGAAGCGACCTCACCAATGTTTGAGGAGATCATGTACCTATAACAAGGTAAAACGTCAATCTAGGCACTTCATTGATGATGCACCGTCAGTTTTGGTATCATGCCATACACTGACTAAAGATGCTAATTCAGAAAGTTCAAAGAAATAATGTAAGGATTGCATCCTAACAAATTAATATTAACTACATACTCCCTTCTAAAATAAATAAATAAATAAAAACGATAAAACATGGAACCAACAGCTGCCACTAGAAGAAAGTTGTCCAAAAGGGTGGTAGCCAACTTATCCAAGTCAATTAACACAAGGACCCAGTCGCATGCAACTCAATAAGAAGAAGTAAAGCTTAATCCAAGTTCTCCACAACCCATTCAGTAACATATATTCCATTGTTAGAACATCCAAACTGTTTGAATGCATGTCTCAACCCAAAAAGGAATTACAAATGTGCATGTGCGAGCATAAGTAGCAGGTGTTATCTTTCCCTGATAACACCTTTTAGGTACTTCCAGTGATTTTATAAACAACAAGGTCCATGAGACTTGAAGCATAAAACAAGAATTTCTCCGAAGTGAAGTATGAAAAATTGAAAATTACCACATATACAAATTCAGTAATAAAAATTATCTAACTGCAACTAAAACAACTAAATTCCAACATCCAATATAACAACTGATGTCAATATTAGCCAACTCCTCATAGTTTAGATTTAAAGATCCAACCACTTCTGCGTTTGGATCATTTTGCGGCTGATTGTTTAGAAAAACATCTATCTGAAACACATGGCATCACTCATGAAACCAAAACTCCTTGCTTCACTGCTTTTAGCGAAAAAGCTATGGCTTTTCAAGACTGGGCACTTCAAACCATATCACATGAAATCTAATGGACGGAAATTATTATAGAAAAACTCTATAGCAGAATGAGAAATAACTCATAGTTGGATCATGCCAACTTCCAAGAAGAGATTTATTTGAAA
Organism: Capsicum annuum; assembly: GCF_002878395.1. NCBI lineage: Eukaryota > Viridiplantae > Streptophyta > Magnoliopsida > Solanales > Solanaceae > Capsicum > Capsicum annuum. The sequence goes on from NC_061121.1 coordinate 208,364,807, forward strand.
CATTAAAAAGCAAGAATTGGCATATTTATTTGCGTAATTGTATGACGTATCATACTCAATGAAAAGCTTCCCAATAGAATGATAAACACACTAAAGTAGGTTGTCTTGATTGTGATGATTTGCAGAAAGCAGCAGCCTGGAGATAGCACAAGTCTGAAAGGGTCTATCTGCCTAGTTCAGCAAAGGTCAACTCACTCTTCTACATATAGCTAAATGCAACGCACCATAGTCGAATATATATTGAAAAGCCAAATACTGAACCCAAAATAATAGAAATACAATAACATCTAATCAAGAGTACCATCAATAGAAATATTGCCAACTGAAGGAGATGAGAGAGAATAAACCTGATGAAGGCCTTCATGTTGTTATAAATGGACCTGCCTTCACCAACAGCAGCTACAATTGTACTAAAATTATCATCTGCCAAAACCATGTCAGATGCTTCCTTTGCCACCTGGGAGAAAAATCAGCCATAAGTAACATGACAAAAACTTCAGGGTTTCCATTAGTGAGGATAGAGAACCTAACAGTATCAATACATTAGTGAGGATAGAGAACCTAACAGTATCTATACCTGTATCTAACCACTGGATCCATTTGACCCCAAACCCATTAAAAACTTCAGGAGTTGTGTATTGGAAATGACAAATCAAGTTGTATGAGAATTTGATATAATAAAAGATACTAATGTAGGAAACCGAAGTTAAGTTTCTATTAGTATAAGCATATCAACTGACAGTGAAGTAGCCCAAGAATAAGATGAGCATATACAGTGTAATAAGTTAGCCTCAACATGGGAAACACATCATTATACAATCATCCAGGACCAGAGTTCATGAGATGATTGGTGGGGCAGAGAGAAACTATACTTTATGCCTACCACTGTTAAATGTACTATTATTGTTTGCTGTTAAATACTGCAGGAAATAGATTCTTCCAGATACATGCCTCCAATGACAGTGTTCACAAATTCTAGTACTACTAGGATCATCATTTTTTACCTCAGTTCCAGCGATTCCCATTGCAATTCCAATATCAGCCAATTTTAGAGCAGGTGCATCATTCACTCCATCCCCAGTCATCGCAACCACCTCACCGTCGTCTTTAAGCAATCTAACTATATCTTGTTTATGCCTTGGCTCAGCTCTGGAAAATAGGAGACCTCCACTCTGCCCTATATGTGCTTGGGGGTTTGCAAGCTCCATAAATTCTTTTCCAGTTAAGCTCCTTGAACTGATATCTTCATGGCTTCCAAAGACACCTATCTCACGGCAAATAGCTTCTGCTGTATTCTTGTTATCTCCTGTAATTACCATAACTCGAATGCCGGCTTCTCTGCAATCCTCAATTGCACGTCGTACCTCTTTTCTAGGAGGATCCTGTGACAAGATGATACGCATTCGTTCAATGTCTTGAATTTCCCAATAAAAGAAGGTTTTAGGAATTAGGACCCCAAAAAATAGTCAAGACAAAGCAAGTTAACTAACTTACCCTTATCCCAGCCAAGCCAACAAATATAAGATCACTCTCAATGGAAGGATAATTAGAAGGATTAAGTAGGAGCTCATGAGCTGGATGGTCTTCATCACCATTATAGGTTGCAAAGTCGGGCAGATCCTCCTTGTATGCAAAACCCAGGACACGTAATGCTTTGGATGACATTTCATGAAGGCTTTGCAATATATGATTCCTTGAAGAACGATCCAATTCTACAACAGAACCATTTTGCATCTGCACATAGGAGCTTCTTTCCAACAGATTTTCAACTGCACCCTGAAAATGAAACAACATATCTTAGATAATTAAATCCCAAACAGCACACAAAGCAAATATCCCCAAAAAATCAATAGTGGACAAAAACACGTAGAACTAGCCTATACTAACCATGAACACCCACACACAAACAGCGTGAGTAGGTAAAAAATTGACAAGCTTTTAATCATGTAAAATAAAAGCTAAGAGCACAAGTAGAAACTACACATATCACCCCTAGTTACCACACACAAGAACCTAGTACCTCTCATTAAAAATTACCATGCAGCAATTTAAATTTCCTATAATGATGGCTCCGTGAACACCCTGTGGTAGAGCATGGTTCTAACTTTTTTTAGGAAGGTAGAGCACGGTTCTAGCTTAGAGCACCTTGTCTGCTCCCCCTCTTCTACTTATCAGCATTACTATTATTATTGTTCTATTTGTCCCTCCAATTTGTTTGTCTTACTTTCTTTTTTAGTTCATTTTAGAAAGAATGCCTTCCTTTTTGAGGACTTCAGTTTCAACTTTCCACATGGCATGCTTAAGACCACCAATATTAAAGGACATTTTGATACATTGTATCTTGTCCTTTAACTATTAGGCCGGGGATCTATCGGAAACAGCCCCTCTATCTCACCTCTGAGGTAGTGGTATGGACTGCAATGCGGAAAAAAGCGACAAGGCTCCGCATCACGCATTACGCGAAGCATGAAGCGATGCGAGCGCATCACTGAAGTGAACCAGCGAAGAAGAAGACGTAGTAGTGGTAGTCGCACAGTAAAGAAGAAGAAGTCACAACAACAAGAACAACATACACAGTGTATTCCCACAAGAGTGGGGTCTGGGGAGGGTAAGATGTACGCAGTCCATACCACTACCTCCGAGGAAGTAGAGAGGTTGTTTTCGATAGACCCCCGGCTCAAAGTAGAGAACAGTAAACAAAGGGATGGAAAACATAATAGAAAATCAGGAATAAGAAATAATAAAATAGACATCAGAGAAATATGAAATACGAGACATAAGGGCGACACGGAATAAGAAAATAGGTACTAAGATATAAGACCTAGTGCACCCACCTAGTAATAACCTACACTCCCATAACAAGGACACTATGAACACGGACCTAAGCTTACTAACCCTCTCCAGAGGGCAAGCTACACAACCCACACCCCGCATTAGCCTTCAACCCTTATCCGCGACCTCCACACCTTCCTATCTAGGGTCATGTCCACAGTCAGCTGGAGTTGCTCCATGTCATGTCTAATCACCTCCCTCCAGTATTTCTTCGGCCTACCTCTACCCCTCCTGAAGCCATCCAAAGCAAGCCTCTCACACCTCCGGACTGGGGCATCCGCACTCCTCCTCATCACATGCCCAAACCATCGCAGTCTACCTTCCCGCAACTTGTCTTCCACTGAAACCACTCCACCTTCTCCCGAACAGTCTCATTTCTTACTCTGTCACCTCTAATAAGCCCACACATCCAACGCAACATTCTCATTTCCGCCACATTCAATTCTTGGATGTGCGAGTGCTTGACTGGCCAACACTCCGCACCATACAACATGGCCGGACAAACTGCCAATCTATAGAATTTGCCTTTAAGCTTAAGGGGCACCTTCTTATCACACAACACTCCCAAGGCTAGTCTTTACTTCATCCAACCTGCTCCAATACGTTTAGAGACATCCTCATCAATCTCACCATTCCCCTAAATCGTAAATCCAAGATACTTAAAACTGTCCATCTTACAGACATCCTGGGAGTCCAACCTCACCACTCCCTCGTCCTCCTGTCGCAAGTTACTAAACTTACATTCTAAATACTCAATTTTGGACCTACTCAACCTAAACCCCTTAGACTCAAAGGTTTGCCTCCAAACCTCCAATTTGCCATTCACACCCCCTCGCGTCTCATCAATCAGCACCACATCATCCGCAAATAACATACACCAAGGCACCTCGCCTTGAAGGCTCCGCGTCAACACGTCAATCACCAATGCAAAAAGGAACGGACTAAGAGTCGATCCCTGATGCAACCTGGTCACGATCGAAAACTGCTTTGAGTCTCCTCCCGCCATTCTCACCCGGGTCTTCCCTCCATCGTAAATGTCCTTAATAGCTCTGATGTACGCCACCAGGACCCCTCTCACCTCCAAGCACCTCCAAAAAACCTCCCTCAGGACTTTATCATACGTCTTTTATAGGTCGATGAACACCATGTGTAAATCCTCAGTGGACGTCAAAGTTAACCTCAGAAAACTGCAACAATGGTAGTCATCGCAGTAGCCTTTTTAAAAAAAAATTAAAATTAACCCTAAATATAAAATCAATATGAAGCAACTCTTTTTTAAATTTAAAATTGACCTTAAAAATAAAATCAACATGATGCGCTCGCATCAGCCACACGCAGTGAGAGGAGCTCGCATCGCTTCGCATCATCATGTTATGCGACTATACGAGCGCATTCCTGAACACTATGCGTACACTTACCCTCTCCGGACCCCACTTGGTGGGAATATACAGGGTATGTTGTTGTACTTATCTTTAATTTCAGAGCATAAGATTCAAAAATCTTCTTCACTTTCAAACTGTGAGAAGTCAAAACCATACAAACAAATTGAAACGGAATAAGTATTATCTTGTTCTTAAATTGTATTACTATTGTTGTTCATTTACTTGACTTATCTTTCCTATTTTGTTGTCAAGTGTTTTCTTTTCCACGGAGTTTCCACTATAGCTTTTACTTGTATATATTTGTCAAACCTGTTTTGGAAACAGTCTTCTTGAGCCGAGGACCTACTGGAGACATCTCCACCACAGAAGCTAGGGTAAGCGTAAGCCCCACTCTCCCCAAACCCCATTGTTGTAGGTGTTGTCAATGGCTCTCCCCAAACCCCATTGTTGTACGTGTTGTCAATGGCTCTGTGAACAGCTATATAGCTACATCGGGTCCATAATTGAGCTAATGAAGATCCAATACTTCACCCAATACACATCAAACCAAGATTAGCAACTTTTGACAACTATGGACCTAGATCAGGACGACACTAACCACACTAACCACAGGAAAGTTGTGGTGCTAAAATTGCTATTTGATAATGTACATCCTCGGCATACAGGGTGTTACTATGAGAATCCTCTGAAGAGAAAAATCACACATATCCAAAGTAGCAGTTCCATCCATTTGCATAGTAAAAGTCAATTCTAATGCTATAAAGAGAAAGTCCAAAGGAAACACCAAATGTAAGTGCCACAAAAATATAAATTGCAACAACAGAAGCATCCATATTAGTATTTGCATAGAACCAAAACTATACATGCCGTTGATGCATTGAGCTTCAAAAGCGTCAATAACAATTAAAAGGTGTAGGAAACACAATATGAATTAGAGAATCCAAGAAAATAAAGAGCACACCTTCACAAGCAATGACTTTCTTCCAGATGTAGAAGTAGTAATGACACCCATGGATTTCCTATCACGGTCAAATTCAAGAGTACCAATACGCTTTTCAATTTTGTTCCATGTGTAAGAGCAACCTACATTCAGCTAACTGAAGTTAGAAAATGTTGCAGTGTAAACGAAGACCATAACCATAATAGAACAGCAACCACAACTCACGGAGGCCATCTTTGTCACTTGAAGAGGAAATGGAATTGACGCCATCAGGAAGTCCCATTTTCTCGACCAGAACCTTATATCACATCAAGAAACTCTAAATAAGTCACCAGAAAGCTTTAAGAAAGCGAATACAAAAAGTTTTTAGTGCATATAACTGTATTTTTGAAAAAAAAAAAAGCACATCAGGGATAATTTACTTAATTCATTCTTATGTTTGTGTCAGGCAGGGAGGGGTGGTGGCCAGCAGAAACAAATTATAGATAAATATTAAACAATGTCGATGTCAGAAATTAAATTCCACCGATAAATCACGAATCCACATTCCAAACAATGATAAACCATATCTAACAAAATAAAGCTTAGGAGTAACTGAATACTAGTCTAGCATAATACACTCACATAGTGGATAGAGAGCAGAGATATGAATCTGGAAAGATAAAGAGAAGCAATCCAATTCAAATATAAACAGTACCTTTAGTGCTGCTTCAGTGGGCAGTCCACTGGCAACATAGTGCTGACCAGATTTTTCAACTCCAGAATCATTGCAGACAGCCGCAATTTTCGCTATCATTTCGAGGTTAGCGTCCATACGACCCGTTGACCAATCTTGTATCTTTCCATCAAAGGGATCATAGGTGGTCCCTTCAACAATGAAGGATCGCAATGTGTTAGGCTTGGCACCCATAGCAACAAGCTTGGACACAGCCATCTGATTAGTGGTCAATGTTCCTGTTTTGTCCGAGCAAATAACAGTTGTACAACCAAGAGTTTCTACACTAGGCAATTTACGAACAAGCGCATTCTTAGCAGCCATCTTGCGTGTGCCAAGTGCCAAACAAGTTGTAATAACTGCAGGCAGACCTTCTGGAATCGCAGCAACTGCCAATGCCACTGCAATTTCAAAATAATAAGTGCACTTCTCGAACGAAAACTTGAAATTCCTAGGCCACCCATCAACAAACTCCCAAGTGAGGAAGTATTTCACGTTAATCAGCCACACCAACACGCAGATGACACCAATTATGGCAGTTAAAGCTTCTCCAAACTCATTTAGCTTTTTCTTCAACGGGGTATCTTCCTCTTGTTGTGATGCTTCATGAATCTGTGAGTGCACCTGCCCAATTTCGGTATCCATCCCTATTTCAGTAACCAAACAAATACAATTTCCATTCACCACAGTCGTTCCAGCAAATACCATACATTTCTTCCCTTGAATATCAACATCTTCCGGTACAGCTTTAGTGGTCTTGCTAACTGCCTCACTCTCACCCGTCAACGATCCCTGTTCAAGCCTCAGAGTCGAACTGATCAAACTCAAAACCCTCATATCAGCTGGTACTTTATCTCCGACTTTCAACTCAACAATATCCCCCGGTACAAGCTCTTTAGCAGGCAAACTAGAAAACCTTTTCCCATCCCTAATCACACATGCAGTCTCTGACTGAATTTCCTTCAAAGCCTCCAAAGCCTTTTCGGCATTACTCTCTTGCCAAACACCAACCGCAGCATTAACAATTAAGATCAAGAAAATCACTAAAGGCTCAACGAAAGCCGTGATCTCCTTTTGACCACCTTTTTCTCCATCTAACCAAGCCAAAATAAATGAAACCACCGCAGCACCAAGCAAAATCCTAACTAACGTATCGTTAAACTGATCTAAAATCAACCTTAAAATCGATTGCCCTTCGTGCTTCTCCAATTCATTAAAACCGTAGATCTGCCTCCTTTTAACAACCTCATCCTCACTCAATCCACAATTCCTATTCACCTCGAATTTCTCCTCACATTCCTTCACGTCTTTCGACCACGCCGGGAAAACTTCCTTATCTGATACACTCTTACCACCTAAATTCTCCCTTTTACCATAATCTTCACCTCCTTTTCCCATTTATAACCTCCAGAATCGACAAAATCTAATAAATATCCAACCAAATTTCCTCAAAATGAAAAAATACTCCTGAAATTCAATCAAAATCAAAAATCAAAACGAAGTCTCACGATCAACGATTAAAAAACGAAGATCTAGAACAATCGGAAGTACGATAGAAGCTTCTAGAAGATCTACGTACAAATTACGTAATCAAAATAGATGCCGGAGATTGCTTACCGGAGGAGTGGAGATTCGCCGCCGTAGACGTCGCCGCCACCGGAGAAGAAGATGAAAGAGCGAGAGTTGTTATAGTACAAGGGAACTTTGGATAGCTATTGTGCGTCTCTGTCTCGGGAAACTGTAGAGTGAGAGAATCGAAAAATAAGAGATCTCTGCCTCTTTGCTTTATACTATAATACTACATACAACCAAAACAAAAATGATAAGAAATATTTATTGATAAATAATCAATTTTAATATCAAAAATATATTTTCAGTTTACTTCATTTTTCAAGCATATTAAGAAAATACATATATATATATATATATATATATATATATATATATTCATATTTTACTTTTAACATTGAATATCCATAAAAACATTATCTCTATTTCTATTCAAATGGCGCGAGATATAATAGGCTTTGATTTCTAGCGAGCTCGAAAAAATTTTTAGGAGGTAATAGTAAAATATACGGATGCTTTATTCTCACTCTATCAATCTACTATGTAAATTAATTGGATATGCAATTATTGTAACGTTAATTACTTGTTTCTTAAAAGTATTTTTCAAAATATAAGATTAATTTTAATTAATATAAATATTATAATAAATATTTATACTAGTTATTATTTTTAAAAAAATAAATAATATCTAAAGTGAATAACTAAAAGTGAACAGGCTAAATAATAAAATAAGGATAATAATAATAATAATAATAATAATAGGGAGAAGGTGAAAAAGTGGAGCGGCTTCTCCGTAGTTTCTTGCTTTTAATGGACTCTATATTATTTTATTCTTTATTCAATTTTTTTTCAGCTTTTGCTGTTTCTTGAAAAATTGTCTAGAAAGCTCTATGGTTCAATAAATTGACTGTTCTACCCTTTTCTATAGGTAGTTATTTACAGAAAAAAAATAAAAGAATCAACGCTTGTTCGAAGCAAAAATACAAAATAAAGAAAGTCAATGAATTTAGAAATGATAGTGAATATTATCTCTTTTTTAACTTTTCAAAAAATGATATTAAATAAATGCAACATTAAAAACTATAAAGGAAATATCAAAAGATAAAAGTGAGGACAATATAAATATTGAAAACAACTAAATTAAATGAAACAAGAGTAATAAAGTCGAAAATAAGATAATGTTAACTTGCAAGTTGCAATAGAGGAACGTAGATACTTCAAACTAAATTCATACGATATATTTATACTTAAAATTTTAATAACATTTTATGCCCGGCCGCTCGACGACGGAGGCAATCCACCTGGTACGGAGGTTGGTGGAGCAGTATAGGGAGAGGAAGAAGGATCTGCACATGGTGTTCATCGACCTGGAAAAGGAGTACGACAAAGTCCCCAGGGAAGTGCTTTGGAGATGCTTGGAGGTGAGTGGAGTACCGCAGGCATATATCAGAGTAATTAAGGATATGTATGAGGGAGCGAAAACCCAGGTGAGGACGGCGGGAGGAGACTCAGAGCATTTCACTGTCCTGACAGGATTGCATCAAGGATCTACTCTTAGTCCCTTTTTGTTTGCGTTAGTAATGGAGGTGTTGACGCGGCGTATCCAAGGGGAGGTGCCGTGGTGTATGCTTTTTGCAGACGATGTAGTCTTGATAGATGAGACTCGAGGGGGTGTGAATGACAAATTAGAGTTGTGGAGGCAAACCCTGGAGTCTAAAGGGTTCAGGGTGAGCAGAACCAAGACAGAGTATGTGGAATGTAAGTTTAATGACGTGAGGCGGGAGAATGAGGTAGTAGTGAGGCTAGAAGCACAGGAGGTTGGGAAGAGGGATAAGTTCAAGTATCTCGGGTCCGTGATCCAGAGTAGCGGTGAGATTGACGAGGATGTCTCGCACCGTATTGGGGCGGGATGGATGAAGTGGAAACTCGCATCGGGGGTGCTGTGTGATAAGAAGGTGCCGCCCAAGCTTAAAGGCAAATTCTATAGGGTGGTAGTCCGTCCGGCCTTGCTGTATGGAGCGGAGTGTTGGCCAGTTAAGAAATCCCACATTCAAAGAATGAAGGTGGCAGAAATGCGGATGTTGCGCTGGATGTGTGGACTGACCCGAGGGGATAGAGTTCGGAATGAGACTATCCGGGAGAAGGTGTGACTTCAGTGGAGTGTAAGATGCGGGAAGCACGATTGAGATGGTTCGGACACGTGAAGAGGAGGGGCATGGATGCCCCGGTCCGTAGGTGTGAGAGGCTAGCGTTGGATGGTTTTAGACGGGGTAGGGGTAGACCGAAGAAGTACTGGGGTGAGGTGATTAGGCGGGACATGGAACAGTTACAGCTCACCGAGGACATGACCCTAGATAGGAAGGTCTGGAAGATGCGAATTACGGCAGAGGATTAGGGCCAGTTCGGGTCGCTAGTGTAGGGAACTAATTGGTGGGGGTGTATTCCTGTTATGATTCCGTATTCAATGTTCCGTGCTCCGTGTTCCATGTTTATTACGAATATGTGTGCTTTCCTCTGCTTTATATTCCTGCATTCATACTTTACTCTGTTTTATATTCCTTATGGGTGCCGTATCTATGTTATGTCATCTGTTTCTGTGCTGTACTATGTGTTTGTGTGATACCTCGTTACTTGAGCCGGGGGTCTTTCGGAAACAGCCTTTCTACCTCATCAGAGGTAGAGGTATGGACTGCGTACATCTTACCCCCCCAGACCCCACTAAGTGGGAATACACTGGGTTTGTTGTTGTTGTTGTTGTTGAAAATTTTAATAACATTAAATATCAAAACTTGAACTATTTATATAATTTAATATTAGAGATGAAATAAATTTCCATGATAGCGTGATACACAGTATCCAGCCAAACATTTAATGTGGCGAACTTTATCAACATTTATAATAATCTCAACAAATTATTTGGCTGGTTGCTTATAATCTTGCCTTTTGAATTTCCTTCAGATAAAAGGAAAATAATGATTAATCATCGCTTTTCAAGTGCAAGGGCTATTTTCGTCATTACAGCACCAGGTAGGTGGGGCATTATCAAAATTTTTTTTTTTTTCTATTATATAGAAGAGTGGTTCTCTTTCAATTACCAAAAAACCCAATTACTTTCACATAATTACATATTATACTCCAATATATAATAATTTTATTATTTTATCATAATAATTTAAATATTTAATATATTTTATTAATTTATATTAATTAACTATAACTATATATTGAAAGTACAATTTATTTATTTATTTAATTGTCTATCGTGTTCAAAATTAATTTGTTGCCACAAATCACAATAATTAATAATTTAAAATATTTAAAACACATATAGAAATTTTATTGATTCTTACCAAAAAATTCTTCTACTCCCACTTAATTACATATCATGCTCCAATATATTATAATTCCATTGTTTCATAATAATGATTTAAATATTTAATATATTCTATTAATTTATATTAGTTAACTATAACTACATATTGGAAGTAAAAAAATTTTATTTATTTAATTGACTATCATGTTCAAAACTAATTTATTACCATAAATCACAATAATTAATAACTTAAAATATTTAAAAGACATATAAAAATTTTATTGACTCTCATTATTTTAGCAATGCCACATAAATTGAGATAAAAAAAAAAGTACTGCAAATCATAATAATTAACAACTTAAAATAATTAAAAGATATATAAAAATTTTAGTTGACTCTCAAAATTGTATCGAAGCCACATAAATTGGGACACAAGGAGTAATGTATTATTTGATAATTATGTAAAAACTACTATAAATCACAATAATTAACAAGTTAAAATACTTTTTTTAAAATAGATAAAAGTTCTATTCAACTTTCAAAATTTTATTGGTACAGCATAAATTATGACAAAATAAAAAATTATCTTAATTAATTGCAACAAAATATTTAAAGTAAATCAATTTTATTATTTTAATTGACTTTTATATTAAAAATAATTTTTTATTTATTTATTTATTTATTTTAGTAAATTTAAATTTCAAAATTACTTTTTCCTTATATAGAAATACTAATATTTAAACTTAACTTTAAATTTTAAAATTAAAAAATTAATGAATTTAATTTAATAAAATAACATTCTAATGAATATTTTCTTAGAATTTGTGTTGGGTCAATATGTATCAGTTAAAAAGAAATAAAAAAATATATAGTAAAATTTTATTATTGTGAAAGATAAATATAATGCACTATCCAATAATGTTTAATAATATCATATTTTGCATATGCAAATATAGCATCTCGTATTTAATTAATATACTATTCCGGTGAATTATCGATGATTACTTTTGGATATGATAAAATTATATTAATTTTTATAGTAATAACATAATTAATCACTCTTAATTAATTATTATGAGTCATCTAGGCATTAAGAAAATAAATAATATTTAATTAAAAATAAAATAGACATAAAATACAAAATTAACTCTTAATATTTTAAATTAAATTTTCGTCTTTCGAACGATGATTTTACTATATCACTCCTTATTATAAGTTATTTATGTATTAAAAAAATTAGAATAACAAAATGATATGTCAACATAAAATATTTGATTGACTATCAAAATTATATTAGTGTCACATAAATTGGGACGGGACAGAAGAAGATATAAAGCAACATATATTATTTGAAAATGAAATAAAAAGTACTTTAAATAACAATAATTAACAAAAATAAATTAAAAATTGATTGATTTCTACTTCAGTTGCTTCAGTCGTGATTTTACTATATCACCTCTAATTAATTATTATGGTCATTTAAGTATTGTGCCACATAAGTTGAGATAGAAAAATATTATAAATCACAATGATAAAAAATTTAAATTATTTAAAAAACATAATTGGTTGTCGTCTACACAAAATTCTGGACAAAGAAAGTAGCATATATTATTCAAAAATTTCATAAAAAGTATTATAAATTACAATTGTTAACAACGTAAAATATCTAAAAACAATTTAATATGTTATATATTTCAAAAAAAAATTACATGAAAAATACTTGAAATCACAATAATTAACAACTTAAAAATTTTAAAAGATATAAAATATTTGGTCGACTCTTGAAATTATATTAGTGTCACTGAAATTGGAATAGAAGAAAAGTATTATAAATCACAATAATTAAAAATTTAAATTATTTTTAAAATATAATTGACTATCAATGCCACAATAATTTGGATAAGAAAAGTAACGTATATTAATTTGAAAATTAGATTAAAAATATTATAAATTAAAATAGTTAACAACTTAAATCATCTAAATACATATTAAAATAACATATATTGAACTCATGCTAGATTCCTGATGAATCCTAGAAAATATATATAATTTTTTTATTTAAAAAGTTCATTAAAATTTATTAAAATTGAAAAATAAATAAATATCTTAATATTGGGTCCGTGCTGACATAAGTTATGCTCTTCTAGTTAGCCCATAAATGCTTTAACCCGTTATGAAATCGCTTTAGAAGGGGGTAGTTTAGCCATCATCAATTCAACCAATAAGAATTCGCCACGTAATGAACAGATGGAAATCTGCTATGCTAACGCATTTATGCTGACGTGGAAACCTCCTATTGGATGCACTTAACTGGAAGGATTGTGTAATAGACAGTGGATCAACTACTCCATGTTTAAGTTAATTAATCCTTTTTAAAATTAACTAATCTAAGTTAATTACTATATTTAATGAAAAGGGTAATTTCCAGGTGCTTACCTTGTGCTAAAGAAAAGGGGCTTAGAATAATACAAAGAGTGATGACTAGGGATGCCTAGGGATACAGCATATTCCTTCTTTGTGGACATACTTTTACTAATTGTATTTTATATTATTGTACTATTTTATTTTATTTTGAATCTATGGCAGGTCTCCTTTGTTTTAGGAGTTTATATTTATTTATTATTAATTAAGATGGGAGAAATAAAATTATTGTTAGATTTGTAACAGTTGGCCGAATTAGTTGAGCTGGTGACCTCTTAAATCAGGGTCTATCGGAAACAACTTCTCTACTTCTCTTGAGCTAGTGGAATGGTCTGTGTACACTCTACCCTTCCCAAACCAAATTAAGTGGGAATACACTGGGTATATTGTTGTTATTGTTGGTGGTGGTGATGACTTCTGAAATGAGGCTTTTCAGATTTAAAATTCTCTGCATGAGTTCTCAGCCGAACTCATCGCACGAAACCCGCCAAATGCGATTTAAATGGCATAAAGTTTGTGAGCTACTATTATATTAAAGCGAGATTTACCTAATTTGACTCGAGAAATAACAATTATAAATTCCTTAAATTCCTTATCGACAATATATTTTTATTTCATTTAAATTTCGATTGGGAGTAGTTATATGGACTATTGTTGGTAATTTGTTAGGGAAAAGACATTGTTTTTACCCCAAACTATAGTTGAAAAGTCGAATCCACACCTAAACTATATAAGTAACCTATTACATACCTTAACTATAAAAAGATGATATTTTTTACACCCTGTCAGGCATTACACCACTTGCATGTGGTGTGGTATTTTACATACGCTACTAAGTCAACGTCACGTCAGCTTAATCCGAAAAAATAATAAATTTATTATTTTCATAATTTTTTTTTTAAATTTATTTTTTTCGCTTCTTCTTCAATGTCTAAAACTTCCATTCTTGTCAATGTCCAAAATCTCCATTACCTCCATTACACCATATTCACTACCATAAACTTTATCCCACCAACAAAATTATCATAACAATTAATTTCTTCTAACATTGTTCTTCATCCGTAACCCATCGTCTTTTCTTACAAAAAAAATAAAAAAATTCTCAGCCATAATGGTCATTATTGTTTCAAGAAATGATCACTCGATTGTTGGCCTCTGTGTTTTAAATGGTAATGACCAATACATTTTCGTACTTTTTCTATTTGTTTTTCAGCTATAATTTTTAAAAAAAACTAATATGGTAGCAAGCTCCATTTTTGGATGGATGAATAATTAACAGACAGAGAGGAGAAAGTTGACGATGAATCCGACTTTTTCGACGAGAATTCACCTGAAAATATCTTTTCTACAAAATTTTATTTATATTTTTATAAAATTTGATTTTGCCCGTTTAAACATCAAATACAATTTAATTTAGTTCATTGTGAAATTGACACTAATTCGATGAAGGTGGAGGATGAATTGTGTTATTTGGGGATGGGGTTGGAATTTGGAGGTGGGGTGATGAAGAAACTGTGTTGGTTGGGATGGGGGTGATGAAGAAGAAGATAGTTTGGGGTTGGGTTTGGAGTTTTGGGGTGGGGGTGATGAAGAAGATGATGATTTAGGGGTGGGGGTGATGAAGAAAATAATTGTTTGGGGGTAGGGGTAGGGAGATGGATGCTGGGGGTTGGGGGAGGAGTATTTTAATTTTTTTAATTTTTTTTTGCATTAATTTTTTAATTTAAACTCGTTATTTTTTATTTAAATAATTATGTATTTTTCACGTCAGATCTAGGGAGTAAAAAACATCACTTTTTTATAGTTAAGGTGTGTAATAGGTCACTTATATAGTTTAGGTGTGGATTCAACTTTTCAACTTTTGTTATTTAATAGGCTGGACGCGCCTAAAATAAGTGTAACATACACGCCTTAGAATGGGGGGCGCGGGGAGGTAATAATATCACTTTTATATAGTTAAGGTGTGTAATAGGTCACTTATATAGTTTAGGTGTGGGTTCGACTTTTCTTGTATAGTATGGGGTGAAAATAATGTCTTTTCCCAAATTTGTTGGGTTCTGATAAGGGTACGATCATGATCGGGATCCAATGCGTCAAGACTCGAGCTCGGGGGGCTACCCATCCTAGGAACAAGTTTGAAGTGTAGAGAACAAGTCCTACAAGCTCCAAAACTGTTCACTGTTCATCCGCGTTCACTGTTCATCCGCCCTTTGCAAGGGTTTTTTAGTCATTTGTAATAAGTTAACCTAGGTATAAATAGAACCTCATTAGGTCATTTTTTTGGGGGGGGGGGGTTGAAGAATATATTTTGTAGCCTCTTTGAGAGTCTTTAGCAAGGTGGAATTCTTGTGTTGATCATTTGCTTAGAAACGGAGATTGCTTAAGAATTCTGGTTCCCTTGAGGTCACGTAAGAGATAGGTTTAGGTTTTGTGTGATATTAAAGGTCCAAAAGTGGAATAAGCTTTTGGGTTGTTAATATTATACCATCCCTTACTCTATCTATCTATCTTTACTTTCTTATAATCGTTTGTCTATATCTAGTGCAATCCGTTTGTGTTCTTGTCTTGTAACCGTGTGTTGTTGTTATTACATCTTGTTCATCAAGTGTTGTTGCTGTTTTAGTGTGTTTTACTCTTGATATCACTTCCCTTCTTGTTCTTCTTGCGAATCCGAGAGAGGTCATCAAAAGGGTCCATAGTTCTTGAACTAGTGGACTGATTTTGGTTTTTGTGTTGTTGTGTTCTTGGGGAGTTTGGTATCATTTGGTATCAGAACAAGGATGGTTGTGTTTCTACACTACCAATCTTGGGTTCTCTTGGACGAAAAAAAAAAGCTGAAAACTGAAAAAATTCCAGAAAAGTGCAAATCTGTCCATTTTGTGTTCTTGACCAAAAATTGTGTTGTTGTTATCTTGGCCAAGATTTGTTTGTTGTGTGTCTAGAACTTGTAGTCTTTTGTTTGTTTAGAGTGTTTCTAGTGTTGGTTTCTTTCTCATCAACACTAAAAAGTGTTCAAATCTAAGATTGAACTTGAACTTGTTGAAATTGTTGATGTAAACAAGGTGTGGCCGAGTTGGATATTGTTGTTACCTAAACCTTGGCCGATTTGATTGTCTTGTTGTAGTGGAGTTGGAAACTGAAATTGTTGTTGTTCTTGGAGTTGTTGTTGTGTTCTTAAGGTTCTTCACCCTTTCATCATCTTGTTAATCCTTAAAGTGCAAACTAGATCTAAAAAGGTGAAAGACAAACTTGTAGTAGTTGATAGTGAAAGACTTATCCCTATCACTTCAAAGACTTTTCATCTACTTTTCCTTGATTTAAGGACCTTGTTTCAAGGAGAAAGTTCAAAGAAGTCAAGTTTTGCTTTTGAAATTTGAACAAAAAGGCTCCAAGACCAGTTTTCCCTCCATTAACCAAATCCACCAATTCCAAATTGTATATTGATCAAGATTTGAAATTGGGAAATAAAATTTTGATAAAACTCGAGGCCAATAGTGGAATTCCACGTCACTAAAGTACTGTTCACGCAATATTTTTGAGTTCAAATTTTAGATTTCTTAGTTTCATTTTATTGTTTCCTAGTTTCGTTTGTTTGCTCGACACTAATTGATAACCTAGTAATCCCCTACTAGCTTGTAAGTTAGTTTTGTGTATGTTCTTCGTGTTAACATTGTTTGTTGTGTGCTTTTCTCATTTTTGAGTCGTAGTATCTTTTTTGGTTCAAGTTCGTACATTACTTATTTGAGTCATTTCAAACAAGAATCTACTCCGACCTCGAGCCACAATTGGGACCAAGTAACCTCATTGGAGTATAAGCGAATCATCAACACTTGTAAGGCTAATAGAGTGAAAAATCTAAAGTGTAAAAGTAAGGGATCGTGGAATATTTTGAGATTCATTGTGGACTGTTTTGTGATGAATTGTGGACTGATTTTTGCTAATCTTTAATGTGTTTGTTGTTTTCGTGTTTTTTGCTTAGTAGCTCTTGATGGGTACAATGGCGAATGAAGCTGAAATGCCTAGTTGGGTTAAATCCATCATGGCAAAGCTTGATGTCATAGACAGAATGAAAGAAAGATTGGAAGGGACAGAAGGCTCTCTGTGCAAGAAGTTGGATAACTTGATGGAGCATCCAAGCCTTCCTAATCAAATTTCTGTGAGTGGCTATGCTCCACATGAGCTACAAGGTAATCAAAATAACTTTTGCACTATAGTGAATGAGGATAATAGCCAACTAAGTGTGAATGATAGTTTGTCTTTAAGTGAGCCGAATGTTCCTTCATTTTGTGATGATAATGTACAACTTGAGATTGTGGATACACTAGTTGATTCACCTAGTGTTGAAGCCATTGTGGAAAGTGGTAGTTCATTGTCTTATGGAAGTCATGAAGACCAACTTGTGTGTGAAAATGATGATGTTGAACATATTGGCCGAATGACTAAGGATGACCCTCTAGTTGTTTTTGTTATTGACCATGATAGTATAGAGGGGATGTTTGATCATTATTGTAGTAGTATTGGGGTAAGAAAGTGTATTTCCAACTGGTGCCCATGGACACTCTACCCATTTGATTTCGGTGATAATTTGAAGTGTGGTGATGAGGATGTCTTTTGGAATGACTTGAATGTGCATGAAATGTATGGCTTTCCTCTCTCGGCTTTCAAGTCTAATTGTTGTTCCAAGAAGAGTATATTTTCCACTTGATAAGCGACGCTTGTTCCTTGTTTCTTGTCACACTTATGTGGATAAACTAGTTGATTCTCCCTTGGTAGGGTATTCGTGTAAGAGGGATATTTGGGTATATGTGAAGTTTGACCCACCTTGGCAAGATGCTATGATTGATTACACTAATCCTAACCCTCATACCTTGAGGAACTTTTGTTTGCTTGTCCTTTCTATTGCTTTGCAAAGTTTGGATTCGAGGACGAATTCTTTCTAAGGAGTGGAGGATGATACGGGTACGATCATGATTGGGGTCCACTGCATCAATACTCGAGTTCAGGGGGCTGCCCATCCAAGGAACAAGCTTTGAAGTGTAGAGAGCAAGTCCCACAAGCTCCAAAACTATTCACTGTTCATCCGCGTTCACTGTTCATCCGCCCTTTGCACGGGTTTTTTAGTCATTTGTAATAAGTTAACCTAGGTATAAATAAAACCTCATTAGGTCATTTTTGGGAGATTTTTGGAGAATATATTTTGTATCCTCTTTGAGAGTCTTTAGCAAGGTGGAATCCTTGTGTTGATCATTTTCTTAGAAAAAGAGATTGCTTGGGAATTTCGATTCTGGTCACATAAGAGATAGATTTAGGTTGTATGTGATATTAAAGGTCCAGAAGTGGAATAAGTTTTTGGGTTGTTAATATTATACCATCCCTTTGTCTCTCTATCTATCTTTACTTTCTTGTAATCGTTTGTCTATATCTAGTGTAATCCGTTTGTGATCTTGTCTTGTAATCGTGTGCTGTTGTTATTGCATCTTGTTCATCAAGTGTTGTTGCTATTTTAGTGTGTTTTACTCTTGATATCACTTCCCTTCTTGTTCTTCTTGCGAATCCGAGAGAGAATATCAAAAGGGTTCATAGTTCTTGAACTAGTGGACTGATTTTGGTGTTTGTGTTGTTGTGTTCTTGGGGAGTTTGGTATCAGGTTCGAAGAAATTACACCACTCCATGCCTCTATGGTAAAGGTTATCTATAAAAATATAGTCATAGAAATATCGGATTTCTTCAAGTGTACGTGTGTTGTACGAGTGCTTCTTGTCTAGCTGTCAATCGATATAAATATAAAAAAGAAAAATAATTTATTGAAAAATAACAACTGACTTTAAAGACGAAATATAGTCACTTAAATAAAAATTTATTTTCCAACGTCACATAACGGATAATAATAACAAAAATAACATATAGTAATAGATTAAAAACTACAATAAAACAACACGATTAAACCTAACATTTACACAAAAATCACTCAAAGCACAAACATTCATCTACCAGATGTAAATTAAAACAAAACAATATCATAATCAAGATATCAGTATAATACAATTAAATCTAACTTTTACATAAGAATTTCTCGAATTCCATCCGAACGTTCATCTACCACCTATATTAGGTAGAAAAAACAACATATACTAATAGAACAAAAACTACAATAATCGAGATATTAGAATAATATAATTAAACCTAACCTTTTACATAAAAAATTCCCAAAATCAAATCGAACATTCTTCTGCGATATAAACTTGAACAGAACAGAAACTACAACAAAACAATATGATAATTAAGATATTAGAACTATATGATTAAACATAATCTTTACATAAAAATTCATCAAAGCCCGACTAAACATTTATTTGTCTACAATATAAACTCATAATTAATGAAACTATTCATTCATCTACAATATAGACTCGAAATTGATGAAACTATTATAGACCGCACCTTCAAAGGTCATGACCCCTAAAAATAAATCATTTGTACCTTTTTCAATTTTATTGGCCTTACATTGGTCTTTATTACATATTAATTAATGGACTTCAACTTTTAAAAAAGGAAAAAAATTGTTAATTAAGGGACGTTACCCTCTTAAAACGAAGAACATAGATACGTTATAGGTTTCCTAGCTATTGTATTGTTCCTTTTTTTTCCTTTTGATGACTTCTTCTAAAATATGGATTTTTCAAAAAGTTTTCTACTTGTAATAACCTACTATAACTATTAACCTCTTTCCTCTTCTTCTTCTTTTTTTTGTTATGTGTAATTTTATTTTTATACCAAAAATAACTAGATAATAGTAAATGACAGTTTTATCTATTGCGAAGATTTTTTTAATGAAGGTCAAAAAGTTCAAATCACTTAACCTTTTTTTTTTTTGTTATGTATAATTTTATTTTTATACCAAAAATAATTAAATAATAGTAAATATCAGTTTATTTATCGCAGAGATTTTTACTGAAGGATAAAAAGTTCAAATTACTTTTTTAAAATTTATGCGATGTCATTTGGATTTTGAGAAACAAATGAAGTTTTTCTTTGACCACAATCTTCTCGTATGTTCTTGGCCGTTTGGTTTGTGGGACTAAAGTCAATAGTTTCGGGATAAAATAATAATCCCGGAATAAAAATGTAACTCACTTGTTTGGTTATAAACATTTGGGATAACTTATCCCGGGATAAGTTATCCACCCAAATGGTGGGATACCAATCCCAAGACGATTTTTCTTTGGTATTAAATTATATAATGACTAAAATACCCTCAAAATCTATGATTTCATTTCACACACACACACACACACATATATATACTAGTATTTTAATTATGAATTTTAATTAAAGTTAAATACTTAATAATTTTGACATAAATTTTATATTTACATTAAAAACTTATTAGTACAACAACAACAACAACAAACCCAGTGTATTCCCACATAGTGAGGTCTGGGGAGGGAAAGATGTACTCAGTTCATACCTCTACCTCTAAAGAAGTAGAAATGTTGTTTCCGATAGACCCCCGGCTCAAGACACGGATAAAAACTTATTAGTAATATATAATAATTTATCAAAAAAAATTAATTCTAAAATTCAAAAAGGATACAATTGCCCTCCAAATTCATAGATTATCACTTTATATACATTACTTTACTTTTTTTTTTTATATATAAAATATAAGGTATTTGTATAGCGAGATAGGTTAGATTTTAATGCGAATGAATATGAAACTAATCATATGAAGTTCAAATTTTTAGATGAGATAAAAAAATAAATTATAAAATTTTGTGTATAATATTTTGTTGTTTCTACACAATTTTTTTATCATTTTTATTTTACTTTTCTACCAATTTACTCAAATAATTTTATCTAAAAATCCAAAAAAATAAATCTAACTACTACATGATTCATCGTTATATATTTTTTGGAGAAATTAAAAAATTCGAACTTACAAATAAAGAGAAAAATCATATGAATCAAATAAATATTTTTTTTATGTTGAGTAATGGAGAATCTAGCTAGCTACTATTTTAAAACCTTTTTCAAAACTATAGCTAATAATATTTTTTCAAATGATTTTACTGATATACATATAGATATACATATACATATATATATGTATGTATGTATGTATATATAACTTTATTTTACTACTATATATAAAAGAGAATATAAGATTTTAGTAGTCCTCGCATTAATTTTTTTTTTTTATCATTTTATCCCTAATTTAAATTTTAATTACTCTACAAATTTTCATTCATTTTGATAAATTTGAACAATTATATGAGCTTATTAAATGCTACAATAGTGATGAATAATAAAAAAATGATAGTGACACTATAAAAACTATTTATACAATCAAGTTTAAATGCAAAGATTTATTGTTTTTCTATTTTGTAGAAATGTTTATTAATCGTACTTTAGATTTTTATTTTTCCTAACAAATTTATCATGAACATAAATTTTTATTTTTCCTAACAAATTTATCATGGAAAAGTTATTAAAGTATGTTGACATTCCCTTTCTAACTTAATACATGCTTAATTATTAAATAAAAAAATATTTTTATATTTATCTAAAAATATTTGAATTTTTTTTTAAAAAATAATTTGACTCTCCAAATATTAATGATACTAAATAATGAAACAATGAGAGTAATTCTTTTTCACATTTTTTGATGATGAATTTTTTTGAGAAAAAATGAGATTATCAATATTTTATGGAATTTAGAACAAAATAAATAATTTAAAATGAAATATTAGAGCTTCATAAACATTTAAGAAATATCAACATAAATTTCTTAACATATATTTTTATGAAAAAGAAACTAATAAAGTTAAAAAAAAATTAGTAACTTTTTAATTTCTTTTGTATGATTTAATATGAAGGAAAATAATTAAGCTAAATATTGTGAAGGGTATTTTAGTAAACAAACAATATATTTTTACAAACAATGCACTACATATTATTTTTAATACTACAAACCAAACAACCACTGAAAAATAATACCAGGATAACTTATCTCAGGACAACTAATTCCAGCATAACTTATCCTAGCATAACTAATCCCGATATAACTTGTTTTCAAACCAAACAACCCTTGAAATACTTTGAATTGTTAGTATTATTGTAGCTTGTTATATCTTTGAGGCAAAGTTTGCTGCAAGTACATACTGTTGACTTTTGAATTACAAATAACGTTTAATATTGATAATATTCTTATACATATAGGGAAAATGGTGGGATAAGTTATCTCGAGTTGGATTAATCCCTCCAACCAAATAATGAATTAAGTGATCTTTTATTTTATCCCGGAATAACTTATTCCTTAGATTTTTAATACCTCAAACCAAACGGCCCCATATTATTATAACCCCGTATTTCAACTCATGTGGTACCATTGGAATTTTGAGAAACAAATGAAGTTTCTCTTTGTGCACAATCTTCTCGTACGTTCTTTCAGGCCCTTGGGCTATGGGACTCATCTGAACCACCTTCGACAGAAAATTATGCTTTATATATATTGTTAAAATTATTTTTTATGTATATATAGTAGATGTTGAAACCCTATTGGTTAGTTAGTATGTTCACTTATGACCCCCTTAGTGAAAATCCTGACCCCACATTGCGTTCTTTAAATATTTTGAATTGTTAGTAATTATTGTAGCTATTTATATCTTTGAGGTAAATTTTATTTCAAAACATTGAGGATTGTATACTTGAATTAACACTCAAAATTTAAAAATTTGACTCTTGAAATCTAAACAATATCACAAAAGTTGGAATGATTAGTGTATTAAATATTTCTTCCGCCTCAATTTATGCGGTGATATTTAACGTGGCATGAGTTTACATGAGGAAAAAAAAAAGAAATCAAAATTTGTCCTCTACAATAAATCATAGATTTTTGTACGATTAAAAATTATCTCATTAAGAGTAAAAAAAAACTTAATGTTAAATTATTTACTAATAAAAAAGTATAATTTTTTATATGGATTAAAAAAAATTACAACGATAGACTGGAGGTTAGGAGACAGATCTTAGAATCTAAAGGGTTCAAGTTGAGCGTGACTAAGACAAATTAAAGTACTTTGAGTGCTAGTTAAACGTTGTAACTCACGAGATGGATGTGTAAGGATTGATACACAAGTCATCTACAAAAGAGGTAGTTTCAAGTATATCTAGGATCGATTATTCAAGGTAATGGGGAGATTGACAATGATGTTACACATTGTCTTGGAGTGGGATATATGAAATAAATGATCGATTTTGGTGTCTTACATGATAAGAATGTGCCACCAAAATTTTAAAAGTAAGTTTATAAAGCGGTTGTTAAACAACTGTACTGTTGTATGTGTAAAGTGTTGGTCGGTCAAAAACTCACATGTCCAGAAGCTGAAAGTAGCGAAATAAAGATGTTAAGATGGATGTGTGGGCATATTAGGAGATATACAATAGAAGCAAAGATATTCTAGAGGACATGATAGAGTAATCTTCATGCTGGACTAGATATGAGAGGCATGACTAAGATGATTTGGACTTGTGAAGAAGAATGCACATATTTCCCGATAAGACGACTAAATACATTTTTAGCTTAATTATACTGAGGATATGATTTTAGATAGAAGAACACAAAGGTAAAAGATTAGGGTGAAAGGATAGGAGTAGTTAGTTGTTCCCGTGATCCTCTTATTCTTAGTATTATTAGTATTCCCCTCCTCTTATTAGTAGTAGTAGTATTAGTACTCTCATTCTATCTTATTTTTTGATTTTATTCTTAGTTTTTTCCTATTATTTCTTATGCTTCATTTTTTATAAATGATTTTTCATTACTGTATTTTATTTTCTTACAATTTTGGATATATGGCTACTTGTGTTGAGTATCTATCAAAAATAGTATCTCTTCCTACATAAGTTAGGGATAAGACCGCGCATGTATACATCACCTTCATCATACCCTACTTGTGTAATTTAACTGATTGTGTTATTGTTGTGTGTTTTCGTAGACTAAAAAAAGTACAACTCATAAATTGAACGAAAAAAATATACAAGGAGGAGGAGAAAGAGGGGAGTCACAAAAGCAGAGACCTCACGAGGTCAAAATGCTCTTTAGAAATCCTGCCCTTAAACCCTAAAATTTGCCAACAACCAACAAAAACATGGCCATGATGGTGGTTGGCCAGCCTCCACTGGTGAAGGTTAGACCAATTGCACCTGTAGCGACTGAAGAAGCACAAAAAACCACTTATGCTAACACGATAAAGCCTAATCAATCTCAATCAAAATACAAACACAATTTGCTTAAACAATTAGCATATTTACAAGGAGAGCCATGAATAGTATGGGAAGAAGAGGAGGTAAATCGGATAATTATCAATGAGGATTTACAGTATGTAGTGATAAGGAAGTTTTCATATGGATGGTCAGAGACTTAAGATCTAAGGAGGTTAATTTTGAAACAATATGAATTGAAAGAGAAAGTTAACATAGGCTCACTGAGTAATAGACATATTTTGATTAGGGATACAAGACTAAATGATTATGTGAGTCTGTTATCAAAATGTGAGTCTGTTATCAAAGCCACAATTTACATCACTCACAACTATTGGTCATATCCCATGCGTACCTTAAATGAGATCCTTTGTTTGATCCGGTGGAGAAAACTTTAATAGCTATAGCATAGATATCTTTTTCGTTATTTTCTCCAAAATATTTTAGAGAAGAGGCTTTATTTTCTTTGACAACATTGGTTGGAAAACCTTTGCATGTAGATTTGGCCACTTAAAATAAGATCAAGCCAAGTTGTACAAGGGTCAAAGTTGAAGTTAATTTACTTGAAAAAAATTCAAAAAGGATTAACGTGGGAATGAGAATGACAAGTGGTGAAGTAAAGAAAAAATGGGTGACAATTAGATATGACTATGTGCCCAAATATTGCACGACATGTAATTACATGGGCACAATGAGAGTGAACATTTTGTTATTCATCTAGAATTATCTACCAAAGAGGAGGAAGGAGGACATGAAAAAAGAAAGATAATGAAAAGGACAATCCATCTACAAAAGATAAGGAGGGAGAAGGGAATTTCAAAAGAGAAAAAGGGAAAGCAAAAAAAGGAGAAAGTGCAGAGTTTCAGGAGGAAAAAAGGAAAAATGATTTCAGTAAAGGCAGTCCACCATATAGAGGTAGAATAGAATAGAAATGGAATCCAAGACCACCAACAAAGGGTCAAGAGCTACCTATAGGCAATAATTTTGGGGCTCTGGAGGACAAAAAAGAAGATGGCAAGAAGGAACAACAGAACAAGGAGATAATATTATAAAAGAAGGAATTAAAAAAATCAGTGAGAAAGACAAAGAAAATAAGAAGAAAGAGTAGTCATATATGAGAAATGACATGGTTCATTCAGTTGAATCAAGTAGTATCAATAAATAAAAGGATGACAAAAGATCAATTAAGAATGATACGCACACTGAAGGGGAGGTGAATAAGTTAGGGAAACCATAAAGGTCACTAGAGAAAATAAGTCAGGAGGAAATGGACTTAGCAGGTGATGATTTGATAAATGCACTTTAAAAACAAATAGAGAAAGCAAAATGAGAAAGTCAAAACAAATGTAGAAAATGGTGAAACAGATGAGGAGTGGGAGATAAAAAAAAAAACAGATCCCAAAAATCAAATCATTAACAGATTAGAAAATTAAAAACAAGCAAAATTTAGAAGAAGATTAAAGTATTGAGGTTAATGTGGAGGGGATTAGTAAAAGCACAGACTTGTCACCAAGGCGGATAAGGCAAATCAGAGGGAAGAATAAAAAAAATGACAAAGCTTGTACAGTCACAATTATAGATGAATACGAAGAGGACCAAAACCATAGGTACTTAGTAGACATCATTTGCCGATTGAGCTAAATCATGATATAAATATGATAAAATGCGAGATAAACAAGCTAAGTCAAGGAAAAAGAGTAAATCTGGAAATATGCTCCGACACTATTGTGCATAAATAAATAAATAAATCGAAAATAATAATGTAAAGATCACATAATTATAACTACTAAATTGGCCCCCATAAGCCAATAAGAGCAGAAAAGTAAATAACCCAACATGGGCCCTCATAAGCCCAGAGGGTGCAATTAAAGGAAAGCAAATAATGGAGGAACCATAAACTACCAAGTGTCATGTCATAACCAAGAATCCATCAATACCATATCATATCATAAATAACTCTCAATGTCAGACTAAATCGAAACTCAATAGAATCATTATCATTTGCTGGACTTGAACTGAAACTTATATTGTCAATATCATCATCAATCGCCGAACTTGAATCGAAACTTATATTATCAATATCATTATCAATAGCTGGATTTGCATTGGAACTCATATTATCAGTATCATAATATCATTTGCCGGACTGGAACCAGAACTCATATCATTAATATCATCATCAATTATCGAACTTGAATCAAAACTCAATCATTAATGTTATCGTATAAACTACTTGTTTTTTTAACCGAAATTAGCATCAACACCTAATATCAAACCATTATAACTATTTAGTATCTACTATCCTCAAAGTCCCATAATAAGTATTTCAAAGTGTTATAACAAGCGTGTAGAGGTCTACCAAAATTAACTTAAGTCTTGGCTTAAGGTGGGACGAAGGGGCCTATTTTTAATCTCCAAAATTAGGCAAATTCTACTCTGAACTAGATTAAGGTATCTAAATCGACATGTAGATGTTAAATAAGCCATAACTATCCCTAAGATAGAAATTCTTCCTAAAACATTAGCAACTAAGTCAATCACGCCTAAACTATGGTTCGAAGATAGCCTAAACAATCCAAATAATACTAATTGCACCAACCATACTTTCAATACCTAAATCTCATCCCATATCTAGCATAATATCATGATCATACTATGAAATAGCTCAATCTATAAAGAGGATAAACCTAGCCTACTTGGACGCCATAGAATTCACTAAACCAATAATTTTCCCATTCGAGAAGCTTCTACAAGATGTCGTACTATCAAAATCATAATTTACTCGTTAAAACGAGTACAATTATACCAATATTACACTATTGTGCTTCGAGTCTAGAATCATGTAAAAATTCTATGTGGGGCCTATTTGCGAAATCACACTTTTGAAAATAACAAAACATCCCTCTATGCTCGAGGAATAATTACCCTTAAAGATGGATGAATTTTGAGCTCTAATGGTTCTGCAATCAAGCTCAAGCTTGTAAGGATTTTATAAAACTATGAAGGATTCTATCAAGAAATTAATGGACTCTTACCATAAATTCGAAGAAGAAACACGTAAATTAACTTCACCCAAGCTCCAAAATCACCCACAAATAATTCTCCCAAGTTTTTTCACCTTTTTGGATTTTATAACCCCGAGAATGAATAAAAAATGGAAAAAATCAAGCTAAGTAGGATTTTTATACCCTTCTTAGGTGTACAGGTGTCGCTTAAGCGAACATCGCTTAAGAGACCAAGTGTCGCTTAAGCAATACTTGACTCTATCACGCCTATCGCTTAAGCACCAAAATTTCTTAAGCGATACCTATTGCGCCTTGGAAAATCTCTTAAGATAGTTGCTGGTCGCTTAAGCGATGCACCAACACCAGCTGAGACTTACAATTTTTTGGAATTTCACCAACTCGTGAGATTCACCTGGAATCCCGTATACACAAACGAACTATGCTACTCTATCAATTTCGATGTTTTAGACTCAATGTTGCAGTCAAAATTTTCATCCGAGGTTGTTTCGATGAAAAATGGGTCTTACACCCACTTGCTATTTTTCTTAACTTCCGACCAATAGCTCGAAATGAGTCTGAGAGCCTCGAGACTCGGACCAAGGATCCACCTAGCCAAAAATTAGTATTTTGGAGCTGTTGAAATAGTCAAAATTGGCATACAAAGTTGTTTAATTGAAGTTTTTGCCTAATAGCCAATTTGAACCAATGAAGACTTCAAAACAGGGAACTAGCCCTAAAAACCAAACGAACTACCTGGTAACCAAACTGTCAATTCTAGCAACTCATAAATGACTTGGGATAGTTATAAGAAAGCTCTAAATAGAGAAAATAAATAGAAATAAAGAAATGACATAGAGGTTCATTATAACTGCCAAGATCGACATAAAACCATTGTACAAACAACAATTAGTCATTTTTAAACAAATAAATTCATATGTGGCTATGCACAGGGAGCTATTATAACTAGAAAATATAGATGAATAATATTGATTGAAAGACCACTTTAGTATCTGATAAGTTAACATGGACCTTAACATATGCACACACAACTACTCAGTTTAGAAAAAAACTGAACTATTCTAGGGTATTAACAGACAATATACTGACAATGTAGAACCCATCTAAAGCCATATTTGATATTTTAGCCCAACTGTTAGGATGCGTTTTCTCTCTCAGCACATGTTTAGCTAATGGGCGCCTTCCATGGGGAAAAGAAAATGTAAACTATCCTAGAAAGCTCTCCTTGCTCAGGCGACCTTGTCATGAGGTTTGAATAAGCAACAGAAGGGTTTGAATCAACAAAATAAGAATTTTAGTAAGCAAAATAAGGGGTCTAATCAACAGATTAACCACTAGTGGATGATGTCAAAGAGAATTTTTGGGTTGAGGATGAATCTATGGGTATTGCACAGAGAATTAATAACAATAAGAGGAAAGTAGCACTTGTTTCTTGGGATAAAATATGTTTACCAAAGAAATATGATAGACTGAATATAAAGAGCTGCAGAGAGTAAAATATTACCTCGATTGAGAATTTGATTTGGTTGCTTGCAAAGAAGGAGGATACGAATTAGATAGGTTCATGGGTTATATATGAAAGAAGATCAGGATGAAAGGTCTCATAACCTACCTGTGGATAGTAATTGGTACCGGAAGAAGTTGCATTCACACAAGGATGACATGACACACTAGTATCAAAATAGGACTTATTGTTTGACTACAACTGGGAACTATATGTCTCTGGTAGCATAATGCATTGTCGGAAGCTAACAAAGGTGGAAGGAAGTTGATTTAATTTGGAACTCAATTTTATTATTGAGAGACATATGCATATTATGTTGGCTACTCAAAAAAAGCTTCTAACAAAAGCGAGGTTAACGGGGTTGCATATCCCAATTGATACTAATCAGTGTTATTTATGTGATGGCGCAAAAAAGTAAGCACAACCACTTATTCTTTGAATGTGGATGGTGATCTAATTTGAAAATAAAGTTGGACAATTGGTCAGGCTTTAGTGTTCAAAGGAAGGATGTCGCACAATGTTTAAATTGAATTAAAAAAAATATTGACAATAATTCAGGAAGAAATTAACCATCGTATTATTGGGGGTTCAAATTTATCATACTTGAACGACAAGAAATTGAAAGCAATTCAAGAACATAACTGAGATACAACACTTGTGATGGAACAGATTCAGGAAGAGATATAGATTAAAGTTGGTCGTGTAAAGGGATCTAGGAAGGCTGCTAAATGTAGGATTTTGCTTTAAAAAAATTTCTAACTAGTTGAGTTATTGCTCTACTGAGGGCTTGAGAGATGGCACACCCTTCCTCGAAGGTGGTGTTATTTTTTTGTGCCCTTTAGGTGTATCTATTTTCTTGTCTATGATAGTATTTTACAATTGTTACAAAAGAAACCTTTTATTAAGGAGAGGAAAAAAACTTGCAGTTCATTATTTCTAGCAAAGTGAAAGGGAAAATGGGAAAATAGACCACCCTTAGCGATTTTGGACTTAGATAATCTATCTTTTAAATAACAAAGCATGAATTTTGAAGGAATTTCAAACATCCCACATAGAAAGCACATATGCCAACTAAAATTTTGATTAACAGATCTGAGGCACAGTTAAGTTCCAAGAAGAATCAAATAAAAAAATAGAAGACTTACCCACTTGTTCAAATCAAAACAGGAATAACGTGTCAGTTCCTTGATAAACTTTTAAAAATTCAGACATGATGAATTAATAGGATCTTGAATAGATCATTTATAATAAAAATCATTCGTTATTCTATCTTAATGAATTCAAATAGACAAGTTCATATGAAATTTGAATCACAAACACATTAAGGGAGTATAGAGTTAAGACGAAAAATCACTGATTCTATTTCTATATAAACATTGTTTAGCTAGCAAATGCACAACTAAATGTAATACAATGTCAGGGCACATTCAAAATAACATAGAAATATCAAACGAAGTTAGAAGTTTAAAAACTTTGAACCAAATCTGAATTTAGCTATAGTACCCTCAACTTATTTTGGTTATCGACATGGACAAAGAGAGGGATCAGATTGTTTTATTACTTATAAGTTTCTAATATAAAACAATAGCTACCATGAAATTATGCCAATAGAATTTTTTAGTAACTTAAGTAACACCCTTCCATATGTATCTAGTAGCATCTTGTCATGTGAAATTTTCTGCGATAGTCTTTGTCGTAAAAGGTCTGTGTATGTCATATACGAAACAAGTTATTGTACTGATCACACTAAGGATTTATTGTGTTTTAAGACTGAAAAATTCAAGCCATTCCGTTGAGGATTGAGAAGTCTTTGTTTTATGGCGAATCGTCCTTTAGGGTTTGTGGATGCGTAGCCCCAGTTGTAAGAAAGTTATTGTGGTATCGATAAAAGCTTTGATTTCCTATGGTGTACTGCTTGTATGGTTATGAATCCGCCTTTCATGTTGAAAAGCTAGAAGTCTATGGTTTGTGGTGTGATAGAGCTTTGACTTCGTATGGTGTGTAGCCTATATGATCGCGAAATCACCTATCATGTTGGAAAGTTTAGAACTCTGTTGTTGTTGCCTAGTTAATATTGCAAGTGTCACTCCGTTCCCCACTGTCCCTGTCTATTTAAACCTGAAACATAATTATAAAAAAAAAGTAACACATTTCATGAAATTTATATATTAAAAAGTTAAATCACTTTTACAAAATTATCTTCTCTTACTTTTTTCGCACAACTAAAATGACCAACCGCCTAGATGTTGATGAGCTTCTAGTAGACCCAAGAGAGATATCTGGATAGTAGGAGTAGCAGGAGAACAAGTAACCATTTATGGTGTATCACTTATATTCTATAATAACAATTACTCAACAATTGCAAAAGAAAGTTCTTGTAAAAAAATAACTTTTAGCCTTTATAACTCAAGTTTCAACGATCTGGTTTGATCAGCAGTATATATGATGAGAAGTTCATGATCATTAGTTCCATCATAATAAAGTAAGGGTGTTAAGTGGGTCGGACCGGGTCAACTGGAACCGGCCCGTGAGAGTTATCCGGGCTGTGGGTCGGTCCGAATTCGAGCCTGGTTAAATGGGCTGGTCCGATTCCGAGCCCAACAGTAAAAAATTTCAGAAAAATCCTAATCCGGCCCACTTAACCCAACCCACCTAAACCCGATCAAAACCGATTAAAAATCCGGTCAAAATCGGTGAAAAAGCAAAAAAAAAAGGTTTTTTCTCCATTATATATTATATCTACCCACCTATATACATTTTAAATACGTTAAATAATAAATATACACTATATATATAGCATATACTATATTACTATTTACAAAATATATACACATAATACATATACACAATTACACATGTAATATATACGTACCATAGAAGATATATACGCATATATACGTACCATTCAATATATACATACTACTTTAAGTAAAATTACTACAATATATATACTACAATATATACACACACTATATATATAGTTATATACTAATTTGTAAAACATATACACATGTATACGTTAAATATATACGTCTATAGAAGATATATACACATATATACGTACCATTCAATATATACATACTACTTTAAATAAAATATACTACAATATATATACTACAATATATACACACACACACTATATATATATATATATATAGTTATATACAGTGGCGGAGCCAGAATTTTCAACAAGGGGGTTCAAAATAAAAAACATAGGCACACGAACTAGCCGAAGGGGGTTCAACATCAATTATATATGCATAAAAAAGAATTTTTACTATATAGAAATAGTATAATTTTCCATCGACGGGGGTTCGGATGAACTCTCTAATCACAGGTGGCTCCGCCACTGGTTATATACTAATTTATAAAACATATACACATATATATGTTAAATATATACGTCTATAGAAGATATATACACATGTATACGTACCATTCAATATATACATACTACTTTAAATAAAATATACTACAATATATACACATACTATATATATATAGTTATATACTAATTTATAAAACATATACACATGTATACGTTAAATATATAGTACTTTAGAAAATATATACATATACATACATACCATTCAATATATACATACTACTTTAAATAAAATATACTACAATATATACACACATTATATATTTATAGTTATATACTAATTTATAAAATATATACACATGTATATGTTAAATATATAGTACTTTAGAAAATATATACACATATATACATACCATTCAATAAATACATTGTACTTTAAATAAAATATACTATAATATATATACAACAATGTATACACATACTATATATATATATATATATATAGTTATATACTAATTTATAAAACATATACATATGTATACGTTAAATATATAGTACTTTAGAAAATATATACACATATATACATATCATTTAATATATACATACTACTTTAAATAAAATATACTACAATATATATACTACAATATATACACACACTATATATAATTATATATATAGTTATATACTAATTTGTAAAACATATACACATGTATACGTTAAATATATACGTCTATAGAAGATATATAAACATGTATACGTACCTTTCAATATATATATACTACTTTAAATAAAATATACTACAATATATATACTACAATACACACACACACACACTATATATATAGTTATATACTAATTTATAAAATATATACACATGTATACGTTAAATATATAGTACTTTAGAAAATATATACACATATATACATACCATTCAATATATACGTACTACTTTAAATAAAATATACCACAATATATATACTACAATATACACACACACTATATATATAATTATATATATAGTTATATACTAATTTGTAAAACATATACACATGTATATGTTAAATATATACGTCTATAGAAGATATATACACATGTATACGTACCATTCAATATATACATACTAATTTAAATAAGATGTACTACAATATATACACACTATATATATATAGTTATATACTAATTTGTAAAATATATACACATGTATACGTTAAATATATAGTACTTTAGAAAATATATACACATATATATACATATCATTCAATATATACATACTACTTTAAAATATATGTACTTCTTTAAATAAACATATGCTACCTAATATAATAAATTAATAATACTTTATAGTAAATTAGTAATATATTAAAACTAAGTATTTAATTTAAACTGAAAATTCAATTTAAATCATTAAATGGAAAAAATTA
>NC_061121.1:208398610-208415304 GCF_002878395.1 Capsicum annuum
TGTATATGTTAAATATATACGTCTATAGAAGATATATACACATGTATACGTACCATTCAATATATACATACTAATTTAAATAAGATGTACTACAATATACACACACTATATATATATAGTTATATACTAATTTGTAAAATATATACACATGCATACGTTAAATATATAGTACTTTAGAAAATATATACACATATATATATATATATCATTCAATATATACATACTACTTTAAAATAAATTTACTTCTTTAAATAAACATATGCTACCTAATATAATAAATTAATAATGCTTTATAGTAAATTAGTAATATATTAAAACTAAGTATTTAATTTAAACTGAAAATTCAATTTAAATCATTAAATGGAAAAAATTATAAAGTAAGGATTAAGGAGTGAATGAATGTTGAATTTTATTGATTGCAAAATGATCCAAAATTTATAATTTACATGGATGAAAAATCTACAAATTTTGCATCATTTTTTCCAACTCATTCATGTTAATAGTAATGGGAACTTGCATAGGATAGTCAAAGTCAATGGGGGCAAAACCATGCATTGGACTTGATTCTGCCGAATTCTCTCGTGAAGTCATAATTTCTTCAAGTCTCTGCTCGTCGTTCGGCTCCGCTTCCATTCTTTGTTTTCTTCGTTCGACTCTAATCCAATCTCTAAGGCAAACTAGTACATTCATTGCATTGCTTCCCAATGAATGTCGGTTGTCTCCAAGCTGCTGTCGTCCCTAACTAAAAACGCTCTCTGATGCAACGGTTGACATTGGAACATTCAGGATATCTTTAGCTAATCTTGAAAGCACAGTATATTGTGCTTTATTATTCCTCCACCAATCCAACGTGTTAATCCGTCGTCTGTGATCCTCTAGCGGCGATCGGAGATAATACTTCAGCTTTTTCGGATAAGTTGTTGTATAAATTTCCTCGTCAACACTGTTCTAACAAGGTAAATCGTAAAAGTGATCAGGAAAACCATTATGTGCCATCCTTTTAGAAGATGATGGCTCCTCGGGAAGACGAGGAGCAACAGTTCGAGTGATATTTGTCGGGACAACTAAATCAACTAAATCAGCATAGTGGTTATATAATTTATTTATGTAAGCGTTCGCATTGGTC
Organism: Capsicum annuum; assembly: GCF_002878395.1. NCBI lineage: Eukaryota > Viridiplantae > Streptophyta > Magnoliopsida > Solanales > Solanaceae > Capsicum > Capsicum annuum. The sequence continues at coordinate 208,399,737 of NC_061121.1, forward strand.
ATAGCCTTCCACAAATCAGGTTGTTCTTATTCTTCATCATCAGAATCATTATTAGTATTTTTTTCTAAGTTAGCATAAATAAGAGTACTAAAGTGGCACATAGTATTATATTTCATGCACGGATTTAGCATAGCACCAACCAAGTAAATAGGAGGAATCGAAAAAAATATTTTTTAAATTTAGCAAATATGGCACCAACAGCTTCTTTATAACCTTCTTTATTTTTATATTCTTTGAGAAAACTAGAAATATCGGCTATATATGCAAAAATATTACAAACAGTAGGATAATAAGTACCAAAAAATTCAACCGTAGCTATATAAAATTTTTCTAAAAACTTAACAAGATCTTTAGTTACAGCCCAGTCAGAATCATGTAGCATGCAGTGGGAAGAATCAGCAAACGAACCACAATGTTGGTTAAAAGATAGTATAATAGGAACTCTATATTTATAACAAGTTTTCAAAAAATAATACTTAGCATTCCATCTAGTTTCACATTCTTCAGGGCATCAATATCGGTGCAAGTCCATTTTGTTCACATTTAAGTTTAAAGTTTTTAATTCTACTTCTACGATTATTTCCTTGAACAAAACCAACGGCAAGCCGAATTTTTTCAATATAAAGCTCAAAAAACTCAAGACAATATTTTACAATTAAATTATATATATGACAAGCATATTTAACATGAAAAATTTTAGGTAACGGCTGAGATAAACTTAGATTTTAACTTTATTATAGCAGTCTTGTTGTTAGAAGCATTATCAAAAGCAATACATAAGATTTTATTTTCAATACCCCAATATTCTGCAATTTTAGCGATCGAATCAGCAATAAAATCTACGGTATGTTTATGATCTTCATCATATAAAAAAGCAAAATTTTTTATCTATCTAATGACAAGTAATGGTTAAATAATCATTTTTATTTATAGCACGACCAATATCAAAAATTAGGGACATTCTACATTGAATATTTTTTAGCAATGTTGATAAATAAAAATAATATTGTGAATGAAGTCTTAAAAATATCAGCCCTACAAGTACTTTTAGGAATACCATTAAACATAGGATTATAAATTGCTTGAATATAATGAATAAAGGCATCAGAAGAAGGAAAACTAAAAGGAAAACAACCTACAGCTAGCATTTTAGCTATTTCTTCTGGGTCTCTCAATTTATTATACTTCTTCATTACCTGACAAGTTGCTGGGTCCATTCTAGTTTGCGTTGGCCCACCAACATCCGCACCACCTCGTGCAATATTTAACTCTCTTTCATGATTATCACTTCTGTGTCTCATTAACATACTTGTACCCCTTTACTTGCCTCCTCTTTTATGCTTATATATTTGTTGATAAATATTGCATTGCATCTCAATATCTAATATACGTTCAAAAAATTATCATGCAATACTAGTTGGTTTACGAGCTCTTGGGTCACGAGGAGGACGGGGAGGGAGATTAACTGATTCGGATCTAACGTTAGCATTTGCTACTGCGGGTGTCTCACCAATATTTTCATCATCTTCGTCTAAATTAACCGCATCTACTTCATTTTCTTCTTCTATACCGTAATTTTCCTGAGCTTCTACATAATTCATATCGTGGGCACCTACACCTAAAGGTACACCTACTTCTTCCTCAAAAGGTTGACTAAGCGGAGGCACACGGGTATATCTACTACTTAAAGTACCTCTACCGCTAGTAATTCGCTTTTTACTACCACTACCACTTCTGGAACAAAATTTTTTAACACCTTTAGCGGAGAGGTTTCTTAATTTATCCATAATATGAATTAAACTAAAAAAATTCAAAATACATAAATATAATAAAATTAAATATTCAACAATTAATACACTAAAGAAAAATTAAACTTAAGAGATGGAACGACAATACCAAATTTTGGAAGTATCCGAAGGTAGCGACTTTAGGAACTTCCAACTCGTACTTCGTAATCGCAAAATTAAAAAATTAAAGTGAGCACCTTAGGAAATTAAATATATAGAATATTTAAGAATTGAGAATTGAGATTTGAGAGAATGAAAAATTATGTGGAAAATAATTTGAAAGTGTAGGGTATTTATAGAATTTTTTTTGGGATTAAAAAATAATTTTAAATGTATTTTTTTTTTAATTATAAGGGCCAAAGTAGCCATTTGGACCAAAAAATGACTATTTAGTCGTTGGGCCAACGGCTACTTTGGACCCAACGGTCCAAATCCATTTTTTTTTAAAAAAATAATTCTGGGTCGGTTAATCGCCGGGCCTTGACCGGGTTGGTTTTGGGCCGGGTTAATCGGGCCTAATTCAAAAAATAACCCAACCGAGTACCGGTACCCTACAGCCCATGGGTTGACGATGGGTCAAACCGGGTTGGGTTGATGTGGTGGGCCGGGCTGGGCCGACTTGGGCCGGGTAAAACCGGCCCGATTCACAGTCTTATAAAAAAGGAAGTAACAACAAGAAAGATTTACACATCACTAAATTTCAACAAATGGCAAAGTTCATATGTTGCACAGTTTAACGATGCATAAAAAATTTTCATACTAAATCAAACTAATCCTTCAACAAGTGATTCACACCGAACAAATCTATAAAATAGCACATTCAAAATCATATTCATCAAAAAATACAAACATTTAAGATCAAATTATTTTTTTCTTTTTATGAAGTCTTTCATCACCATCGATATTGTCATCGTCATCATCATCTTTACCATCATCATCATCATTGTCCTTATCTCTCTCCTCCTCCTCCATACGACCCCTCTATTTCTCATCCTTCTTCTCCATGTCAATAATCATACCATATGAATCCTTCAGTACATTAAAAGTTTTATTTTCATCGATATCGATCACATGTATTTGACTATCATCCTCTTAAAAAATTGGATCATTCAGTGTTTGAGGTTAATCTGTTTTGTTTGGAACACCTATAATAAAGTGTGCCTCGATAAAAAAATGATTAACCATTCATTCAGTATCTTTTTTATGGTAGAATAGGTTTCAAAATACACATGAGAAGCTTGCACAATCATAATAAATGGTTCATATTTGTCAAAGATTCTTCTTTTACTAACATCAACAAAATTATACTATGGATGTACTCTAATACCATGCTTTTGCGACGAATCAAACCACAAACACTTAAATAACAAAATTTTCTTAAATGATAATGCATTATACTCTAGTTGCAAAATCTCTATCAATCGATCATAGTAATCTCTATTATTTGCACTATGACTAGAGTCTTTGATGTATACACCACTATTTATTATAGATTTACTTGAACCACATTCTTTAAGGTGAAACTTGTAACCATTTACAACGTATCCATTAAACGGTTGAACCATATGTAATGGCCTTTCTACAAGATCTTTCATGATCTGATTGGTAATATTGGAGGAAGAATTCTGTGCCTATTGATATTATAAGTAATTATACATGCATTAAGATTGTATTTATGAAAAATGAATAATAATTTAGGCATATTAATGTTATCTTTCCATACTAACGTAATAAAAAGGGCAGCTCGGTGCACTAAAGCTACCGCTATGCGCGGTGTTCGGAGAGTGGCTCCACCACAAGGTTGTATCGTATGCAACCTTACCTTGCATTTAAAAGATCTTACTAGACAAGGTAGTCAAAGATGAGTGAATATATTTCATGGCAACGCTAAAGGGAAGAAGATCACGCCCTCTACATGACATATCTGATATCGACATGTATGACTTTGAGAAAAGAAAGCTGCACCATGTATGGACATACCATACGGTGCAAACTTCCTCAATTAAGGAATCAATTCAAATCCTTGATTGAGAATAAATCCCTTGGGTTTCCTTATGAAGAGAAAAGACAGAGGCAGTTGAAGGATATAAAAACCAAGACTAAAGATAGAAGAATACACATAATTTCATGAAAGATTTGAATGTGTCAATCTTAGTCTTGATAAGAACTTTGTATTCTTAGTTTATAATAGTCACAAAAGAAAGATCAAGTCAACTTAGTTATTACAGTTGAATCTATGTCACAAGATCTGAATATCAAAATAAGTTTCAAAACTTATTTTTACACATCTGTATTCCTATACTACTTTGACGAATTAAAAGGAAACTCTTGATACCTAAGGAAACTGGAAGTAGGCACCACATTGGTGTTCCAAATCAGGATAAATTATTGTGTTGTTTCTTTATCTTTATATTTACTTATTTGCATCATCAATTCTAAACTTCAGTTGTTTAAGTATATTTATGTGCAGGGAAGTCGACTGTCTACTTGACCAGTTGACTCAGGAAAATTTCAATTCACCCCCCCTTCTTGACTTTCAATTGGTATTAGAGCAGGTCTCACCAATAGTATTGCTTAACCATACTTGAGTAAATATCAAATGACAAACTATCAAATTCTAGGAGCTCTCCGTCAGAACGGTCACTCCTCCATAAGACCACCGTATTTTAATGGACATTACTACTCCTATTGGAAGAACAGATTCAGAATCTTTGTTCAATCAAATGACTTCCAAGCATGGGTTGTCATTAAGAAGAGACTAAAGCTTATTCTAGGACTCAAAGAAAAACAGAAGGACAAGGACAAAGAATCAAGCAGTACTGGTGTGGAGGACCTGGAAAACTTTAAATTCATCAAATAATAACAAGAGGTAATCCAACTAATGCAAGAGCTATAAGTTTGCTTATTTATGCAGTGAGCGGAGAACAATATGATAAAATATCAACAACAAAATAGATGTGCGACAAACTAGAAGTAACATATGAAGGGACTACCATAGTCAAAAAGGCAAAAATTATTGCTCTAGTCAATGAGTACGAGCTATACAAAAGGAAAAACATGAAAGCATGGAATCAATATTTGCCAGATTCAACAAAATTATATGTGAGTTGAAATCATTGGGGATAATCTATCCACATAGCCTACAAGTATAGAAGCTTGTTAGAAATCTTCCCAAAGTATGGGAAAGCAAAGCTTCCATTCTAGAAGGCGGGGACCTCCGCAACATGACATACAATGAATTACGAGGTAATCCTATTGCCTATGAGTGAAATTATACCAACAAGTACAACAAGGAAGAAAAGAAGAAACCAGTGGCTTTCAATGCTGTAAAAATCGGAGAAGAAAATTCTTAGAAGAGGCCCAATGTAAAGGAATGATTCTCACAAATCGAGGAGTAAGACAGATCTTAAAACAAAGGCAACAGAGACTCCAAGAAGTCAAAAATAATGATTTTCAAGGGAATGATGATCATTGTTATTACCGTGGAAAGCTAGGCCACATTAAAAAGAATTGTCCAAAATTGAGAAGAAGATCATCTAAAAAAAATAAAAACTTTAGAGCTTAGAGTGATGTCTTTTCTATACATAGCTTCACAGACACCCTAGGACACTTGAATTCCGTGCTCTAATACGAAGTTTGTGTAAGACTTCACAAAATTCTCTCCTAGTCTGAGCCTTAGAGCATGTTCAGTGAAGCATAAATTCGGTCCCAAAAGTTTTAGAAGTGTTTTCCTAAGTGAGAAATATTTTGAACCATATAGAATTTCCCTAATATGGACTTTTTGTCATATAGGGAATTGAATAAGCTTTCCGTTGATACCAAATTTGCCCTAATCCGATACTCGGGCAAAGAGTTAGAGCCATTTTAGTAAGACAGTGTGCCACCTGGCACTTTAATGCATCGCGAATCCAGCCAAAATGGCAATCGTCAAAATCCAGTGAGCCTCCATGATTTTGGCGCATCGCGCCAAGGCTTGATTTTAAAATTGTCAATTTCCAGTGTACCAACGCAATTCCTCCGCGTCGCAGTGCTTTTCCAGTTCGCAGCTAAGGTGGCAACGCGATTTCCACCGCGTCGCACCATCAAGCAGTTTCCCAATTGTCCAATTACCAGTAAGCTAGTGCGATTATGGCGCATCACGCCAGCATGAAAAATCGATATTCTTCCAGTTTTTGATTTTAATTCCAAGGGCTTTTGGGTCTTTTCCTATTTTTTTTCAGCCCCTATATATACCCGATAAAAGGCTCTCAGCCTTATTTCCCATCTTCAATATCAAAACTAGGGTTTTACAAAATCAAAACTCTTATTTTTTCTTCAAGAAAAATCAATAGAGATCAAGAGAAATCAAGAAATCAAGAATCTCTCCGAGGGCTTTCAAGAAAAGAGTTTCCCCAAGGTATGTAGATGTTGATTCTTGGGTTCCTTTCCTCTAAGAAGCTCAAGAACCCTTTTTATAAAATTCAAAAATCTTGTGTTTATGGGTCTTAATGATTTATGTGAGTTGAAATTGATGTTCTTGCTATGATTGAGTTATGATTCATGTTGTTTACAAGGTTATTAAGCTTTGACCTTAGTATGTGATACTCATGTGATGTTCATGATAAATCCTCTTCAAGTTTCTTTTTAGATGATCTGTTCATGTCAATTTAGTGTAGAAATAGTTGAATAAGCAAAGCTTGCTCCCCATATATTTGATAAAATACTTATGTGAAGAAATTAAGGCCATTATAGCATGTTGATTAGGAAACCCCCAATTGTGTGCAAGTCCATGCATGCCTAGTGTTTGTTGAAATGCCTTAGTGAATGAATTGTGACATGATAGCATGAAATCCCCAATTAGGTGTAAACCCATGCATGCCTAGTGTTTGTTGAAAAGCCTTAGTGAATGAGTTGAGACATGATAGTATGAAATTCCCCAATTTCGTGCTCTTTGATATATGCTAAGCCTTTAATATATGCCAAGTGCTTGATGAGTAAATTGTGACATGATAGTATGAAGTTTCCCCAATTATGTGTTATCCGATACATGCCAATACTAACCTATGTGCGAAGTACTTGATGCAAGACCATGTTGCATAGAGTATGATCCAATAGCATGTTTCCCCTACGCTATTACATGTTTATGATTGCTAAATGCTTGAAGAGATACTTTAGTGATTGTGACGATGAATGACCGGGGTTACGACTAGTCAAGAATGGTTATGTTTTACTTTTATGTTATTGAGTCCTGGGGGGTATTTGTACTTGATAATTTAGCTATAGTCTAGAGCCTGTGTTAGTTTTCACGATAATCCCAGTCAGGCCATGATTCTCATAACTCAATAAATTATAGAACTCTGTATCCTAAAAAAGATACAAGACTTAATAAATCTTAAAAATCTCCGTGATCTCAGTATCGCTAGAAATCTAGCCTCAGTTTTGTACACAACTCAGATCTAGTAGTAATTAATTGTTCAGTTCTAATCCCTGTAGTAAATGAGTACTCTATTAAAACTCTGTATCGTCAGTCAGATACCGTGATTCAGTTGTATTCTGTCAGATACAGAACCAAGTGAATTCAGGTAAACTCAGTCAGCTCATTTGAGAAACGTGATCAGTATCAGATTTAGTTCAGTTTGTGTTCAGTTAAGAATTCAATTTAGAGTCTTTCAGTTGGGAGTAGGATCTAGAACCGAGTAAGGAAAGAGATGACGTCTCTCTATCAGAGAGAGAGGCTAATCGTTAGGAGCAATCCCTGAACTCTAAAACTACGTAGCCAGTGCAGGATGCAGGAGTCACCGTCAGTAGAGGCTGTCACCCGTAGAGAGAGGTTTGACTATTATATTACCTTAGGCTGAATTCCTGTGAGAGTCAACCACCAGAGAGGTCTTTACCCGTGGCACGGTATTGACACCCTTCTAGATGGGGTTACAGGTTGGACCCCACTAGCAGGAGGTCAAGGCATGCCAGTTAAGTAACTACTTCCCACAGTTGCAATTTTAGTATCAATCTTCATAAATCAGGACCGTCAGATACAGTCATCTATCTCAGTCAGGAACTCAGATAGTTCCATTGATTCATGGACCACTCGTCAGATAGACTGGGTCTTATATACAGTTATTCAGTATCATATCCATAGATCACCCGATAGATAAGCTTGATCTCAATTTCAGAATTAGTTGAGTAATCTCATTATTAGATCCAGATATCACCTGATAGATAAGCTTGATCTCAATCTCAGAGTCGGTTGAGTATTCTTGTGGTCAGGTTCAGACATGATCATTTTCTTATCATTGATAATAGATTCTCGAATCATTCGTTAGAGATGTTGATCTCTGATTGAGTCAGTCGAGAGCAGTGAGCTCAGACTTCAGTCATTGATGAGAGTATATTTAGTTAATCAGTTCCAGTATTCTAAGATTTTGAGATCACTCGCTAGATAAGACTGATCTCAACTCCAGTAATCAGTTATCAGTATTAGATGATTCAGTTATTTAGTATCTCAGGCATTAGTAGTAAGTTCGGATGACAGCAAACCAATATTCGAGTTTCAGTATTTCGAGTCACGATGATTTCGATTATGGTTTATGCATTCATGCATGTGTTCTCACTTTGTACTCTCATGATTATTTAGTTAAGTAATTGTTCATGCATAAGCCCTTGCATTTAGCCTTACCTTATCTTCATACTCGGTATAATTCCGTACTGACGCATTTGCGCTATGGTGTTTTATTTGACACCATACGTTCAGAGGCACGAGATTCAGAGTACTCTTAGCAGTTCAGTCCCAGTCAGCAGCACTAGACATAGTAGTGAGTCCTCTTCAGTCGAGGATGATCCTTATTTTTATTATTATCATATCAAATTTTGGTTATGTTCAGTAGACGGAGTTAGTTGGGGACATGTCCCATCAACTTCACAGCTCAAACAGTTTAGATGCTTTTCAGACAAGTGTATCAGTATTTAGTTTTCAATTTTGAGTATTTTTAGATGTTTTGAACCTTATGGCCAGTTTTCGCATTTATTATCTATATTATGCAGTGTTCAGGTACAGATATCAGTAGAGGGTTGGCTTATGGTCCTTCATTATGATGAGCACCATGTGACATTTTGGTTCTAGAAAATCGGGTCGTTACAGTTTGTAACGCCCCGAGTCTATCCCCTGGATGTCAAACGGTGCTTAGAACCACAAGTAGTCTCGATCTAACCCATATAATGGCATGATACTTGAGCAACTGATTTAATATATATATGTATAAATGCTAGATAACTAAGTAGAAGCATAATCATCAAGAGATAAACTATTTCAATACATAATTGATCAAAGCTTACAACACTAAAATCTCAGCGAGAGAGAAACTAAATTTATAAATACTGTATATGACTGACCATCTATGAAGCCTCTACTATAATGACTATAAGTAGTCGAGACATGACCCCCGACTATCCCTAATCAATACATAAGAATAATGAAAATAAAATATAGGAATTGCAACTGACTTGAGTCCTAGAAATAAGAGAATTCATCACCTGCGAGCTGAATACTATGAACTATCTGATCTTGATGTGTGGAATACCTATGGTACCTACATCATGAAGGAATATAGCCACAAAAACATATATATGGTCAGTACTTCTGGAATGTACTGATTATGTGGGGGTGAATGCAATAAGTAAAACTAAAACTAAACATACTTTCAAATTATGCATGCTGAGTGTAAAAGGACTCACCTTGATCATGAATAAAGTTGAAAGATGAAACATCATAAAACATGAATAATAAAGATAATCTGATAAGCTTAGTGAGTCATTACACTTGGTTTCTAAAATTTTTACTTTTATTTTCTTCGTGGGAGATTCTTATAACCGACATAAACCATGTGAGCTATCATGGAGTCCAAGGTCTTATCGACGTTGGGGATAGCTGTCCTATTCTTTCCATTGAAATAGAACCTTAAATTAAGTGAGCACTAATATTAGCCCATATTGGGTAAAGGAGGGGACACTCTAAGGTGAGGCCCCTAACATAAACCTACGGTGGCACATTATTTTTGGAGAATAGGACGCGCTGAACCCATATTCCCTCTCGGTGCTAAATACTACTCCTAAAACATATACTTATATTCTCATACTTTTGAAATCCGCCTTAAAATAGCGTATGGGTTTATAAACTAAAAACCAACTATGCTTCTCTTACTTAAATTATATTCATGAGGAAACTTGTGGATTTCATGTCTTATCTTAGATCATAAGATCAAGCTAAACGTTATTCATGTTGTAATACTTGAAATTGAACTTGTAAGCTTAGACTTCTTGTAAACTCAATGACTTATGATTGAACTTGAATTCATTCTTTATCTCATAGAAATTTCATATCAAAATACCAAACTCAATGCTCAAATGGAAATATTTTATCAATTCATCAAACTTCTTGTCAAAATAATGAAATTCATCTCATAATAGCAATAATGTAAGTAATAACATGAGTAAAGGTAAATTCTTGTGCAAAATAAACTTTAAATCATATGATAAAGCTATAACCTCAAAAACATGGAAATTTGAGTATGAATCCTAATTGGAATCACATAAATTCAACTTTAAAATCAAAGCTTTTGGGCACAAGGATGAAAGATTATCCTTACTCAAACCTAACATAGCTGAATTTGCTCGACTTCTAGAAGGGAACTTGGACTTGGAAACTTGGAAGATGAATTTTTAAAGAACCCTTATTTGTGTTCTTGAGGATTTGGGAGAAGAGGGATCGTGTGTTTGATGTACTTTGGGATTATGGATGCTAAAATCACGTTTGTATCAGTCATAGGATAGTTTAGGACGTAAATGACTTATTTACCCTAAAAAAATGAAGAGAAACACGAATTTTAGCATTTCTAAACAAGGTCCATTCCACGCTAAAAATCGCGGAGCACAAGTCCGTGTCATGCTGAAATCACGCACCCTCATCGGTTCCTCACAAAAATGCTCATAACTTTTCGCTCGAATTTCGGATTAAGGCAAAATCAGATGGGTTGGAAAGAGGACACAATTATGTATAATTTTGTGGGTCTTGAGCTCGAAAATTTCATATTTTCCAGAAGTTACACATGTTCAAAGTTGACCCTTGTAGGTTCAAACACCAAAATTTAGCCCAATCAAAAGCACTTAACTCGACTTTGCTCTAACTGTTTCGTATGAACATTTTTCACCTCAATAGCACTTTTCACACTAGGAAAATGATCACGACACTTATATTCATATACAATTCATTGGATTAGAGTTTATACATATCGAAATAACTGTTTGAATTCTAGCCCAAAAATACAGGGTATTACATATTGTGACTAAATAGTCGGTCACAATTTATATATAACGAAATAATTTTTCACAATTGCTTTTACTTCATTTATGAATTTATAACAAAATTATTTTGTCACTATTTTATAATGCGATATTTGGTAAAAATTTTGTCACAAATTCATAGCAAAATTTATTTCTGTTACTAATTATTCTGTTACTATTTTATAACAAATATTCCGTCAAAAATCTTTCACAAATCTATTATGGAATTTAATCCAAAATCTAAAGATTTATATTGTGACGGATAACTTATTTTAATTCTGTCATAATAAGATTGTGTTAGAATAAAGTCCGCCACAGTGAATTTATGATCCTAGGTTCAAGGATGTCCACTTTTTTGTCACAAATCAATCACAATCAGTTATTTATAACATAAATGTCGGCCACGATTTTTCCATTTTCTTGTAGTGAATTAATATCTACTAATCAGATTGATTTTGTGAAGTATAAAAATATCACTAAAAATGTGCTACTAACATAGGGGATTATAAGAGACATTAACAAGAGAAATAAGTTGCATAATGTGGTGGTTAAGCTTGACATGACCAATGCATATGATAGGGGGTCATGAAAGTTTTTGGTGAGGGTGATGAAAAGTTTTGGATTCTCTAAAAGAATCATTGATATCTTAGTTAGGTTTATAAACAGTAACTGATATTTAGTTTTGATGAATGATCAATCTTTTAGATTCTTTCTATCTTTCAGAGATCTTAAACAAGGTGACTCCATATCACTAACACTTATTATTATTGTTGCTGAGGTACTATCAAGGAATTTGAACAGTTTATTTGAAGACCCTGACTATAAAGGATATGGTATGCTTTAGTGGAGTCCAAAAATAAATCACTTGTCCTATGTGGATGATACCATTTTAGTTTGCTCTGATCATCTTAGATCTACGAAAAAAATGATAAAGATATTGAGAGATTATGAGATGGTATCATGACAGATGATTAATTTAGAAAAAAGTGTTTTGTATTTACATAAGAAAGTACCAATGGGAGTAAGCAATCAAATTAAGAGAATAAAAGGAGTAAGACAAGTATCCTTTCCTTTCATGCATCGTGGTGGTCCTGTTTTTCATGAAAGAAAGAATAAGGGCCACTTTGAAGAGCTGATCAAGAAGGTAATGAAAGATTTAGTGTTTGGCAGAATAAATTATTGTTTTTTGGAGGAAGATACATTTTAATATTGAATGTGTTATAGTCTATGCCTGTATATTTATTGTCAACAATAAACCTGGAAGATTTAGTCTTTGGCAGAACAAATTATTGTCTTTTGGAGGAAGATACATTTTAATAATGCACGTGTTATAGTTTATGCCTGTGTATTTACTGTCAACAATGAACCCCCCGATGCGTGTTATCAATCAGTTGCACAAAATCTTTGTTAGATTCTTTTGGGCTAATGCAGTTGGATCACGAAATAGTACAACGTATCATGGGATAACATGTGCTATTCTAAAGTTGAAGGGGGAGTTGGCTTCAGATCATTATATGTTGTCTCAAAGGTCCTATGTGCTAAGTTATGGTGAAACTTCAGAATCTTCACTTCTTCTTTATGAAGTGAATTCATGTGGAATAAATATTGTGAAAATTTTTGCCCTATCATAGTAAAAGAATATGGAGATTTTCACGGTGGAGAAAAATGATATCAATAAGGAAGGAGGAAGAACATAACATATAGTGTCAAGTGAAGGCAGGAAATTCAAGCTTCTGATTTGATAATAGGATTAAGCAGGTGGATTTATTATGTAGAGGGAGACAATACAGTTGATGAAGAACTAGAAGTAAGAAATTTCAATAAAGATGGAGAATAGGATGCACAGAAGCTAAGAAGTAAGCTATAAGAAGAAATGACAGTGCACATTGTTTAAAGCACTAAGCCACTCATAGATTTACAAATGAATGATATTACTTGGTAGATGGGAATGCTCATGATAAATTTACTATCAAATTGGCATGAGAAATTTTGAGGTAGAAAAATGAGAAGAAAAAGAGAACAAAAAGATTTGGGTGAAGAGATTGCCATTTAAGGTTAATTTTTTTTATGTGAAAAGCCTAGGAATGGAGAATTACTACTTATAATAATTTGAAGAGAATGAGGTTAATATTATCTCAAAATGGTGATGTTGTAAAGTAAAGCAGGGGGAGACAATAAGCAGGGGGAGAGAATAAGCCACTTATTTCTAACAACACCTATAACCTAGAGGCTATGAAGGTAGTTTGCTATTTTGCAGGATAGACACTGAAGAAATGCATTTACAGTAGATCATTGCCATCAGATGGACATTACAATCAACACCAAAGCCGGAGGCTATATACAAGTCTATACCTGCAATCTTGAAGTGAACTATATGAAAGAGAAGAAGGATAAGCATGGAGAAAATATTAGCTTCATGGAATGGTGTAGCAGATTCAGGACATGATAAGAAAGCTAGTGAAAATGCTATATTGTTGGCTCCCGATAAGAAAAAAGATTGGCCTTAAATTGTGCAAAAATTAAGGGATTACAGGTCAAGATTATACTATTATAGTGTTACTTGAAAATTTCTTGAGAAACACAAATTAAAATGCAACACTGATGATACATGTTGAGGCAACCTAGGAATTAGTGCTTTAGCCTTATGCATTAGAGATGAGAAAGAGGATATGATACTTGCTAGGGAGAAGGAACTAGGGATAGCCACAAACACAAATGTAGAGACCAGATCTATTTAGTAGGCTTTGGACTTTTGCCAAGGGAAGGAGTTAAAGGAAATGATAATTTAAACAGACTCCTTAATCGTAACTAACATGATTAACGGGCAGTGGAAAGTACCTTGAAAATTGATTAAGAAAATAAAAAATATAAGGTAATGATTACAAATAATTCAAGCACAAGTCAACCACACATTTAGGGAAGGCAACACAATAGTAGATGCTTTAGCAAATAAGGTGATAGATACACAAGTAAAAAAAAAATACCTCAACTTTAATGAGCTACCAACAACAATAGGGAAACACATAAACATGGTTAAATACCAAATCCTCAATTTGAGGATTAGGAAACAAAAAATAAACCCCCAATGAATAAAAAAGAAACATACAAAGAAACGAGAAACAATAGATAAATAAAGCAGAGGCTACAACGGGTCTCATTAATTACATTCTCATATGATAAAAAATAAAGCATAAGCACATAATTAACATAATTTTCTAGGAAAATAACAATAAATTTGTGCTAAAACTAGCAAAATGCCCTAGCTATCAAAAAATATGGCACCCCAAATCTGTTATCCAGAACGCTACACAGTGCTCATAATCCCGAAGGACCACAAACTAACCCATGACTGATATGTATGAACAATACCAACTGACTGAATAACATGGACATAAGAATACATGCATGAATACATAACTGTAACTGAGATTATGATAACACTGACTCATGAATTCTGATAACGTGGATTTACGGATATTTGAGTACTAATACTGGGATACTGAATGGCTGAGTAAATAATGATATGAATTACAGAGTTTACAGGTAACCGATATCTGAGGTTACTGGTACTATATTACTGATAACTGATAAATGAGTATAATGATACTAAAAAACTATCTGAGTTCTTAACTAGACTGGGTAACTGTATCTAACAGTCCTGAATCTGAAGGACTATCTGAGTTCTAGACTGAACTGGATGACTGTATCTAACAGTCCTGATTCTGATGGAATTAGCTGAGTTCTCTACTGAGCTGAGCAACTGTATCTGACATTCCTGATATCTATAGAACTGAACTAGGTTTTATTACTGAGACTAAATTTGAAACTGAGGCTATGGGAGGTAATCATCTAATCGACATACCCTAAAACTGAACTGGTGGGGTGTAACCTATAACCCAGCTAGAAAGGTGTCAGTACCATTCCACGGGTAACTTAAATGAGGTGTATAATTCCTAAACTTGTAGGGTATATCTCAACCTACGCTGGCTACGTAATTCTGGAACACAAGGATTTCTTCTAAGGATCACACCCTCTGCTGACTGACAGGCATCCTTGGATTCACTCAGTGTTGAATCCTACTCCCATCTGAATAGACACTAAACATGATTAACTGAACTGAACTGGACTGAGTTCCTTGGGTTCTGTGACTGACGGAATACTACTGAGATTTACTGAATTATTGAGCTTTCTGAGATTACTGGGGTTACTGAGTTTTCCTGAGTCACATGAATGATTGAGTTCTATGGTTCATTGCTTGATTGAGAGTATCTTGAAAACATGACAAGGGCTCTAGGCACACAGCTATATTGTCAGGTACAAGTACCTCCAGGACTCAATAGCATAAAACTGACAGGACGTCGCACTTCTTGAACACATGACCAATATCAATAATTCATAACACATTAACTAACGCATTTCATGAAGCACATGGTTATCATAATGTTGTACATGGATAGGAATGCATA
>NC_061121.1:208418304-208502912 GCF_002878395.1 Capsicum annuum
TGAACATAATCAACCCACAACAAAATATTCACAATACATGATTTAAAAAATTTATTCTTGGGCTTCATGGATGAAAGGAATCCATGAATGAACACTATGCATACCTTAGTTGTTGAATTTATGAAGATTGATAGAGAGATTCTTGAATTTGAGTATTGAATTTTAATCCCCAATTGAAAACCCTAACTTTTTCTTGAGAGAAACTTAAGAAAAATACTATATTTTGGGTGAAAAATGGCTGAATCACGTGTTATTGGGTTTATATAGGGGTGGGAAATTGACCCTTTTGTCCTCGAAGATGCGGACATTAATGACTGAAAACTGGACATCAACGCGATTGGCGACGCAATACATCAATGGCACCAATGCGATACTCGACGCGTCGCGCCATGATCGCACCAAGCCTCAGTACTTTTGGCTATGGCATCCTGCAACAATGTTAACCAATGCAATAGGAAATGCGGCGTGCCAATATCGTGTTGGTCCACTATTTTGGGACACCAAACATGGTCTAAATGAGGTCCGAAAAATTCAAAACTTGTCCGAAAACACCTATTGACCTCCCTGATCATGAATTAGCAAGAATACCGACCATTAGAGGACATTAAGGTTGCAAAATGAGATTGCCAACTTTTAAAGATCAAAAATAAACTAAGTCTGGAAACTTAGCTAGAATTTTCTAAGTTTGAGACTTCCTTAACAAGCATAAATGGACTGAATTAAGATTAGGATTTTGTGGGGTCTTACAATATCTCCCCCTTAGGAACATTCATTCTCAAAAGAGACTGACTAAGATGGTGGAACTGATAACCTAAAGTACATTCTGAACATGAACAACTGAAACATGAGTACATAACTGACATCACTGATTTGTTGAGATTTGTTCTGAGCATGCATATCTGATGCGTGAATACATAACTGAACTGACACATAAACATATGACTGAATATGAAATGGTAATTGATACCAAGTTTATAATGGAATCTGAACATGAAACTGAGTGAATTCATGAAAAACTATTACCTTAAACCGAAAATACTGATGAACCCGAGATCACTTACTGGGCACGTGTGAATGGGAACATGGGAACATATCTTAGCCTGAAACATGGTATATAAACTAAATATAGTGATTTAAACTGAGCACCTTGAATACGTGGCTTGCAGCTGAGGTCAGAGTTTGAGGGTCAACTTATGAGTATTCCCTATCCCAAACTGGATTCATTATGAGAAAAGAGAGTGGAATGTTTATGTCATGAAAGTTTGGGGGATTATAGTGTATCTCCCCCTTGGGACACTACATCCCTTGAAGAATATTGGTTTTGTTGAGATACTGAGGAAAACTAGGGCAATGCATAAAGCACCTATAAACTGAATTATGATTGAATATCTGGGATCTGAAACTAAGACATGATACATGAACTAGGCTGAACATGCAACTACCTGGTTAGTCCATCTTAGAATAATCATATTTGTGAGACTCTGGATAGTGCGACTAGATGGAAATATGGGAAACCATACCATCTGAACTTATCTGTCTGGTTGCTAAACTAAATTACCGGCTGCTTAACTAACTCATACTGGAAAATTGTACTCGACCGGAGCATTCCTATAACACTCTTTCCATAGAGTTCTAGTGACTGAAGAAAGAAATCGAATCTTAGCCTGATTTGAGCAGGATATCAAAATAGGAGATCGCTACATGGCTGGGATTATTATATTAGGAGACAAGGCCTATGAAAGATCATCTAAGATAAAGTGACTAAGCCTTATGCACTGCGATTGAGACTACTGAAAAGATTTACATGGGTGCTGAGCACGAATGCATAAATATACTAACTTATCTAATTAACTAAATAACTGATAACTGACTACTGGGTCTGTAAGGCTAAACTGTACCCTGAACGGATGGACTTAGACTATAAGTATTATACATAAAAGGTAATGACTGACTGGGTAACGTGAGCTAACTGAGCATGAATGAGTGAAAAACTTTATTACCTTAAGAACGCAAGACCAAGTGTCAACATGATTCGAAAACATTTTGTAAACTGAGGTACTGAAATACCAATGACTAGATAACTGATGGCCATATGCTATGGTTGGGTAATCCTGAAAGTGAACTGAGTTTATGATCTGACTGGACTAGGACTGGGATTGAGATTGTAGCTAAGATGGTAATTAAGACTGTAACCGTAACTAAGACTGTAACTGGGACTGAATGCTGGTTCCTAATAACTGAGGGTTAGACTGGTACTGAAGTTCTGAATTTTTATGGCTAAATAACTGATAACTGAAGGCCATAGTTCTGTAGGACTATCTGAGTCCTTTACTGAATACTGATTACTGAATGATGCTGTAACTGAGGGCTGAGGGATGGAACATCAACACCATGGGTTCTCCGAGGGGTCTAAACTGTGGATATATATGACATAGTCTAAATTTTTAACTGATCATTAGGAGCGTAGCATGAGTCATGTAGGCTGAACATACTGTAAAACATGACATGAGTAAATGAGTCATAAGCTACAAGAACTAGGTTTGGAATTTCTGAATTTGTGGAACATGATTCATAACACTGGATAAACTTGGACTCCCCATATGAGGAACTCAAAATATATAATATTTTATGAGAAGCGCATGGATATAAGCTGTATTCATAGGAATGAAATATAAAGCACACGTAGGTATTATAGTGATTGGAATAGGTCCTGTTAGCATTTGGTCTGACCTTAAGTTGACTGTTATGTAAAGAGTTAGAAAGAAAAGAAGCTCCTGAATCTGAAGAAACGTAACAAGTAAATGAGGGATCTACAACATACCAGTGGCTGCATCAGGAGGACTTTCCTCATCCTGTTGGTACTGAAGTGCAAAGAGTCTGTCTGGACGTTGCCCACTGATAGCGCTGGAATTGGCACCCTGCTGATTCGGGCAACCGGACTGAACTGAAGGACGACCGTGCTTACTTCTAGGACCAGGCCTAGGACAATCTCAGACCTCGTGACTTGACTTGCTACATCTAAAACACACATTAATGCCCGCTCTACACACACCCTTATGATTCTTACTATACTCTTCGCAAAGCGGATGAGTGTGAATAATGCTTGCACTATTCTGGGATTTAGTGCCTGGCGCTCCATCCCTACAGTCATTTCTAAACTTTGGTACTGGGGCACTAGATGAAGAGGGAACTAGAGCTGAAAACTTCTGACTATGCTGAGAACAGTTACCACCCTGCGACCCTGGCTGAGAAAAACTATAACTACCTATTCTGGCTCTTTTATTCTCTCTTTCCTTCTTCTTAAGTTTTTGCTCTTCAATCTATTGAGCATGGACCATAAGACTAGATATGTCCATCTCTTTAATTAACATCACAGTCCTGCACTCCTTAACCACACTACCTGAAACCCCAGAAACAAACTTGCTCATTCTGGATCTACTGTCTGCTACTACATGGGGAGCATACCTAGATAACTGGGTGAACTTGAGGGAGTATTCTTTCACACTCATGCTACCTTGTCTGAGATTGATTAACTCTTAACACTTTGGATTCTTTCTGCTCTAGGGGAAAGAATCTATCTAAGAAGGCTGTAGCAAACTCATCCCATTTTATGGGCCCTGCATTTGTACCCCTGTCTACTTTTCACTGCTTAAACCATGTATGGGCTACATCTTGTAGCTGATGGATAGCTAACTCAGTACTCTCACTGGAAGTCACTCCCATGATATCTGTGACTTTTTGAACCTGGTCGAGGAGTTTTTGTGGATCCTCTTCAGACTTAGAAACAGAGAATAGGGGAGGATTCATTCGGGTGAAGTCTCAAATCCTAGCTACAGCAGAATTACCCACTGGGTTGGCCAAAATAACAGTTGGCCATTCATCCCGAGTTGTGATTGAATTAACAAGAGTAGTAAATGCAGTTCTGAATTCTACATGAGAGACGTGCTCATCCAGAGGATCCACCTGGACGGGCTGAGGTGCTAACTGATTCCCTATTTCTCTTTCGTTAACCCTTTTGGGAGGCATGTTCTGTAAATGAAAGAGAAGAAAAGATTAGACTAAGAGTTAAATTTGAGCTTATGCTCACTGGCATGACATGAATACTAAAAGAAGGGAAACCGTTCCTAAAACATCTCATAGCCTCCTGCACATAAGTGTGGTGCACAACACACCCATGTACAAGACTCTACTAGATGTGGCTTTTCAGACTTCCTAGGACACTATTGAACCTTAGGCTCTGATACCAAGTTTGTAACACCCCAAATCTGTTATCCAAAATGCTATACGGTGCTCATAATCCCGAAGGACAACAAGCTAACCCATGACTGATATCTGTAACTGAGCACTGAATAATAATAATAATATCATAAATAAGGAAAAATAAACTGAAAGGCCATAAGGTTAAATACTGATACACAACTAAAAATATGGTATAACAATACAAAAACAACTAAAATAATTATCTGAATATGCTGTAGTCTGAAAGCCTCTAGAACTGACTGAACTGTCTGAATGAGGAGTTGATGGGATATGACCCTAACTAACTCCAACTACTAAAATAAACTAAGTAATGAAATAATAAAGAAATGTTCATGTCCTCAAAGGATGAGGACTCACTACTGACTGCTATGACTGGAATGCTACTGATGCTCTGGAGCGCGTGCTTCTGAACCTATGGTATAAAATACCATAGAGCAAATATGTAAGTATGATTAAATGTATTGGTATGCATGTGAGGTAGGCTGAATACAATGGTTCGTATGCATAAACAATACTAACTGGCTGAATAACATGGACGTGAGAATACAAGCATGAATACGTAACTATAACTGAGATCGTGATAACACTGAGTCATGAATTCTGATAACATGGATTTACTGATATCTGAGTATTAATACTGGGATACTAAATTACTGAGTCCAATAATGATATGAATTACAGAGTTTACAAGTAATCAATATTCGAGGTTACTAGTACTATACTACTGATAACTAATAAATGAATATACCGATACTGAAAAACTATCTAAGTTCTTTACTGGACTGGGTAACTGTATCTAACAGTCCTGAATCTGAAGGACTATCTGAGTTTTAGATTGAATTGGATGACTGTATCTGACAGTCCTGATTCTGATAAAACTAGCTGAGTTCCGTACTGAGTTGAGCGACTGTATCTGACAGTCCTAATATCTGTAAAACTGAACTAAGTTCTATTACTGAGACTGAATCTAAAATTGAGACTGTGGGAGGCAATCATCTAACCGACATGCCTCGAAACTGAACTGGTGGGGTCCAACCCATAACCCCAGCTAGAAGGGTGTCAGTACCATTCCACGGGTAAAGACAAGCTGTAAGTAAACCCTATCTGACAGGGAGCTCTTTCGTCAACCCCTCCTAGTATGAAAACTCAAATGAGGTGTATAATCCCTAAACTAGTAGGTTACATCTCAACCTACGCAGGCTACGTAGTTCTGGAACGCAAGGATTTCTTCTAAGGATCACACCCTCTACTGACTGACAGGTGAGCCCTCATCCTTGGATTCACTCGGTGCTGAATCCTACTTCCATCTGAATAGACACTGAACATGATTAATTGAACTGAACTGGACTGAGTTCCTTGGGTTCTGTGACTGATAGAATACTACTGAGATTCACTGAATTTTTGAGCTTTCTGAGATTACTGGGGTTACTGAGTTTTCCTGAGTCACATTACTGACTGAGTTCTATAGTTGATGTCTTGATTGAGAATATCTTGAAAACATGACACTGGCTCTAGGCACACAACTATATTTTCGGGTACAAGTACCTCCAGGACTCGATAGCATGAAACTGATAGGACGTGACACTTTTTGAATACATGACCAATATCAATAATTCATAACACAATAACTAAGAGATTTGATGAAGCACATGTTTATCATAATGTTGTACATGGATAGGAATGCATATAAACATGTAATACTTTTATCAACCTAATCTTGTGAACATTCCATCAAACATTCATAATGCACACAATATCATGGAAGTCATCCCTGATCATAAGGGTAAAGCATGCATTTATCACATGAATCACAATTGAGCCATAATATACAATTTCTATTCTCTTAGGCATTTTGTCAAACACCTTACATACACCTCTTAAAGCATAGGCATAATCATCAAATTAACACATCATAACTACTGAGTTCATAGTCTTCAACTCGCATGCTTATATAGTTTCATAAAAACAAATAAAGATTCCAACTTGGGAATCATACAATCATAATCTCATAAACATAATCAACCCACAACCAAACATTCATAATACATGATTTAAAAACTTGATTCTCGGGCTTCATGGATGAAAGAAATCCATGAATGAATACTATGCATACCTTAGTTCTTGAATTTACAAAGATTGATGTAGAGATTCTTGAATTTGACTATTGAATTTGAATCTCCAATTGAAAATCCTAACTTGTTCTTGAGAGAAACTTGAGAAAACACTATATTTTGGGTGAAAAATAGCTGAATCACGTGTTATTGGGTTTATATAGGGGTGGGAAATTGGCCCTTTTGCCCTCAAAGACGCGGATATTTATTAATTGAAAACTGGGCATCAACGCGATTGGTGATACGATGCATCAATGGCACCGATGTGATACTCGACGCATTGCGCCATGATTGCGCCAAGCCTCAATAATTTTGGATCTGGCAATCTGCAACAATGTTAACCAACATGATAGGAGATGTGGCGTGCCAAGATCACATTGGTCCACTATTTTAGGACACCAAACGTGGTCTAAACGAGGTCCAAAAAATCTAAAACTTGTTCGGGAACACCGATTGACCTCTCTGATCATGAATTAGCAAGAATACCGACCATTAAAGGACATTAAGGTCGCGAAATGAGATTGACAACTTTCAAAGGTCAAAAATAAACTAAGTCTGGAAACTTAGCTAAAATTTTCTAAGTTTGAGACCCTCTTAATAAGCATTAATGGACTGAATTAAGCTTAAAATTTTACGGGGTCTTACAAAAAATTCAGGAAAAAGAAAGGTAGATGGAGCCTCCTGCCACAACAACACAGTCTTGATAGCTTCATGCAAGTGAAAGAAGGTGAGCTACCAACATCTTAAGAATTGCAATCAGAGCATCAGGAATAGATGAAAAAAAGAGCTGGAAAAAAAAGAAAGCTAAGAAATACATATAGAACATCAAGAATCTGAGCAAACGCATCTCTATACTTAAGTCCCTTGAGTATAAACCCCAGTCATCTAAAATAATAAAGCAAAAATCAGATCTAAGTGTCGAAAGAAAATAAAAATAGAGGATTCATAGTTAAGCAGATGCAAGTGAAGATGATAGAAAGACCATGGCCAACGCTAGAAGAGGAACGAGTTTGAAAGTAACCTATAAGAGGTACAAGATGACGTGATGATACAAGTCGAATTGGCTCCACTCTTTTGGGATCTATGATTCAAGGATTGCACCTAAGGATCCAAGACTTGGTTGTTCTAGGGGAGAAAATACGTGATTGGAGGATAGCTTGGGAAGAAACTACACTTGATTATATCCTCCAAATGAGTGTTGGACAACATCGTATTTGGAAGATAGTGTGGAGTTTAAGAGGTCCAAGGAAGCAAAGGACGAGCATATGTGCCAATATATGGATATTTAGGCTTTTGGGTCACTTTTGGACCCATAATCTTGAGTATTTGACATTTGGGTAGCTTTTGAGCTCAATTAGCATTTAGGGTCACTTTTGAGTTTGGTAATAAATAGCCTAGAAGGTAGTTTTATCTTTATTTTAGGGTAGATAATTTTGAATGAGTTCACACTTGAGAGTGTTTTATGAGAGTTTGTTGGGAGCTTAGATGATTATTAAGAAACGTTGATTGTGAGAGGGTCCAATTCCTGTCTCGGTCTTTGTAAGAGTTCAGTGTTTTTTGTAATTGAAAGGAAGGTATTAGGGTTTAACATACCTTTAGGTTGTCCTCTCTTTATCATTTATGTCTATCTATCTATCCATCTTTCTATTTATCCTCTACATTTATTGTGTTCATTTCCTTTGTTTCCTTATTTTGTGTTTATGTTTTCGTAGTCTCCTCGTGTATCAAGTGTCAACCCTAACTCAAAGGAAATATTTTACAGAGGCGGTGAGTGAAGGAGATGAAGAGTACTGAATACTCTTGGACAACAGACATATTTTTGTAGTTGTTTACATAATGTTTCGTATTCTTTCTTTTTGGACAAGGGTTTTGCTTTGGGCCTGATTCTTTTTTTTGTACAGAATGGGCTTCAACCTTTTATTCCTTTATTTTTTATTTTTAATTATCAATAATATGATTCAGAAATGAATCTAAAATTTCATTAATTTTTTTATATAGAAAGGTGAGTTAGAAGACGATCAATGGAAAACTTATAATTAAGCTCATATACAAGGTTAAATTTTTTTTAGACATTTTTCTCATTTTAAAAAAGAAAAGTGTTAGATCTCCACATTACTTTTTTTAAAAGTGAGTTATGGGACAACCAAGGGCATTATAGTCATTTCACAATACAAAATTCATTACTCAAAAATCATCTCTTTTTGTGGGCCCTATTTTTCATTCAAATATATATATATATATATATATATATATATATATAGTACAAAAAAACTAATAATTTTAAAATAATTGAAAATATTGAAGAAGTATAGCTATATATTTTAAATTTAATAAGAAATTATGTTACAGATAATATTTTTAGGACAATTTGATCAATTTTTAAATTTAGTGTTGTACAACTTTTTTTAAAATAAAATAAAAAATTTAAAATCTATATAATAATATTATAAATCGGGTTAAAAAATTAATATACTGTAAATTATCATGTAAAGTGTCAATTTTGATAAGTATTATTACAAAGTGATTGAGAATTGTGAGATATTGCTAAGATCTAAAAAAAAATAAAAATAATAAACATAATGAAAAAGAAAAATAATTTATGAAAATCTATCTTTTTTTTGTCATAACTAAAAAAATCATATTTATATTTTTTTTCATTTTAAAAGGTTTAGAAGTGTCGCTCCCTATTTCGAACCGGTCAAAACAGTCTGCAACGTAATTGTAGTCGTGATGACTCTTTCTGGTTTTTGAAAAACTATTTGTTCTGAGTCGCCACCTAACTTTTAAGGGAAAAAAATAGGAAAACCATTTTTTGGTGTGAAAACTCTGTTTATAATCTGCGAAAGTCAGTGAGATTCTAAGTAAGGATTTTGGTTACTCGAGGGGAAGGTATTAAGCACCCCTCAATTCCTATTCAAAGATAGTCCTTAAACTTAGTTTTAGAAAAATATTTGGGAAATATTTACCTCGTTATTTGCTAAAAAGTGATAAGAAAAAAGAAAACTTTCATTGTTTTGAAAAAGAAGCTCAAAGTGTATACGAGGCAACACCACCATATATAAGGAAATAATAGAGTTATTGCAAAATGTGTATAGTTTAAAATATGAGAAAAGAAAGCATTTAATAGAACATTTGTTAGAGGGTAAAAAGTATTGTGAGTTTGTAAGAAAATATGTATGAAATTAAAATATTTGAATTAAATCATTATAATGTAAAAAAAATGTAATTTTGAAAGTAAGTGAGAAGTTACTTATAAGAAATATAAATACATGTGTGTTTGAAAGTATGTGGAAAAGACTTGAGAATTCATTAAATTGTGAAATCCAATAGTTTGAAACTAAATGGTAAATAAAATGTAATAGTAAAATGCATATTGTAATAGCGTTGAGATAACATGTAAATGAAATATAATAATATAACATTATATATGATAGTGTAAGAATGAATATACCTTGTGTTTTTATAGAGATTTTAAAATATGAAAACTTGAAATAAAATTAGGAATAAATATGAAATGTAATAAGAATTTAAATTATATTGAGTTAAATGAAAATTTTGAATTTGATAGATGAATTGCTTGCAAACATAAGCGGGTTAACTAGTTGAACCTATTTATAATAATTTATTTGAAAATTTTTAATTAAAGTAATTAAACTCGTTAATTAAGTATTTTGCAAAAGATGGAATATAACTAAACATTTTTAGTTTTAGATTTTTTTTTAATTATAGTCCTTTACATTTCTCATGTACAAAAAAGGATCCTAGCGATGTAGAAATTTATTGTATCTAGAGAAAATTGAAGGAAAGGTGTCTTTTAAGTCTTAAATGAAGGATTGGTGACATTGACCAACTTAAAGGGTCAAACATCATTAGAAAACTTGATTAAGTTAATTGTGGACTTGATTAATATTTTTAAAACTTTCTAATCTTTTCAAAAATACAAATCAACTCAACCCACACCCCTCTTCAATCCAAATCAACCAGTTTCTCTCCTCTCTCTCGACATCTTCTCTCAACTCTGTCCCAACCAACAGTTCTGCAAATTTCTCCTTTCAATCCTCGGCGACTTCAACATCCGACAATAAATAGTTGGGCTTCGAGTTTCTTTTCGACTTCAACCTTCAATCGACATGACAACCTTCCTCTCTGGCCACAACAACTTTGAATTCTTCAACCTTCAATCGACGTGACAGCCTTGTTCTTCAACCACAACAACTTTGAATTCATCATCGTTCCTTTTCTTCTTTCACAGGTAAAAAATTATGACCTTTTGAGTTTTGAAGAAAATGAGGAACTTGAGACAACTTCTCTTATAGTATGAGTTAACAATTTCAATATTTGTTGCTTTAATTTGAACTATGATCGAAACAAAACTCTAATTTCTGGTATTTCTTCTCATCTCTTTTCGAAGTGAATTATGATTTTTTGTTGTTTGTTGCATTTTTTTGAAGTTTGATTTTTGTTATTTGTGTTTATAAAAATAAAACAACGATTTGGGTTGATTTGTTCTGTTCTTATTCTTGGAAAAATGGTGATATTGCTGTTTTTCTGTTGATCAAAATCGTGCTACTATTTTTTATTTTATCCAACATATTATTCATCGGTGTAACATATTAACCATCCGATGCAACATATTTGTCAGATGATGCAACAGATCAACCATCTGATGCACTAGAGGAACCATCAACTTATAATTCTGATACAATAAATTAATTATCTGATGCAACAGATTTATCATATGATACAACAATTTAAATATTTGATGCAACAAATTAACCACATATTACAACAGATTAAGCATCGGATAAAAAATCTAATGCAACTGATTAACTATCTGATGTAATGAAAGAACCATCGGATTAATGATCTGATGCAATAGATGAACCTTTTATTAGATAAAACCCTATCAACTCTTCCAGCAGGACATGTCCAAGACATAATTTTTTCGACTGATCATTCATATGTTACGATAGAAGAACCAATGTTGGAAAAAATCTAAACAATATTGACCATTGATAACTGTTCCAACAGATCACTCACGTGTTGCAATAGATGTGTGACCTGTCACACAAACCATTTATCTTTCTCAACGGATGAGTGATATATTTTGTATTGTCATAATGGATTACTCAGTCGTTGCTATAGGTTAATTAACTATTCCACAGATCACTCATATGTTGCAACAGATGTGTGATCTGTTTCACAGACTATTCATCTTTCTTAATAAATGAGTGATATATTTTGTATTATCACAACAGATTACTCAGCTGTTACTATAGGTTATTTAATTGTTCAAAAAGATCACTCATATGTTGTAACAGGTGATGTTGCAATAGATGTGTGATCTGCTGTACAGACCATTCATTTTTCTCAATAGATGTGTGATATATTTTGTATTATTACAATAGATTACTCATCCATTACAATAGGTTATTTAACTATTCCAACAGATCACTCATGTTACAACAATGTGTGATCTGTTGCACAGACCATTCATCTGTCTCAAAAGATGAGTGATATATTTTGTATAGTTGCAACAGATTGCTCATCCACTACAACAGGTTTGTTATATGCTGCAACAGATATACTACCTGGTGCAACAGATAAGTTATCTGTTGGAACTGTTATTTTGTTGTTTTGCTTGTTAGATTTACTGTTACCATTTTTCAGTGATGCATTAATCAACTATAATATATTTTTTTATGTTCCTATTAAATTTAGATAATATGGCTCCCAAAACTATAGAAGTCGAATCAAGTCCAAGTAAAGGAACGAGTGAAGCAGCTAGGCTACATCCACCACTCTATGATCTTGCTTTACAAACTTTATCTCAATCAGGAGCAGAATCTAATGAACATGGGGAAGAGGAATATTTTAAAAGTGATGATCCAAATGCTAATAGCCCTTCTGCCGAAGATTTGGTCAAAACCTTCAACATTGATTGTTATCCTATGAGAATGTAGTGTGATGGTGCCACAGATTTAATGGGTGATTTCGTGGTTAAGTCAGCCATGGGAAAATCTTTCGATGCCTTCAGAAAAATACTCCAAGAACAAATATTGGATGCTTATTTCAGGGACAGCTGCTTTGGGAAATATCTTGATTTGTCGGAGGATAACAATGCTGGTTTTCAAATAAAAATGGTATATGAACTTCTCAAGCATAAGTTTATGTATGAAAACAAAGATAAGATGGATGAGGTGTGGATAAATTACTTTGGCATGCCTGTTTGTTTTGGTTGGAAGGAGTTTGTCATAGTTACTAGACTAAAATGTTATTCTCCTTCTCAAGTTATACCTATTAACAAAAAAAACACCCCACACACCCCAAAAAGGCAAAGACAAGTTATGTGATCTGATGACCTGGTGTCCATTATTAGTCCCAGCTTTAAAAATAAAAATTTGATAGAAGCGTTGAAAGGTAAAGAACTTTCAAAGAAGCGCAAGCAGTCATTATGCTTGGTTTGGTTTGTACATAATATTCTTTGGGCGAGAGACATTAACAACAACATAAGCATTGGTTTAATAAAGATCTCCAAAGATCTTTAGGCGTTTAATAACTATCCTTGGGGTTATGAAAGCTTCAAAATAACTGTCCAATATTTGTTGACTCCATTAGCACCAAAGACAGTCAACAACTTATATGGATTTCCATGGGCTTTCATGGTAAATGTTTTGTTCTTTCTTTTATTATGATATCATTCATTTTTTTTCCTCAATAATGGTTTTGATTTATTGACGTTATTTTATAGGCTTGGGAATTTGAATACATTCCTTATTTGTGACAACAAGTGAACTACCAAGAAGACGTTTTCTGTCCAAGAATCTTGAGATGGTTATCGGCCAAAACTGATAAAAATACAAAAAAAATTATCTCTTCAACCCCCCGAAGGATGCAGTAAGTATAATTATAATTAAGTTTTTATTTTAATTAATGATTTTTTTGAATGATCTAATCATCATTCTAATATATATAATGATTTATGTTAGATTGTGCATCCATCACTAGTTTCGACCAATCGAGAGTTGAAGATGCTATTTTTCTTACTTTATGGTCTGTGAAAACATTTTTGAACCCTAAGGTCATCGACAGAATAGAAATGAAATTGTTTGGAGCAACAACCATTACAAGAAAAATAGTTTTTGAGGGTGGGCTTGTTGTTGTTGATGGTCTTAGCGGTGATGGAGCTATTGGTGGTGGTAGTGGTGCTGTTGTTGGTGCTAATGATGCTCCTCTTATAGTATTTAAAACAAACCATTATGAGTCTGATCATACTGGTTATACAAATTTTTTCTCTCCCAACGAATGTTCTGCATGCAAATGTCAAGACTACAAGGCAAAACATGATGTAGTGATTAATGCTATTGATGTATTAACTACTTCTATAAAGGAATTGACATCTAAGAGGGGTGTCATTCCATCAATGAAGATTTTATTTCCATCCACTCCATTAGAGATTGAGGCTAAGAGGAGAAGGAGTGATTTCCAAGGCATTATCAAGCACCCAAAAGAGCGAAATTACAACTACTATGTCCATGTGTTACACTGAGCAATGTACAATGTCCAAAGGAGAGCAGCACGAGATGAACAAGGTGAATATGTATGTCTTCCAACAAACTAACAAACAAACACATTTTTGTTTCAACGGATGACATATCTGCTGAAAATTATCAAACAGATATATACATTTGTTGCAACAGTTGACTAACTTGTTGCACCAGATAAAGTACCTATTGCTACATATGTATCGTCTGTTTTAGAAAATCAAATAGCTTTTCATATCGCTTTTATTTATACTAACAGATGACCTATCTGCTGTAATATATGAGTCATATATTGCAATAGATGGTTTATCCATTGGAAATTATAATACAGGTCTTCCTCATGTAGAAATTTGATCCAACAGTTGATTCATTGTTGCAACAGAAATATAATCTGATTGGGATAATTTAAAATAGGAGGAAGACCTATTTGATTTGCTAGAACAAATGATTATCCTTTTCCATTTTATTATATCTCCGTGACTATCATTGACCGATTCTGGCTTTCTAGGTGGATGTAGAAGCTACTGCTAAACAACATTGACAATATGCTACTCTACTTTTTTTTTATAGAAATGCAGAGAATAGAAGGCGCAGAAACCGTACGTAAGCGACAATAAGGATCCACGACGAGTAAAGCCAAATTTCATAGCACCGGATGAAGAACAACTTAACCATATTGAGTGGATATTTATAGCTTGAGTCTGTCAAAGTAATAACCTCACCCCTTCTTAGGAATCCTTGGTATCAATACTTAAATTATTGATGTATTTGTTGAGATATTTACCCATAATAGTTTTTTTACATTTTATTTATTCGTTGATTTTATTTCAGCTAATTTCTTAAGGCTTTGATTTATTTTATTTTGTCTATAAATTTTATTTTTTCTTAGATTTGAACTTATTAATTGAAATGGAATACTACATTCAAATATTGCAACTGATAATGTATTTGTTGCAACAGTCAGAACATCTGTTGTAATATGTCGAACAGATTTTGACATATGTTGCAACAGGTAGGTAATCTTTTGGAATTTATTAAACATTTCTTCCTGCTACTGCAATAAATAGACTTAGATAGAAACACCGACATAATGCAACAGATGACCAACATATTGCTACAGATAATCTATACGTCAGAACAGGTAGAATATCTGTTACAACAGATGGAGAATCTGTTGCATTATAAAAATTTAACTTTTTCATTGGACATAAAAAAATTACCACTACATGTGAAAAGTGAAAGTGAATTTAAATAAAAAAGGCGAAACCCATCGACAGTGTTCAGTTCAAACACCTAAAATAAAATAGGTATCAAGTAGACAATGTTCATTTTAAACAAGTAAAATAAAATAGGCACATATGTGTCAGGTTGGCACTTTTTGTTGACTCCGCGTCTGATTTTCCCCCTAATGGTTATTTTTTCCCCCAATGTCTTATATATTCATCTTCTTCCTAAAATTTAACCCTAAATTTCTAAATCTTCTTCTTCGTCATCATCTTTTTTTATCTTTCCAAATTCTTTAATTTATTTGCATTTGGTCTTTCTTTTCTTTATTTTTTTTTATTTTTTCCAACTGAGCTTGCAATGTCGAGCGCATCTTCCACTGTTTTTTGTTATAATGATTTTTGATATTGTAAGTGCGGTCATGAAGCTTTATTGAAGACTTCTTGTACTCAACAAAATCCAGGTCGTAGGTTTTTTACTTGTAAGATTTCAAAGGTAATATTTTTTTTATTTTCTTAGTTGATTAATTATTGACTTGTAATTGTTTTATAATTGTATTCTTGTTTTTATAGAAATTGGGTGGATGTGATTATTTTGATTGGTATAAAGAACGACACCCTTCACAAGCAAATCGTGTAATCTGGGGTTTGTTGAAGAAAGTCAAGGCTTCTAAAGAGAAACAAAATCGAGCAAGAAGATACTACATTGTTGCCGTTATTGCTACTGATTTGGTGGTGTTGGGCACATGAATTTTCAAGCCTAATTACTGAAATTTTCATAGTGGTGTATTTGCTACTGGCTTGGTGTTGTCGAGCATATGGATATTCAAGCGTATTGTTGTAAAATATCAAACAGATTTAGGCATATGTTATAAAATTTAGGTCATCTATTGGAAATTATCAAACAGGTCTTCCTGCTGTTGCAACAGATTAGACTTAGATTAGATAGAAATAACATCGGCATAATGCAACAGATGACTAACCTATTGCAACATATAAATTATCTGCCAGAACAGATAGAATATATTTTAGAACAGATTGACAATATATTGCATTATAAAAAACTCAACTTTCATTCAATCAAAAAAAAATTATTGTCACTACATGTACATGTAATTTAAAGTAAAGTGAAGTGTGACTTGAAATAAAAGAACGTTAGATCTTCTATATACACAGGCTCCAAGTGTCCAGTTAGTACCCCATAAGCCCAGACCTCTTGTAGTTTTGCCAGAACGTTGTCGCACAGAAAGGTCATTGGCTCAGCTATTTCTATGCCGGTCAACAAACATTTAATATGTGCAAGAGCGTGCGAGCCGCTCGCATAACCGACATAATTTTTTGGAAGGATCATACTGTTGTTTGACCTTTAAAATATCATGATTTCTTCATTAACACTTCCTTTGGAAAATGATTTATCAGTTTACTCTCCCTCAACAAGATGGGCAACAGTTCCTTTAGTGGCTTCACGGGAGAAAAAGATTGACATCATCGACAAGAGGTTTGTTACAGTCATAAACATTGATCTTTCCCTCCTCGAGTAGTATTTCAATAGCCCGATATTGTATGATGTTCATGCTAATGACTATAAGAATCCTTTTTTCCTTAGTCCAGCTCTTGCCGTGTGGATTTGGCCTCTCCCCTCTAACATATTTTATCATTTTTTCTTCATCCCAGTCCAACGTAGAAGCTAAGAAATCAAATCTCACGCCACAGTCTAATGTGGTATTATTGAGTTGATCGTACTTATCCTTGAGTTTCTTGTAGAAGTTGAGGTCCATTATCCTATCGGCAGCATCATAAGCTTTCGGGTATGTTAATTGCCTTTCCCTCATGAGACAGAGAATTTTATCAACATGCTGTGATATAAGAAGATAATTTTTAAATAGGTTAGTAATTGTAAAGATAGTCCATCTGTTTCATAGGGTTCTCTGAATCAATAATCCAACACAACTTATGCAACAGATGGATAGTAAGTTGCAACAGAACCAATACCAGTTGCACCAGAATACCCAGATAATGCAACAGATTTTACCTCTGTTGCATAGCTTCTTCTTTATGGGGTAGATTAGATTAGAAGGCTAGGTTAGGAAAAGTAAAATTGCCTTGTCCTTATACCGCATACGCATATCTATCATAGTCTAGAAGTCTTGGGGGGAAAAGGAAGGCCTGGGGTAATCTGGTGCACCTGGCTTGGTATTCTTGGCCTTTCGCAGATCCCTCTTCTCTTTGGCACCAAGTTCTGCGTATATGTCCACCTTCTTCTTGAATGGCCCCTGAACTTCAATAACTTTTTAAAAGGAAGGAGTTGCAATTATTTTTAATTTTTGATAGGAGGGTACGTTGGTTATTGCTCTTTTCTTCCTCCTAACCAACAATGTAGGAGTGTATCACTCCCTCAGCTTCTTGGATGGTGTGATACCCCTCTTGGATTTGAATTCCTCGACAGCTTTAGAGATAACCTCTACTTTTTCAAAGAGTTTATCCTAGTTGTCCTTGCACTCTTTCCATTCACAACGTGAATACGAGGGTAAAGAGGGGTGAGAGGGACCTGTGTAAGGTTTAAAAGGGGTGTTTTCAAATATATTTATTTTTTCTTAAGCATGAACATGCTCATCATAATGAGTGGCAGCAGCATCAACATGCCTGCCACCAATACTAACAACTCGACCAGAAGAAGCACCCGAATCTGCCTTAGTAGATTCGTCATGAAGAGCCTCAACATTAGGCTGACCTTGCCTAACTTCTCTTCTTATCGCTGTTGCTCCATCCAATTCCTTCTTTATTAACTCCATCGTTGGGTTTATAGTATCAACATAACCTAGAGTAATATAAGAAGTCATCAACGACTCCTCCTCAGTAGGCACGATCCATGGATGTACAACCTAGCAAAAAAAATAGATACATTTAAATCATATAATATAATAATTTTCACAGTTGGTTTAACATTTTAATAGTCAACTTCTACAACAGATTAATAATATGCTATATCAGATTACCCATCTGTTGCATAGTTTGCAGTTAGATGGTTAAAATCTATTTTAGTCGGGTTCAGAGAACCAAAGCAATACATGGATAATCTGATGCAAAATATCAATCATCTGTCGCAATAGATTACCAATCTGTTGCACCAGTTGCACCAGACGGGTAATCTTTTGGGTTACATATTATGCAACAGATGATCTGTATGTGTATTAATAATATGTTACATCATATTATACATCTGTTGCATAATTTATAGTAGATGGTTAATCTGTTAGAAGTGGGGTTCAGAGAACCAAGGCAACAGATGGGTAATCTCATGTAAGATATCAATCTTCTGTCGCAACAGATTATCCATCTGTTGCACTAGTTGTCATAGGACGGGTAATCTGTCACAACAGATATTCCATCTGGTGCATCAGATATTACATCCGTTCAATATCTTTCATTGAGTAAAATTATTTTACTTGAAGAAGACGTACTGTATCATTCGGAGGTTTAAAGAGATCAACCTCCTTAACTTTGGTGTTGCTCTTTGCATCCAACCACCTAAACATCCTTAGATGAGAAACCTCATCTGGAGAATCCATTACCTGCTTTCGGAGAGGAGGAATGGCTTCAAATGCCCAAGCCTAAAAAATATAAACAGGAAGCAAGAAAAAAAAGTCATAATAACTATATTCAATATACCTTAATGTATGAGTTAAAATAGTGATTAATTTTACCGTGAAAGACCAAGGAAAGCCATATAATGTGGTCGCCCTTGAGGATAGCTTTTTCAATAAATATTGGACAGGCAAGTAGAAGCTTTCAGATCCCCACGTATAATTGTTGAATTTATCAAAATCCTCAGCACGCTCCAACAAATCATTTTCTATGACCTTGTTGACGTCTCTTTCAAATATAACCGAATGGGCAAACCAAACTATGCACAATTTCTCCCTGTACTACTTTGGTATGGTTTAATCTATGAGATCTGTCAATAAATTCGATGCTTTGTAGCAACATCGAGAAATGTCAAACAACCCATCTATTTTTTTCTTGAGTTTTGTTGCCTTGGATCTTTTGTGGGGTGTTCCCTTGGCGATAGGTGGTTCTTCTATACGATGGCATCTCAAGCCCGTCACTATGAAAAACTCTTGCAAGCCAAAACAAACCGACATGTCACAGTAATTGATCCAGATTTCATCCATCTTTTTGCCCCCCTCCTCCGAATTTTTATCATCCCCTACGTACTTGATCCTGCACTTGAGAAGACTATATACCATCCTCATTAGGAAACGGTCAGGGGCGTCCTCAGCCAGCTGAAGAAAGCGTCTAAAGCAGCTTTTCTTAAAAAGTCCGTCTATGTTTTCGTCCTTCATAATTTTCCTAAAATTAGTAAATTTACTCCCCATCTGACATTTAAGTACAATCCCACCAGTTAGTTCTTCTTCTATTTTTTTTGTCATTTATCGTCATCGCAACTTGAAACTTGTCAATACTAAATGTTTTGACAGGATCATGCTGGGATGTCGATATTAATTCACGCCTCATTAGTGATCCATTATCATCATGTTGATGATCATCCTCTTTTTCTTTCTCTTTCTCTTTCTCTTTCTCACTCTAATTCCTCATCTTTCTTACTTTCATTTTTTTCATCACCATCAACAGACCCTAGTCCACCTCCCTTAATATTGTTTTCATATCTCTCCTCAGCTTTACTTTGTTTCCCTGACTGAGATTATTCAGGAAGCTCCTCCGAATCCCTCTGTATTGTAGCCTTTTTTTGGGGTGGTCAGACATTGATCCACTTTCACTTTCTTTTCTTTTGGGAGGCATGTTTTACCTACAAACAAAAGAAAAACAAAAATTACATTACAATTGATGTATGCATAAATTTTAAAAAATACATTACAAACACCACCAATAATGAGACACCAATAGCCACCACCACCACAAATACCACCAACCAATGCCACAAACACCATGAATACCAACACCACCGACAACCACCACAAACACCACCAACCAATGCCACCAACAGCCACCACTAGTGCCACCACAACAACGACGACGACCACCACCACAAATACCACAAACACCATCCAATAATACCACAACAGTCAATGGAATACTACGATAGAAACTAGGGTTTTCTCAAGTTCTTCCTATGATTTTACCATCAAAACTCAAAATTGTAAACCCATTCTCGAAGATAATACAACTAAAAGTTTTTTCATCATTAACTTAAAAGCCCTTATGTTTTTATAAAAATAAAAAATATAGAACTCTTCTCAAACTTTGTTACCTATGAAGACAGAGAAAATGACTGATACAAGCAAGAATGAAGTCGAAAATAACACCTATGTGGTCGAAAATGAGAAAAAAATTGATCTATTATGAAGGGTAGAGCAATTTGTTGAGTAGTTATAGTTGTTGTCTGTACTGTATAATTCAGTGAGAAAGAGAAAACAAAACAGAGAGAACTCGAGATTTGAAATGATAAAATATTTTTCTCGCAAATGGATGATTTGTATGGGTTGATTTGCATTTTGGAAAAGAATGACAAGTTTTGAAAATGTTAATTTGGTCCGAATTGATCTTAATTATTTTTAAAATTATAAAAGATATGCATACTTTTTAACCCTCTCATCATGCAATTGCCAAAAGATGCAATTAAAGTTGTAGTTGACCCTATGAACTCATCCACCCACACCTGGTCCTAGATTAGATTAATAAATTTAGGTATATGAACTTAATTGAAATTGTATAAAAATAAATATTCAACTTGTTGTGTCAGATACTCATATGTTGCAAAATATCGAACAGATTACCCATCTGTTGTAAATTATCAAATGGATTGTCACATTTCACAACAGATTACCCATCTGTTGTAAATTATCAAATAGGGGCTGCCATATGTTAATCAATTAGGGTATTGGTCTAACATATGAGGTAGTAAGAATCAGTTCAGCTCAGAGTGATCGATCAATGACTCTGGCCGGGAGGAACGTAATATCGTCACATCATTCAATTTCCAAAAGACTTAATTAAAGTTGTAGTTGATCCTATGAGAACTCACCCCTAGTCCTAGATTAATCAATTAGGGTATTGGTCTAACATATGAGGTAGTAAGAATCGGTTCAGCTCAGAGTGATCGATCGATGACTTTAGCCGGGAGGAACGCAATACCATCTCATCATTCAATTGCCAAAAGACTCAATTGAAGTTGTAGTTGACCCTATGAGAACTCACCCCTGGTCCTATATTAATCAATTAGGGTATCGGTCAAACATATGAGGTAGTAAGAATCAGTTTAGCTTAGAGTGATCGATCAATGAATCTTACCGGGAGGAACACAATACCGATTATTCAATTGCTAAAAGACTTAATTGAAGTTTTAGTTGACCCTATAAGAACTCACCCCTGGTCCTAGATTAATCAATTAGGGTATTGGTCTAACATATGAGGTAGTAAGAATCGGTTCAGCTCAGAGTGATTGATCGACGACTCTGGACAGGAGGAATACAATACCGTCTCATCATTCAATTGCCAAAAGACTCAATTGAAGTTGTAGTTGACCCTATAAGAACTCACCCCTGGTCCTATATTAATCAATTAGGGTATTGGTCTATGAGGTAGTAAGAATCGGTTCAGCTTAGAGTGATCGATCGACAACTCTGGCCGGGAGAAATGCAACACCGTCTCATCATTTAATTGCCAAAATACTCAATTGAAGTTGTAGTTTACCCTATGAGAACTCACCCTTGGTCCTGGATTAATCAATTAAGGTATTGGTCTAACATATGAGGTAGTAAGAATCGGTTCAGCTCAGAGTGATCGATCAATGACTTTGTTCGAGAGGAACGTAATAATGTCTCATCATTTAATTGCCAAAAGACTCAATTGAAGTTGTAGTTGAACCTATAAGAACTCACCCTTGATCCAAGATTAATCAATTAGGGGTCGTTTGGTAGAATGTATAAGAAAAATACAAAATATAGTGTATTAGTAATGCTTGCATTAGTAATACTTGTATTATTTATGGTTGTATTAGTTATGCATGTATTATTTCTTTTACATTGTTTGGTTTGATGTATAAGAAATAATACATCTTACATAATTTCTATAAAAGAAATTTTTGTTTACAAAAATACCCTTCTTTGATTTTGTACACTTTTTTGCAACAAAGTTCTTTTGTTATTTCAAACATAATTAATATTGTTGAACTATTATATAAAGGTTTAGGATTAATTGTAAGACCTTCATCTTTGCGCAAAAATGTTACACCAACGGATTAACATAGTTGAAACAAAAATAAAATACAAGACATAAAATTAAGAAATAGTTTCCATTTTTTTTTTAAAATCTTTTTAAAGACTCTCAAATCAAAGCAAAAATATGTTATAGTTATTTAAATCAACCATTCACTGTTGTAAATTCAAATAGTGGAAAAATAAATTGTGAAATATTGTAAAAATATTCACTAGTGCAAATTAAAATGGCGGAAAAAGGAATGGTGAAATATTTTGAGAGAAATTGAGGGGTATTAAGGTCATTTAATAAGTTCATGAATGTGTTTAAAGTCTTTGTATTACTAACACATAGGAAATAGTAAATAACTATAACTAATGCTTGCATTAGTTATACATAGGCAAAAAGTCATACCAAACAAGGTACTAGCAATACACATTAACTAATGCATGCATTATATTTTATAATACACTCTACCAAACGACCCCTTAAGGTATTAGTCTAACATGTGAATTCAATTGAAATTGTATAAAATAAATGTTCAACCTGTTGCAACATATGTCTTTTTTGTTGGATTTAATCAAACAGATTAAGTCATCTATTACAACATATTATGCATCTGCTACGACAGATGACCGAGCTTTGGAAATTTTCAAATAGAAATTGTTATCTGTTGCACTTAGATGTTTTAAGACCCTTTTTTTTAAAGCAATTTAGGTATTTCCTGTTCGATATAAAAAAAATTAAAATACTAAGGCGGTAAAAAAATTACTTGGATAACCCAAAAATCTCCTGAGTGAGTAGTCCTATCTGGTCTTTTCAATGTCACCGTCTCCTCGTGCCCCTTAAGAATCAAAAGTTATTAATGAATATTTAAAACTCATATCTAGAAGAATACTCTCTCCTTTAGACATAAGTAAGACTCAAGACTCAACTCAACCCATCTATTATTCTTTCTTCTTTATCTCTTTCTTTCCTTTTTGCCTTTTTTTTCTCTCTTCTATCAGATGAGGATCCTTTCGGATCTCAACCGATCAATATCTTTTCTCGACTGAACTGGATGTTCTGATCCCTTTACTTTTTTTACATTGCAGGTATGGTTCACTATTGTTCTTTCCATCTTATCTTCTTCTTTATATGTCATTTAAATTAGATATTTACATCTGTTTCTATTAATGATTTACCCGTTTACTAGTTTCCTATTTATTGAGAAAATTGAAGGAAAAATGACTTTTAAGTCTTGAATGAATGAAATGTTGTTTTTATATCTGTTGCAAAATGCCTTATCGGTTAAACGTATGGGTAATCTATTGCATAAGATTGGTCATCTGTTGATTCATTCAATTTTGTATTACCCAACAGTAGCAAGGCTGGTTTGATTTATTCCAACAGATGACTCATCTGTTGTAATATGTCATCCATCTATTGCAATAGATGCCTCATCGATTGAGCAGATGGGTAATCTGTTGCATCATATTGATCATATGTTAATTCACTTAATTTTCCATTACCCTTTTGTAATGTTCTTTTTCTTCTTCTCTTGTTTGACGTTAAATGTATTTCTCTTGTTTGTAGATAAAAGGAAGTGAAACTGGATCCATTTTTGGCCGACCAACATTAAAGGCTAGAGTAAAGAGGGTTCATAGGAATAAGCTACTTGCAGATGGAACCACTTCATATGTGGGAGGTATGTATCACTGATCGACTTATTGTGAAAACACACACTCAGTACAATGAATTTGTGAATGTTTGTTCTTTACCTATTATGCATTAATTCTTCAAACAAGAAATGGCATTTTATAGTTAAGATTATTAGGTTTGAACTGGTAAGGCTGAGGGACCAAGTAGGCAGTGTCGATACCCTATTATAATTTAATGACGGTTCATGCTTATGTTTTTGTGTCAAGTTTGGGGAAGAGTTTAAATTTTTGGTGGCAGTGTAAATATCCAATAGTGATTCGACCAATTTTAATGGCTCAATGGACTTCTTGAAAGGCATCTGAAGCATCGCATTGTAGGAAACACCGATGGAACCAATAGAAATTCACCTGGTCCAAATTTATATGGATGGGTTGCTGGAGGAGACTATTATACAGTAGTAGGGGTTTGAGAGAACACCTGTATGGGAAGGAAGAGGTTGAGAAGGACATATATCATCTCAGACCTTATTTACGAGGAAACACAGGGTAGGAAGCAAGGAAAGTGTAGCAAAATTGGCTGATGAAATTGACATTAAAAATGAAAAAGCTAGATGAGCTGAGAATATGAAAACGTATCCAAAAATAAAAATCCATCAGTCATTGAAGTAAAATAAGAATGGTCAAGAGGACTGGAGCTGGTCACTTTGCTAGAGACTGCAACTAGCGAGCGTGGCCTCAATGAAGACTCTCACAAAGTGCAGGACCAGAACTCTAAGAAAGCAGCTTCGCGAGCACGGAAGGTGGTAAGATTGTCGGTCAGAATTGAAACCTGAACCAACTACACCTAAATTAAAAATACGACATCAA
Organism: Capsicum annuum; assembly: GCF_002878395.1. NCBI lineage: Eukaryota > Viridiplantae > Streptophyta > Magnoliopsida > Solanales > Solanaceae > Capsicum > Capsicum annuum. The sequence goes on from NC_061121.1 coordinate 208,443,165, forward strand.
GCCAAAGTGTCAATTTATCAAGTTAAATATGCATCCCATGCCTCCTATGGAAAGGCAGTGGAAACAACAAGGCATGAGATTTCTGCCCCACTTCAGACCTTTGTGTTTCTACTGCCATAGACCTGATCATAGCCACAAACAGAAGGTATGGCATGCAAGTTAGACTTCAGAAATTGACACATTGGCTTCCCTTATTTTTAATTCAGGAGTTATTTGTTCAAGTTTCAATTATAACCGATAATCATATCAATTTCCTGTGCTCACGAAGCTTCTTTCTTAAAGTTCTGGTCCTACACTTTGTGAGAGTCTTCATTGAGGCCACGCTCGCTAGTTGCAGTCTCTAGAAAAGTGTCTAGCTCCAGTCATGTTGACCATTTTTCTTTTTTTTTTTTTCAACAACTGACGGATTTTTATATTTGGATACACTTCCACATTTGAAGCTCATCCAGATTCTCTATTTCTCATGTCAATTTCATTGGATGGATTCGCTAGAATTTCCTTGCTTCCTACCCTGTGTTTCTTTTTAAACAAGGTCTGAGATGATATATGGCCTTTTCAACCTCCCCCTTCCCGCACAGGTATTCTCCCAAGCACCTACTGCTGTATAATAGTCTCCTCCAATAACTCATTTATATAAATGTAGACGAGGAGAATTTCTATTGGTTCCATCAGTGTTTGCTGCAGTGCGAGGCTTCAGAGGCCTTTCAAGAAGTCTATTGAGCCATTAAAACTGGTCCAATCACTATTGGATATTTACACTACCGCCAAAAATTTGAACCCTTCCCTAAACGTGACACAAAAACATGAGCATAGACCATCATTAAATTATAATAGGGTATCGAAACCACCGTCTTGGAACTCTTCAGCCTTATCAGTTTGTACCTATCAAACTAAACTGTACAATGCAGGATCTTGTTTGAAGGATCAGTGTCTAATCGGTAAAAAACTGCATTCACAAAATCATTGCACTTTATATGTGTCTGTCGCGATAGACAGATCAATAATACATAACTACCATGCATGAAAGTGGAACCATTGCATGCACCTTATTCTTCCTACCCCATCAAAAATACTACAGTGTTGTTTATTCAGTTGCATACATGTGATGACTATTAAAAAAGTTGTGTGAAGAGTCATAACTTTTTTATCTTAACACACTCAAAATAGCTAATGAATTGAAATCTCCATCTGTTGCAACTGATGAATCAGCTGTTGGAAGAAATCAAAATATCTCCTCCAACATATGGTCTATCTGTCGCAATAGATAATCCATATATTGCAACATATTGTAAATCTGTTGCGACAGACCAGACATTATTTATTCATCTACACGCATGCGATGATTATTAAAAAAGAGGTAGTGGTGACTTTTTATCTAACATATTTAAAATAGATGATGAATCAAATACTCCATCTGTTGCAACTAGAGCTGTCAATATGGGTCGGTCCAGCCCATCCAGGCTAGCCCATACCTCTTCTTATATGGCTTTCTTCCCAGTTTGATAGTGCTTGGGTCAATATATGGAGGAGGTATTAATCTCCCCATAAGCTCTGCAGGAACAATCCAAGATTCTTCGGGAGGTACCGGAGTAATATACCCACTATATGCCATTTCATATTTTCCCACCAAATAATATTGAAGGGAGTGCTTGTAAACTTCAGCTCCATATTTATGACCGTATTGAGCTCGAAGCACTGCCATAGCATGTGGATAGGGTATTTTATCCAAGTCAAAACTATGCACGTACAAGATCTTGTTTGAAGATCGATCGTGGCAATATCACCATGAACGGTGATACTGAATTTGTAATATGCTATTTTATGAGGTAATAACCTATTTCTCAAACTGATGTTCATTGATATTATTTTATTGATTTCGAGAACAAATTGGGTTCTTTTATTAGGCACTTCAACTGCACACGTCTTTTGTTAAAAAATTCGCCATACTTCTGGCTTATTTTTTCAAACATAGCCTTATTCAGCTATGTTTGATGTCATAATATTGTACCTATACAAAAGAATCACTTAGTACGACGTCATGCAAAACTTGTAACTCAAACAAGACATTAAAATTGATAAGAATATACCTATCTACCAGACAAAATTCCCGCGTTCATCTCTCAAAACTGACACGTACGAGATATTCTACTACCTTGGGATTCATATCCATTATTTTATTGAAATGGTCTTAAAACTCCTCTCTACTATATGCTTTAGCTTCTCTATAAAAAAGGGTCAAGACCCTTTCATTGTGATAGTTGGTCCGAATGTTCTCTCCAAGATGCCTGATGCAAAAACCAAAGTAAGCTGAAGTGAAGAAACGTGACCCATCTTTGGAATACTTGGATGCCTATCCGATACAAAACACAACTCTTCGGTATCTTCGACGCAGCTTCATAGTTGTTCAAAAAAATCCATAAGAGGCAGCACATTCCTTGTTCGCTACACAAAAAATGATAGAAAATATGTGATTCTCCGCATCCTGCGCCACCGTCGCTAGTAGAACTCCATTATACCTGCTCCTCAAGAAGGTACCGTCGACGGCTATGCCTTTTATCAAATGTTGAAAACCTTGAATCCAAGCACCATAGGATACAAAAAAGTACTTGAACCTTCCATTTCATCAAGATGCAATGCCGTCTTACTTCTGGGATTTATGGACTCAATCATGTAACGGTAGGCATCCAGGACTGCATACCCATGCTCGAGTGTCCCGCTAACTAAGTCCTTGGATATCCCCATGGCCGTATGTATCTTCTAATAACTGACCAGGACACCCAATTTCGTAAGGATTTGATTGGCCATAACCCTTGTTGAATGGATTTTGCCATCGAGGAAACTACTCCTGAAATATTCACCGAGGACCTTTGTCGTGGCGTGAGGATTTTGGCCTGAGATGTTCTCCGAACCACATGTGTGATGCTTTTCATGTTTATGAATGATGAATATATCAGAACTTGCATACTTCACCACTCTCAACCACCACTTGCTGTTCAAATTAGCACATTTGAAGCAAAAGACATTGCTCGAATTATTCACCTTCTTTATTCTGAAATCTTTTTTCAAGCAAGAAATAAACAAAGTGGTAGATAGTTCATTCTTGTCCTTAAATAAAATTCCAATAAAAAAGTTGGTCCCATAATCTTAAAGATTTCCAGACTGTGTCGATTGAGAAGAACTGCACATCGTATTGGTCGTATCAACGGGCGTAGGTGTTTGATCATCATCTGGACTATTCATGTCTAGATCATCCAACCTATCATCAAAGATGTCTTGTTGTTGTTCTTCTTCTACGTTTTGGTTCTCATTCTCTATCATTTTTTCAACCACGTACACCCTTAACACTGTCTTGGATGAATCACTAAGATAACCACGCAACTTAACATGATCGGTTATCTTGAAAGGCAGTACTCTCTGATTTTCAAAGGAGCTGTGCATGTAGCTGATGATGAGTTTTTATGATTGATAATTCATTCCACAATAACTGATGATTAAGTTCACAAAATCATTATACAAAACATCACTTTGGACCGTCATAGCTATCGTCTCTAGCATTTCACCCTCGTTCCAATGCCATACATATCGATTGCTCTTCTCAATCCATTAACCATGACAATCTACCCCTATTGTTATTGTCCTTCCATTAATGGTACCTAAATAAAGTCATTTGTTAAAAAAAGTTAATAGTGATTTCATAATGCCGTAAATGAATCCCAATAGATGTGTAATCATTCGCAACAAATTACTTACCTGTTGGGATTTATGTTACGCTCCTAAAGCTAATTTCAATAAAATATTTATCTTTTGTAATAGCTAAAACATATGTTGCAACAGACTATATATCTGTTGGGATTGATGTTACAGTACTGACGCACCTTTAAAGTTGATTCCAATAGATGAATGATATGTTCCAACAGATAATTAACCTATTGTGATAGATGAATTATCTATTACAACAGACTATGATCTGTTAAAATCGAGGTCAGGTTCTATAGCAACAGGTTACTAATATATTGCAACAGATATTTATCGTCTGTTAGAATCGAGTTCATTATCTGTTAGAATTGAGTTCGAATTCTGTTTCAACAAATTAATAATCTATTGCAACAAATATTTATCCTGTTGCAACAGACAACACATCTGTTGGAACAACAGACATTTATCACATTGCACTAGATAACTAATCTGTTTAAATAGATAAATCTTCTGTTGCATCAGATGACCTATCTGTTTGATTCATGTTACAACCTATAAAACCATAAATATAAATCCAATATATCAATCTTTCATTGAAGTAGAAATCTCATCTGTCGCAACAGATGATTTATCTTTTTAAATAGATGGATCTTATGTTAGATTTATGATTGTGTTCTATCCATTATTGGAAAAATAACATAATAGCAATTAACCAGGTGAAAAATTCAACTAAAAATCATAATTTGACTTACCAGAGTCTCCTATGAAGTATTGCCAAAGTGGAAAGTAATGTACGAAATAAAATTTGACCTAAGAAATTGGTCAAATAGCAACAGTAGCGGTAACAACAACAACAATAACGACAATCGTCAATAAGATGAAGATGAAGATGATAATGAAGTAGAAGATGATGAATAAAGGATAAGCAACAATGAACAACAAAAATCACTAAGAGAGAGAAAACAAAAATAGATGAGAATAGAGAGAAAGACGCCATTTTTTCCTCCGTTTTCCATTTTATTAGGTAAGCATTTGGATCCAAGTGTAAATTTAAAAACTTCTGGGTTATTTTCAAACTTTCCCAACTTTCTTAATCCATAATAAAGTAATTGTCACCTCTACTCAATAATTAAGACTTGTGTCACCTACACCTCATTTTAAAACTCTTTTGTCACCTACAACCCAAAGCCCCTTGTATCTAGTCCTTTACCCTTCTCATGACTTTATTATTTGCATTTGTTTCCCTAACTTTGTGTTACTTTGATTTTGTATTTTTATGTGGCCTTGATTAAAATTGATAACCTTAGTTTATTTAATTTTGTTTAAACTTTTAATCATCCAGAATCGATTTTATTCGGCCAATTTCATATTACATTGCTAGATGCTATAAAATGTTTAGTTATAGTCCTTCTTTTGCAAAATACTTAATTAACGAGTTTTATCACTTTAATTAAATTTTTTTAAATAAATTATTATAAATAGGTTTCAACTAGTTACCTACTTATGTTTGCAAGCAATTCATCTATCAAATTTAATTTCTTCATTTAACTCAATATAATTTAAATGATTATTACATTTCATATTTATTCCTAATTTTATTTCAAGTTTTCATATTTTAAAATCTCCAAAATACTCAGGGTATATGTGTTCTTACACTATCATAGATAAGGTATATTTTTACTATACTATTCTTACTATTGTACTATTATTATATTATCATTTACATGTTATCTCAACTCTATTATAATATGCATTTTATTATTACATTTTATTTACCATTTAGTTTCAAACTATTGGATTTCACAATTTAATGAATTCTCAAGTCTTTTTCACATACTTTCAAACACACATGTATTTATATTTCTTATAAGTAACTTCTCACTTACTTTCAAAGTGTTACATTTTCTATACTTTATTATAATTTAATTCAAATATTTTAATTTCATACATATTTTTGAACAAACTCACAAGACTTTTTACTCTCTAACAAATGTTCTATTAAATGTTTTCTTTTCTCATATTTTAAAATATACACATTTTGCAATAACTCTATTATTTCCTTATATATGGTGGTGTTGCGTCTTATACACTTCGAGCTTCTTTTTCAAATGATGAAATTTTTCTTTTTTCTTATCACTTTTTAGCAAATAACGAGGTAAATACTTTTCTAAAACTAAGTTTAAAGACTATCTTTGGATGGGCACTGAGGGGTATTTAATACCTTCCCCTCGAGTAATCAAAACCCTTACTTAGAATCTCATTGGTTTTCGCAGATTATAAACAGAATTTTCACACCATAAAAATAGTTTTCCTAGTTTTTTTCCTTAAAATTTAGGTGGCGACTCAAAACAAATAATTTTTCAAAAAACAAAAAGAGTCATCATGGCAACAATTACGTTGCGGACTATTTCGATTAGTTCGAAATAGGGCGCGACAGCGTGACGACTCTGCTGGGGATTTTGAGAGAAAAGGGGATTGTGGATTTTCAAAAATTACCTCAGTGTTAGATTGAGACAATACTGGGCTATGACACTAGTAGAAAGAGTAAAAGTATAGCTTTTAGAACTAAGTGTTATGGTTCACAAGATTTATACAGTATACTTTATTATTCATGATTTAGGATTTTCATCTTTCAGTTATTCAAGCCAATGTGAGTCATTTACACTTAGCATGCATCCTTTTACAAGTTTATATAAACATTAAGATATTGTTTTACTTATACATTCACCCCACATGCTCAGTACATTCCAAAAGTATTGATCCATATATACATCTATGTGCTACATTATTTAATAATGTAGGTACCAGTTTAGTTATCATCTATATATCACGATCAGACAGTTGTAGATTCCAGACAACAGATGATGAGTCCTCCTACTTCGGGGACTTCAATTAAATGTTATTTATGTAATTTATTTTTTTACTCATGTGTATTGATTAGTGGTAGTTGGAGTCACATCCTATCTACCTATAGTTAGTATAGTAGAGGCTTCATAGACTGTCAGTAGAACTAATGTATTTGATTCCAGTTTTGTTTTGTATAAGTAAAGTTGTAATCATTTTTATATAGCTTTGTATTAATAGGAGTTAGAAAAGATTGATCTTTTGCTTATTTCATTCAGATTTATGTATTTTATTCAATTGCTCTTGATTTATGCCAGTACAAGGGTTAGCTTGGGATCATGTGTGGTTCTAAGCATTGTGTGACGACTAGAAGGTAGTATCGGGTCATTATAAACTTGGTATCAAAGCATAAGATTCAAGTTTCCTAGGGTGTCGTGAAGCCGTGTCTAGTTGAGTCTTGCAAACGGTATAGAGACGTCTATACTTTTCTTTGAGAGGCTACAAGGCATTTAAGAAAAATTTCCTTTCTTTCATACTTTAGATCTTGCTGTAAAGTTGTTTCTTCAAAAACTTCTGTCAATTCGTGTGTTACTCCATAATTCTCCATCTATGACTTATTCTTGAGATAATACGTTCAGTAAGTTCCAATTTCTCCCAAGATGTTGCTCTCAGATTTACTATCAGTAACTTTAGAAGTCATACAAGGGGCTTGAGAGGAGCTCACTAGTATGTTATAGGTTCCTCAAGTTGAAAGTATGTCCTCATCCACATGAGTTATGTAGTTAAGATAGAATATGTTATGAATCTAGATTCCTCATTAACCCATTTTATCTAGATAGTGCTCATGAGAGGAGATAGTATGAACCTAAAGTATTAAATAGAGTTTGCATTGAGGGATGTTATGACCTTGAGTGTTATGATTCATAAGTGGTAGGCCTTTCTTATAACAGGAAGTATGGGTTTTAAAGTGTAGTGACAAGAAAGATGGTAATGATGATTGATCGAATGTATATAGATAAACTTTTGCATGCGATCGAGTTAGTAGTGAAGTGATATGTCCTTGTGTGATTTAATTTAGTGAAAGGTAGAGAAGGAGTTATTAGTTAAGATGAATTATTATTTGCTTGAAGTGTGAAAGAAGTTATTGATAATATTTGTTGTGTTGGAAAAGTATAGGATATTCATGAAGTTTTGGGTAGTTGAGTATTGTTAATTTAGGCTTTCCTAGAGGTTAAAAGGAGTTTAGTTGAAACTTATAGAGATATGGAAGTAATTAGGTGTATATGTGGGTAAATAGTCGTAAGGTGTAGAAGGAGGATGTGCTAGCAAATTTTAATAAGATATACCATATTATTACAATCGATTATCATTGTTATGAGGTTCTAGTGGGCTAGTATTTCTTGATGCTTTATTTTATATCTTCCAAGTGAGAACAATATGCGAGGTTGGGTTGTTAATCATGTTTAGCACTAGACATTAAGTTTGAACAGTGAATGGTCATCAATATGGATGTAATGATTGCTTAGTTAGCGATGCTAGTTGTATGAAAGGTAAATCAGTAGGCTTGAAATAGTGTATGCAGGAATTTGAGCTAAGTATTATGGTGTGGGTATGCTTATGTAGCATCCTTGAGTGTTAAGTTTGAATGGGGCTATTGATGTAGTAATTGATGTTCTTACCAACTCCGTTATGGACTATAAGATATTAATGTCAGATATTCAAGTGTAATAGTAGTTCTCATGGTTTAGAAAAAAATATAAGTTTGGAGATATGATATTTATAGGTTATGATGAAGGCAGTATGATTGTTAAAGATTTGAGGATATCCATGTTATGTGTTAGAATCTAAGTTTGAATCTTTGAAGGTTGAGCTAATAGAAAGAGGAGTTAAAAATTCTAAGTTGGTCAATATTAAGTTGTTACATGATGATTGTTGGGGCTATAGAGGGCTAAGAGTTTATCTTAGAAGAAAGTACTAGCAGAAAGTTTTACATTATTGGGCATAGTTATTCAGGGTGATTTTACCAATTATATGTATTATTATACCCTAGATTCTAGAGTAAAGTGGTGGCAGTTCAGTTAGAGGTGTTGATTAAGTGGTTCCCATACTTAGTATAATGGCTTTAGGCTAAGGGGGAGATGATAGAACAAGTAACTAAGTCAGGATCTCAGATTCTAATAGTGATGCCAGTGTATTGTAGAACATTAGTAGGGAAGGAAGATGCCCGACCCATTCTTATCTCAGTGCAAGATTTTTTAGTCATCACGATATCTACTCATGCCTTACCCATCATCTTTATGATCATAGATTATATTCATGCACCTTATGGAAAAATCATTTACTCTCCCAGTTCTTAGTGTGAGTAGTTCCAGTCCACCCAGCAGTACGAATCATATTTCATGAATTCAGAAACTCCAAACTCAGGTCATGCAGCTCATGACTCATGTACTCATGTTTTATAGTATGCTCAGTTCCCATGACTCATGCTACACTCTTAATGATTAGTGAAATTCAGATTATGTCATGTATATGCTTAGTTTAGATGTCTTGATGAATCCATGATATTGAACTCTATTCCTCAGGCTTCAGTAAAGTGTCAAGTTATGCATAGTATCTCTTCATGTTTCGGGTCCTTATGTTCTAACTTTTCAGTGACCTCTCCTTATGTAAGAATAGTGGTTATGAGTAATTATTTATCTAGGAGAAATTTTTTTATGCGTGTTTGATCAAAGCTTATAAGTGTGAAGAAAGATTGAGGATAAGTTTTTTATATATTTCATGGTTAGTTGAAATTTTGTGTGTGATTTCTAAAGAATAGTGCATGGAAGTTGTTAATGATAAGGGTTTAGAGAATGTGAGAAGGATGCTTTTGTGGTTGTTTTCCTAGAAGTTTGTGTGTGGTTATGAATATAGGCTTAAATGTTATGTTGAGATATGAGTGGAGAAATGCAATATGCTTTAGTCATTGAAGTGGTAAGGCATGTTGTGCTTAGGGGGTGAGCTCTAAAAGACACATAAAAGATTGAATCATGTGGTTTGGACTAGTATTATGGGGTAGTGTGTTGTATCTTATGATTTCGAGTTAGGCTTGATCATGGTGAGAGAATTTAGTTCAGTTTAGACTTTAGTAGATGTACTTCATCAGAGGTAGAGGTATGGACTGCGTACATCTTACCCCCCCCAGACCCCACTAGGTGGGAATACACTGGGTTTGTTGTTGTTGTTGTTGTTGTTAGACTTTAGTAGATGGATTTATCGATGCCCATGTGAGAATTATATGTTGAATCAAATGAGTATGGTATCTACGGGGAAGAGTATAGTTGATGGAGTATTTGAAAAGTGTGGCTAAAATTAAAAGTTAGTAGTTACTGGCTAAAATTAAAAGTTAGTAGTTACAGGGCATAAGGCTTAGTAACTCTATCCTAGATAATGTTTCATAGGTATGTGTTCCATATTACAGAATTCTAGCCATATTGTGATTTCTTATTCAGACCATGCCCAAGAATTATTTACTCCCTAATACTGTTAGGAATTCTTAGAAAGAGTGTTGAAGAAATACTCCAGTTGAGTATAAGCTTTCAGTTTGTACAACTAGCAATTCAGTTTAGCACTCGGACAAACAAGTTCCTACGATTTCCATCTTTCCATCTAGTCTTACTAACCAAATTTTCGTGAATATGGCTATTCCATGAGGTAAAATGTTTGTATTCATGCAAATTATGAATTCATCTCAGTTCATGCATCATGCATCAGTTTCAGATTCAGCTATTTAGTCATGACTTAGTTCATAAGTGTTCAGTGCATAATCCAGTTTTCCAAGTATTCTATCTCAGACATTGTAATACGTTTGTACGACCTTGGTCTCGTTACCTCATTATTCGTGCTTACATAATGTACTTGGTGATGCTATGAAGCCCTTTTTCCTTTGATTCTTATACGTGTCTTGTTAAGAGATAATTCCTAAATGAGAAATTTCATACTTTATTACAACCCTAGTAACTCTTAGAATTTTTAATGTATCAGTTAGCACATCGCATTTCTATATTAATGATTTTATCATGGAAATTTCACGTGAGTTCTAAACCCCCAGCATGAATCAGTTCCTTATAGTCAGTAAAGTCAAGTCAGCTCAGAAATCAGCTTCATAATAGACTTTGTAAAGTTTTAGCTCAGCTATATCCTTCATTAGCATACATGTTATGTCTACATTATTCTATACTTTTAATATTTCAATAAGTTCCTACCCATCATTCGAGGATGAATTATTCCAAGGGGGAGATAATGTACCACCTCACATTTTTGGGCTAGAATTTAAATTGTTGTTCCTGTACGTACGGACTTGATCCCAATTATTCTATGTATATACATGTGTGATTAGATATCATATGATGTGTTAATGTCTTCGTATATTGATCGAGGTCATAATACCCTCCTAACTCATAGACGAGTTGAGGACTTTTCCATCGATAGAGTTTTAACAAATGCTCAAGCTAGGGTTAAGTTTAAACGAGTGTATCTCCCAGCATATATCAATTCAGGTTTCCTATATTATGTCAAGCGAAAGTTCTTTGAGTCTTTTTTCCAATGCACTTGGTTTCACCTTAATTCGATATCGGAGTAAAAAGTTATACTTATTTTACCTCATCATGTCCGTCTGTCAACAAAGTGATGACCTGAGTGGGTAAGCCGTCAACTAAGTGATGACATATCAGCCCAAGTCGTCATCCTTAAACAGAAAATCATCAAATTCAGCTTCTAAGTGACGACTTGAGGTGATAAGCCGTCACCTAAGTAATGACTTATCAAACCAAGTCGTCACCCATAACCAGACTAGATAAACCACACCCTTAAATGGTTTTGGAGGGGTATTTTGGTCTTTTTCCTCACCTCTCACGACAGAAATCACCAAAAACACATACGTAGCCATAATAAACCAGTTTTAAAAACCCTTAATTCTCTTTATCCTAAAGAAAAAGATTAGGTTTTCTCCTTGAGGTCATCTCCCAAGAACTTCAAGATTCCATTACGTTCTCTTCAAGATAATCAAGAACTTAAGGGTCCTATGCCAAGAACTTCAAGAATGCTCTCAAGGCTTCCAAAGTCAACTTATTTCATCGAATCAATCCAAATAAGGTACGTGGGGTTATGAACAAGGATACTTCTTTCATCCATGTGCCCAAAACTAGTTTTTAAAGTTGAATTTATATGAATTTGCATGATTTGGAAATAGAATTTATACCCAATTGTTATTATTTGATGTTTACGAAGTTACAAACAATTTGATGTTGAATTGTATCTCAATTTTCACACGTTCATACGTTTGGCTTAGTTTTTGCATATATTGAGAATTGAACTTCATGCTTGCTAAAGAATCTTGAGATTTTAACTATGTGGAATCCACAATATAGTTTTATTATAGTTTATAAAAAATAGATTAGTTTTGATTACAGTTTAGAACACACAGATGCATAACTGGGTTTCATTAAAAACTATTATGCTAGTGTTAAAGTGGATTTCCAACAGAATAAGCATATAGATTAAAGAGAGTAGTATTTATCACCAAGTTGGGTATGTGCCCTAGTCACATGCCCCAGAATTACGAGCCAACGTAGGTACAGATTTTTCCCATTTATATGTATGCAGATTGTGATCACTTAGTTTAGGTTATACTCTTTGCCAAGAGTGACACCTCTCCCCAACGTGAGATTTTTCCCTTAGAAAACATGACGTTGGACATCATGATAGCTCACATGGTGTATGTCAGTTAGAAGAACCTCCCTAAGCCTAAGTCCTAAAACAGAATAACATAACAACTTTTAGAAACTAAGTGTAAAGGCTCACAATTTTATTAAGATTTTTTTTTACTTAAGTCATTAGCTATGAGATTTCAGCTTTTAGTTTACAGATACAAAGGTGAGTCCTTTAACACTTAGCCTGCATGATTTGAAAACAAACTTAACTCCAGTTCTACTTATTCCACTAGTAGAGAGAGTAAAAGTACAAGTTTTAGAACTAAGTGTTATGGCTCACAAGATTTATACAGTATGTTTTATTATTCATGATTTATGATTTTCAGCTTTTAGTTATTCAAGCCAATGTGAGTCATTTACACTTGGCATGTATCCTTTTACAAGTTTATATAAACATTGAGATATTTTTTTACCTATACATTCACCCCTATATGCTTAGTACATTCCAAAAGTATTGATCCACATATAAGTCTATGTGCTACATTATTTAACATAATAGGTACCAATTTAGTTATAGTTCATATATCACGATCAGACAGTTGCAGATTCCAGACAGCAAATGATGAGTCCTCCTACTTTGGGGAATTCAGTTAGATGTTATTTATGTAATTTATATTTTTACTCATGTGTATTGATTAGTGGTAGTTGGAGTCGCGTCCCAGCTACCTATAGTCAGTATAGTAGAGGCTTCATAGACTATCAGTAGAACTAATGTATTTGATTTCAATTTTGTATAAGTAGAGTTGCAATCATTTTTATATAGCTTTATATTGATCAGATTTAAAAAAGATTGATCTTCCACTTATTTCATTTAGATTTATGTATTTTATTCAGTTGATCATGATTTATGCCAGTGTTAGGGTTAGCTTAGGATCATGTGTGGTCCTAAGATCCATGTGAAGACTAGGGGGTAGTCTCGGTTCGTTACACTAAGAAGGTAGTTCCATGTTGTGATGTATGCCTTGTTATTGCAAACTGTATTTCCTTTCAAAATAAACTCACGGTAGAATTACCAATTGAATAAAAAATATGAAATATATAAGAAAAAGTAAGGTAAGAATGTAGCCGCTTGGCTTATGCAGGCATTGTAATGAAGTATCTAGTTGTCTTTGAAAGCTTCAATGTTGAATGGAGTCTCCATTTGTCTATGGGACTAAATGATATCTCTGGTTGTCTTCAGAGAGTGCATGATATCTCCAGTTATTTTTTAAAACTTGATAATCAATGATGTACCGATGATGTAATGAATTATCCGATTGTCTTCAAAAATTCTAATGTTAGATGGAGCCTCCGCTTGTCTACGGGCTTGAATGATGTCTCTGGTTGTCTTCAGAGAGTGCATGACACCTTCAGTTATTTTTGAAGACTTGATGATCAATGATGTCTGTAAGATTTAAGGTAAGGTCGTTAAAGTAGGTAAAGTGATTTGAAATTAATTAGTAAAGTAAAAGGTAAAGTAAGAGTATAGTCGCTCGGCTTATATTGGTGATGTAATGAAGTTTTTGTTTGTCTTTGAAAACTTTAATATTGAGTGAGGTTGTTGTTTATCTACAAGGACTCAATGCTGTCTTTCGATTATCTTCGAAGAATTAATAATGGATGATGTCTCCAGTTGTCTTTGAAGACTTAATAATGATGGTGTCTACAATTATCTTCGAGGACACAATGTTGATTGTTGTGAAATCCTTCGGTTGTCTTTGGTGGATTTTGTGATAAATGAGTCTCCGATTATCTTTGGAGACTTATGTTGATTGTTGTAAATCCTGAAAGGAAACTTTAGAGTAAAGTTATCGAATAAAGTCGTGAGATAAGCGTAAAGTAGCTGATGGATAAGAAATAAAGTTGCGTGGCTTATGATGAAGGACTCATATGGCCCAATGATATATTTGTTTGTCTTTGAAGACCCTAAATTGGATCCTGCAAAAATTTAAAGCAAAATTATCAAGTGGAAAAAATGAATTACAAAATAAGATAACAGAGTAACAAACAAAATAAGTGGAGCCGCTTGGATGCAGATGGTGTTACTGATTGGTTTGAGTGTTGTTCTCTGATCTTCGACATTTATCCTTGGTGAGTAATTCCTCGTAGGGTCCAAATGATGTCCATGTCCATGATTGGTAGCCTTGACGTCAACTTAGCGTTGTCATTCTACATCTTTGTTATCCCTGCGCTCAAAGAAAAATTCTTAGTTGGGAGGGGATGTTGATTTGTGTTGAATTGAGGCTTGACTTTGTTGGCCCTCCATTCAACTCGTCTGTTCCCTTTTGTGATCTCTGTTGAGACTTGGCAAATAAACCAGCAGTAAAATCTTTGCAAGAAAATGTTTAAAAAATACATATACATATATGCTAAGATATGTATAGTTTTCAAAATTTCTACCAATCTTTGACTGTGTCACTTTTGAAACAAAATGAATGTCCTTTATCTTTTTACTCCTTGTCTAGTAGCCCAAGTCAAATGTATCTTGACAATATCCAATCATCCTTGTTGGCATCTTTTCAAAATCTGCCCCTGTTTTGATTGTGTAAAAGGTATATAAGTTTTGTTATGACAACCGAACCTTATATAGGTTGCCTACGTATCTCGCCGAGAGAACCAAGTCAGAACGTAGTTCAGGGTACATAAAAATGATTTAGATTTTTCCTAAAGATGAGGTCGAACCTGCTATGAGTTGCCTACATATCCTTTCTAAAGAATAAGGCCGTGTGTAGTTCAAAATTACATGGGGAGAATTTCTATTTCTACCTAAGTGTGACCGAACGTATGTGGGTGGCCTACGTATCCCACCGGGGGAATCAGGTCAGGTGTAGTTCTCCTATTACAAATAAGAGATTTTTGGATTTTTCTATAGTATAATCGAACCCTATGTGGGCTGCCTACGTATCCTTCCAATTACATGATAAGTGAAAGCTATATTACATAAAACCTATCTAAAGTCTTCTTTTATGTAGTGTCTTGACTTCCCTTGAATGAGTACTCTTAGTGTTCGAGCACTCTCATGTTTTTCATGTTCCTTGGTTGGTTGTTTGAACTCTCAGTTAGCTTCACGTGCTTCAAAGTCTTTATTGAAATCAAACTTTGTTCATTTGTTTCATTATGTCACGATCGTAATTGGCAGATTTCATAATTTGTATAAAAAAAATAGAAAGTAATGCATAGTAGAAAGTTAAAGAAAATAGAAAATCCATTCATAGATTTTGCAATTAAGCTTTCAAAATATAAGGCAACACAACATAAAATTTTAGGCACGATCAAGCCTCAGTTTTAGAATCGTGGTATTTCAAAAGTATTTAAAAAAACCAACTACTTTTTCAATCTAATAAGAGCCCAGGTATAGAGTACAAGTCCAATTCTTCCAAGCTTCTTCTGATTCTGCATTCCAAATGGTTGGCGTCTTATCGGTAGTAGTAGTATCCTCTGTTGGTGCTAGTTCTGGGATGACCATTGATGGTGCATCTCTTCCAATCTTTCCAATTGGTACAATGGTCCATTTCAAATCCCAATCTTCTTCGGTAGCTATTATATTCACATTGGCATTCCTGTGGTTTGGTAGAGGGTTGTTGCTCACATTGGGGCGAGGTTGAACAAGTTGAATTGCTCCTTTCTTGATTAAGGCTTCAATCTTGTTTTTAAGGCTATAACAATCTTCATTGTCGAGCCCAACAATTCCAGAATGATATGCACAACTCTTGGAGCCGTCAAACTATTTTGAAATAGGATCTAGGATTTTTTCTTCAATGGGTTGTATCATGCCTGATGTTTTCAACCTTTCAAATGAATGAGCATATGATTCAGCTAATTTGGTATAATTGCGAGTGGTTTTAGTTTCAGGATTTGGACGGACCCTAGGTGCAGCGTGAGGATGATTTTGGTGAGTTGGACCTTGGAAAGGTTGATATAGATGTGGAGTCTAAAGAGTAGGGGCTCGATTTTGGTAATAATTTGCCTAGGTGTTGTAGACAGGATAAGTAGTTGGTAGAGGATAGTAAAACATTTGCGAAGTTTCACCACAATGGTAAGGATAGATGGGTTGATATGGTTGATTTAGGTAGAAAAGAGTTTGACTTGGCTTATGTCTTTGGTCAATCACGGCAGCACATAAATCTTCCTTCTTCTTTTGTTCCCATTGATAGAACCATATTAAATTGCTTTGCTTACAGCTTGCAAGGCCGTATAGTCTTGGATTCTCCCTGACTTAATCCCATCTTCCAAGATTTCTCCCATTCTAACGAATTCCATGAACTTTTGTCCCATCATGGTTATCATTTTTTATAGTACAAACTGCTATCTTGGCATTCAATGAAAGTGGCAGTTATTTCACCTTCACTTATTGGTGGTTGGACTTTAGCTGCTTTTGCCCTCCTATGCATTGTATATTCCCGAAATATCTCAGTCGATTTTTTTTCAACATGGCCAAGTAAAACCTGTCTGGCGTGATTTTAGTGTTAAATTTGAATCGATCCATGAAGTCTTGAGCCATATAATTCCACCCATGCCATTTACGAAGATTTTATTGTGTGTACCAAGCGGGATCTTCACCAGAAAAACTTTTTATGAACACTTTCATTCTTGTCATTTCATTTCTTCCTACTCCTACTAACTTGTCACAGTAGGCCCTCAAATGTGCATGATGGTCACCAACTCCATTGAATAAATCTAATTTTGGCGGCTTGTATCTTATGGACAAGTCAATGTCTGGCTGCACACACAGATCATCATACTCTAGGCTCTTGTTTTCCCTAGTAGTTTAGAGGTTTCTCATTGCTTCCTTAAGTTCACGAATGTCTCTTATTAAATCATTGTCGGCTTTGGCCTTGGCATCCTTCTTTATTTTCTTGTACTGGTCAACCTAGGGTTGGAGCTTGGTCGTTATTGGGTTAGTAAAGGGTTGGTTTTCCTCTGCATATATGGGAGGAACATGTTGCTCGTATGGTATGGAAACATGTGCCCCTTGTATAAACTGGGTGGCATAATTTTGTGTGTTAGGAGTATTTTGGATTGGAGGTGGTGTAGGATTACAAGGAGTGTTAATGAGTGGTTGTCTTGGTTAATTTGAAGGAGTAGTTGTAGGTGGTGGATAAGTATAAGCAAGTGGAGAAGCGTAGGGAATATGGACTGGAGGTTGATTTGGTGGGTTAATAAGTAGTGGATTAGGAGGACCGGCAAAGGTAATGTAGATGGGTGGTTGACCTCATGGAGGGGTGTAGGTAGGTGGTTGATTCGGTGGATTTATCAAGGTTGTTGGAGGTGGATTATTATTGGTAGGCGGGGGATGCTGAGGAGGAAAGGAACCGCTGAATCAAGTGATGGAAAATGTGGTGGGTTTGGTGCAGCATTTGTGGGTTCAGGAGTTGGACTTTGGAGTGTAATGGATAAGTTGGTCAAGTCCTTAACCCAATTCAATTCTCCCCATAGATTTTTGACCTCTTATTGAATAGTACCTCTAACTTCAGAATTTTTAGAAGGTTCACTGTTAATCGTGACGTTCTCCATACCAATTGGATTAGGTGTAGCCAGATCAGACATAGTGATTTTCCTCCCTCGAACGACCCAACTACATTGAGGTAATGTCGATGACTTAGATCTAGTGAAGTAAGGATGGTCAGCCATCTCGAATATCAACACGATAAACCTTTCGTTGGGTAGCAAACGAGGAGCTTTTCATCAAGTATTCTCCAGCCACCAACTTGAACAAGTGAACAACAAAAAGTTTCAAAGTTACCCGATTTCACTAATAAATGTTTCTAGCTCATTTCTTAGAGTTTTTTCTCTGAGAATTAGGGAATGGGGAGTCCTCTTTTTATAGGTAAAATCCGGACTTCAAAGTCCGAATTTGAAACAAAATTAGAGTGACCAACGGATAGATAAAAAAAAGGAGGAAAAAGGGATTTCAAAACTGTTAGGGACATCACCTCTCTTGAAATTTCAAGCTTTAATAGTGGATTGGGGGAAAGGTCAAGACGCTGGTATTTGGGGAAGGGAGTATCACGTGTCTTCTGACATTTACAGAGCAAAAAAAGCCATGTAATGGGCTGATTTTGTTGACTAGAGTTTGAACTGTCCGATCGCTTGATCGGATGGCTTATATATATATATATAGAGAGAGAGAGAGAGAGAACTAAAAATTTCAGGGGCGTTGGATTAGAAAAGAATTAACTGATTCGATGATTTTGTGTTTATTGGGTGAATTTTGTATTTCTTTGCTGATGTGGCAGTGTGCAATTAGTGGATATTGTATGGGGTGGATTGATGAGGTGGATGTGGGAATTGGACCAGATTTTGATCCAGTTTTTGGGCTTCTTCGACTGAGATTTGTGAATAAGAGTTGGTTTTGGGTGAAATAAAAATGAAATTAGATTAATGTTGGCCCCAATACTCTTTTCTATAAAAATTAACTTTATTGATACTTCCTACTACCCTAAAATTCTTTTAGTACATACATATATCAATTATAGACATAATTTGTATAAGCGTCCAATTTAATATCTTTTGTGATTTAATATTAACAAAATATACGTATATATATATATATATGTGTGTGTGTGTGTGTGTAGAAACAAGAATATAATAAAATATATGTACATCTTATAAAATATATATTTTATATAATAAGAATATACATATATATGGTCACAATATCGTCTAAAAATGAAATTAAAAAGAATGCGAATGCAATTACCAAAAGATAGTTTTGAGATTTTGATGTTAAAATATTTAATTAAAATATTTTAAGATAGAAAAATAAATCCTCTGTTTTTTTTAATTCTTTTCAAAATTCATAGAAATAAATATATGAATTTATTTTTGAAAAATTATTTGGGGCCAAGAAGCATCGACAAAATAATTAGAGGAAAAAGAACTAGCCAAAATTTGATATCGATAATAAGATGTTCAATTGACAATAAATCATGAAATATTATTAAACAAAAAAAATATTGGGCCCATGCATAGCACGTGATACATTATCTAGTTATATATAAATGTGAGTTAGAAGACAACCAATGGCAAAACTGTAACTAAGCTCGTATACAAGGTTAAATAATAAATCTACTGAATTTTTTATTTCCAAACCATTTTCACTAGCTTTTAAAATTCAAGAGGAGTTTTTCAAACAATACATCAAGGATACTTTGAAGCAGAACACGCTCGAGTTTATCAACAAAAAATTCAAACCCGGCTCATTGTCCTTCAATG
Organism: Capsicum annuum; assembly: GCF_002878395.1. Classification (NCBI taxonomy): domain Eukaryota; kingdom Viridiplantae; phylum Streptophyta; class Magnoliopsida; order Solanales; family Solanaceae; genus Capsicum; species Capsicum annuum. Next base: position 208,462,649 of record NC_061121.1, read on the forward strand.
AAGTTTTTTTCGAAATTATATTTATATTATTATATTTTATATTTTATATTTTTATTTATATTATTATATAGAAAGTGAGTTCAATGACGATCAAGGGAATTATTGGAATTTCACAGCTAACGTAATGACATTTTAGATATTTTGTGCACCTATAACTCTATAGAAACATCTGGATAACTACTCTATTTATTTATGGGATAATACCCACGAAAATACCTGAAATTTGATCGGATTACCAGTTAAGCATACTGAACTTTGCGGGGGTCCTATTACCCCCTAGACTTTTTTTTCGTATTTTAATGACATATATCTGCCACTTGGCACACTGCCTATGATTCACGCGCATTGAGCGCGTGAACAGTGTTAAAAACGTTTAAAAACTTTTTTTTTGGCCAAACAGCCCCTATAATTATTTAAAGTTTTATATTTTTATTTATTTTTTTATTCTTCTTTCTTCTTTCTTCTTTCCTCTTTCTTCTTTCTTCTTTCTTTTTTCTTCTTTCTTCTTTCTTCTTTCTTCTTTTTTTCTTTCTTTTTTCTTCAACAATGGTTGCTCCATTGTTGAATTGAAATGTAATGAAATTCAATGGTTATAATTTAATGGAACTCGCTAATTGAAACTCAATGGATGATTCAGAAGATTCAAACTCGAAAACTCGCTAATTTAATTCCGAGTTTCATTAAGGGAAATTGAATCTTCCGAGTTCCATTAACGGAAGATTGAATATTCTCATACATGAAATTAAATTTTTCAAATCTTCCGAGTTCCATTAATGAATTTTTCGAATCTTCCAAGTTTCATTAATGGAAATTGAATCATGAAATTAAAATTTTCTAATCTTTCGAATTCCATTAATGAATTTTTCGAATCTTTCGAGTTCCATTAATGAAAATTGAATCTTTCATTGAGTTTTCAATTAGCGAGTTTCATTGAATCTTCCATTAATGGAACTCGCTAATTGAATCTTCCGAGTTTCAATGGAAAATTAATGGAAGATTCCATTCAATTATTTGAAAAAACTTTCTTCATAAGCTCAATGGAATCATTTGAAATATTTAATATGGTTGTAATGGTGAAAAAATGTTGAAAAGTGATAAAATGGAGAAGAAACGACGCGTACCACACTTTCCACCGAAAAAACTGGGTATACGTTTTGAGGGGGAATTAATTCCACTTTAAAAAAGTTCGGAGGGAATTAATTCCAATTAAAAAAATATAGGGGGGCAATAGGACCCCCGCAAAGTTCAATATGCTCCACTGAAAATTTGGTTAAACTTCAGGTATTTTCGTGGGTATTATCCCATTTATTTATATATGCTATATATAAGGGAGAATCTCTGTTTTTGGCAGTCCTAACAAATGTTTAAGTGCGATTAGATAGTCACACATGTTTATTATTTTTTCTTACATATTGTTACATTTGTCCTCATTTATTATTTTATGATATATTTATCTATATATTTATAATTTAATTATACATAGTAGTTATTTTTTTATAAATCTCTTCTTGTTCCTTATTAGATTACTTGTACTTTTTAAGTTATTTCTTATAATAAAAATTAATTATTTTTCTTTCTTATTTGTTTTAGTAAATCACGAAATATTCTAGAAACAACTACATATTCTAACCAGAATAATCTTCAATTGTCCTTCAACTTTCAAGAAAGTAATTTCAATTGCTACTCTTCAATCTATTTCCTCTCTGTCAGTGACTCATAACCTTTCGAATTATTCTTTCTTTCTTTTCTCTCTTCTGCTCTTCTTTCCTCCCAGTGTTAATTTCTCTCTTTAGTCTCCCCATAATACTTTTGATATAACAATGTTTAGGTTAATGCCTGTTGGTTTTGGTTTTATTTGTTTTTTCTGTTATTCTGTTTTGCTATTGCTAATGTTATTTAATTATTTTGGGTTTTCTTTTGGTCTTTTTGTTCCTTTTTTGTTGCATGTTCTCTGTCTTCATAAGCGGGACATGTAAATATACTTTTTGCTATAATATGGTCTAAGATATTGGTTTAAACTTATATTTGAATTTTAATTTTGTTTCCTTTACATTTGGTCTTCTTACCTTTTTTTTTTTGTTGAATTTCTTTTAACTCTTAGGATCGTTTGGTGAGAAATATGTTATTTTGGGATGAAAAATAATATTACAATCATCGATAGCTAATTTAAAATAATTTTTTTATGTATTTTATTTCAACCAAACAAGGATTAGTTCATCCTAAGATTAATCTTGAAATTAGTCATTCCTTATTCCTTGTACTAAATGAGTCTTTATTATCAGAAAATCACTTCCAATGAAATTATGTTTAATAGCATACGAGTGATAGTACTTGAAGCTTGTGACACAATGTTTGATGAATTTCTTAAAAGAATCTCCTTTCAAAGCTCGAGTTTTGTTAAATCATGATTTTATGGCAAGAGTAGTATACTCTGTTTGATGGAGAATTTTTTCATCCTTATGGCCCCTCCATCTCGAGGGATTAAGACTGATCCAATAGAACTTTATCTTATCCAATATAAAGTTGAATGATATTGTCAATATCTTAATATTTGTGATCCCTTTTTAAAGTTCTTCCTATTTTTTCTGAGTTTATATTCAAGTATGTTTGAGAAAGGGCAAAATAGAAAGGGCAATTTTTGATTTAGCAATCCAAGTAGTACATTAATTCTATAAATTTTCCTAAACATCGTTCTTATTTTTATATTTTATAAACTTTATCTTTATTACTGTAACTGACTGAGCTGAATTGAATACATAGAAAAAAAATGTTTATATCTTTTCTTAGTGTTTATTTGACACCAGTAATCAATTTAATTCAGAATATATGTTTAGCTTATTATTAATTATTTTCTTGGAGGTATGAGTTACTGATAGGTGTGCTTTCTTTTATTGTGTCTTGGTCTGTTATATATTGTTAACATTGTAGTACCTTAAATAGGCAATCATTGATGCATTTAATTTTCGTGTTGTGCAGGTTAAATGGGATGGAACATAATATAAGCTTTGTCTCTCATTAATCTTTGTAGCGTTATCTGCTATTGGTGTACATTTCCTCAAGAAAATTGTTAAAGCTGGATTCTTGAAAATAAATATTGTCTCTCTTGTAAATCTCCCATAGGTAACATATGTATTTACAATTCGCTTGTTCACATTTGATAATTAACAGTTTCAATACTTCTTGTGACTTAGTTTTTTGCTCACCTTATACTTTTTCTTGATAGATAACTATGTTAACTGTCCAGCGTTATTTTTGTGGTGTTGTACTACTTCATCATACCTTGAATTTATATGGCTACATAACAATTTTATAAGTGAAATGTATCGAAAGTTTTATGAAAGCGGCGAGCTTTTATTCACACTTGAATTGATGGCACTAAATATGTATCTTTTCTTATTTCTCATGACTTGATAGTCCTTTATTCATTTTAATGAAAATTTATAGAGAAAGGTTGAGGTTTAACTTTAAAAAAATCTATTATTTTACAGCTCTAAAATCTAAAATATACATCATCCCTAGACTATCATAGCTTATGACACTAACCTCTGAAAAGATGTATAACAAAAAATATAAATTCATTATAATGTAAATGAATTCATTATCAACATACCTTTGCACCTTTTCAGAAGATCATTTGTGTTATATCCTCTCTTGATATATTTTAATCTATGTCTGCAAAATTGAACAATTATGTTTTTCAATACTCAGATATAATAGCTTTATCGGTTAATTTATTTTTCTTTGATCTAATCTATATAATTGTAATCATTCCTTTTCTTTAGTTATCAAATTACAGATTTGACAAAATTGGTAGTGTTGTTATATTTTCAATAATAATTAAGTATAATTACACAAACTAACATATTGGCACTACATTGATAAATGATAATACAAATAACAAAGGACCATAAGTGTTTCAGATTATCCCTTCATTTCAAATGAAACTTAAATATTCTTATTCTGAGATTCTGTAGTTTTTCATAAGTACGATTACACAATGGAATGATTGTAATGTGGTCACAATGCAGCTTGAACTGATATTAATTATTGAACCTACTAAAATAAAGATTTAATAATTTATTGTGTTTGTACTTTTTCATTAACTTAAGCTAATTTAGAAAGCACTGTGAAAAGTTAATCGACTCTCCCTTCTATTATTATTTATTGTAAATATTATTGTTGAAGCTTTTCCATTTTGATTTTGATTTCATTGTTGCCTCATAGTATGTACAACATGAAAAGCACCCTTTTTTATAGACATACTTACTGTTGTTGAAGCAAATGTTCAATAATTAAGTCGCTTTTTCTTTATCATTGAATTCACTTGTGCTAAAAGCTAAGATGTTATTGGATGAAAGGTCAAATTTATATTATGCAAGTTTACAAAAAAGACAATCAGCTTAGGTCCGACCTTGCAATACAACAATGTCCTTTTCCCATTTTTTATCCAGTTGCTCCACTTCCTTCACAAGTCAAAAAATTGTAAACCTATATAGAATGAACATGTATACTCTGAGAATAAAAAATATTTCATAAAAGGCTCTTCAAAATGAAAGTGTGTGTCTAATGTACTTCAGCTGTAGTTATGCTTCATTTTTATTTATCTCAGTTTCAATTAAGCTATAAAGTTTTATACCTAATACTTTAAATTTGGAGCACGGTGTTCGATTAGAAAAATGTTGTTTCTTTCACAATAAATTATTGAGAAAAATTTATTGAAACTAAGTTATCATGTTGGGCCCGTACTAAGTACAACCAAAACTCATCTAGTAACTTTAAAAAGTAGAGGGGGTGGAAGGGGGGTATACATTAGGAAATAAAGTCATGTAAAACATTAAAATCCACATGGTCTTTTATAGAATTATTTTATTACGTTAGGAATTAAAGAAAAGAGAGTAAAGAATCGAAAATACATCTACAATAGAAAATTTCAACTATACAACTACTATCATAATGCAAATTGGTAAAATTTGAATAATTGAGTAGGAATGGGGGAGGGGGTCCATTGGACATCTAGATCGTACAGATACTGAAACAAGCACAAGACAAATAAATAATTTATAGAAGTTCGAAATGCATATTGTCCTCTACGAAAAATAAGAAAAAGGGTATTTTTGATACAACAGTACAAACAAAGAAGTATCCATGGACTACAGCTCATAAGATCATTGCTTCAACTAATTAATTTTTTTTTAATCAATTATTAATCAAATTAAAGTTGAGTACATGTGAAAATCAACTAATTAGTTTTTATTATAAAAATAGCTAACATGTGAAAAATAATTAGTTGTAATAGGAAATTATAGTTTTGAATTGCTATTTTGAGTAAATTATTCTTTTTGATAGCTGATTTGGAGGTGAGTTATACAAATATTAAATGTTACATAAATAATATCATACATTTGATAACTCGTTAGGATCATATAAGTTATTCATGTATTAATTAAATATGATATTTGATTAGTAACTTAGAAACCTACATAATAGAATAAGTTATGAGAAAATTTTTGTATTACTTTATAGGATCAAAGGTGAAATAACATCTACAGGTATAACTTATACGTGAATATTCGAACCCTTATTAAAATAATAGTATATAAATTCATTCATAACTAATTTATATATTACTAATACCCGCATAATTCTAACCAAATACCAAATGATAGGAGAAACAACACCTCGTCCCCTTTTTTTTTTTGAATGATGATGATAATCCCTTTGAGCAATATTTTCCAGTGAAGACTTATAATTTGTATTGTAAACAAAGAAGAATGGTTTTTTCCTCTCTCTCTTTTTCCTCAAAGTTTTATGAGAATTAGGATTTTAATACAAAGTAAAAAGTATTAATGCGTGATTCGTAAAATTTCTCGCGTGTTATTAATTGATCATGAAATAAATAGAAAGTTTGGACTTGTTAACCAAATTTTCATTTACTTGAAATGCCTTGCAACAATTTTTACTTGCAAGAACTATATTTCAACCAATTAAACACCAAGATATAAAAATTTTAAACTAACTTTGTGTTTGGTTGAAAAACAGTTTTTACAAATAAATAAATAAATGTTTTTCAATCTCTTCTGCAGACTGCAAAGTTCTTTAATCGAATACTTTAGAACTGAAAAGTACGAGATCATATAATTAGGTCATTTTGGAATAAGATTGTCAAAAATTGTAAATTAATCTATAAACCTTAATTGACATTGACAATGAGGTGTGACCAATAAAATTGGGAAGATCCTTCCAATATATATTTGATTTTAAATGATTTACATATTTTAATATGATGGCGATGATACTGATGATTTGTTAATTAATTATGTTATCTTCAAGATATGAAACACATCTTCAAGTGGTGGAATAACTATGGCATAAGATAATGGAAATAAATTCCTATGAAACTAAAAGAAGTTGATTGTTTCAAATATCCACTCAATAATGGTAAATTATATAGTAAAATTATTATTTTATAATTTGTTATAAAATGGTCACTTTTCTTCAACTATTACATCGCATAAAAAAACATTTCGGTCGATTTTTTAAATTTTTCGATTAATCGACTTCTCATTGAACACTTTAAAGCAATCCCCCAGGACTTTAATATAGAAAAAAAAAACAGACATATTTATATATATATATGTTTGATGGAATATGGCGGAAAATTACAAATAGGGACTTCTTAATAACCGTAATTAGAAAATAGTCGCTAACATTAAATTCTAAAAATTCTACAGGTGAAATTTCATATAAAATTTTCAAGTTTCCTTATAATATTTTAAAATTTCACATGCAAAATTTAAAATTCTATATAATGACTATTTCCTAAGACAAAATTGATTCATTAAATATTGTTTATAAAAGAAATTCAATCATCCCACCACACTCCTTGATAATGTGTTTGCTCCAAATCATATGAACTTATGACCTATTTTAGAAAAAAAAAAATATTTTTAAATAACTTTGGCTATGTATTTGCAGCTGTATGAACACTTCGTGAATTCTTTTTACTGAATATTTATATGGCCTATATAAGCAATTATTGGTACCTAATATGTTAACTAAAATAAAGAGGTGTTTGACAACGTACTTGATGAAGTAGGAAAGTTGGAGAATTTCCTCCACTATGAAATGACTTCGTAAAATAACAGCTTTATGACAATTTTGATGTGGACATCTATCGAATGTTACATCACACATGACGAATCCGGAGTCGAAAGAATAACTTTTTTCCACCAAAAATTTTGAAGGGACAGTTAAAATTTGAAAAAAAATCAAATGGACAAAACCATGGGATAACCCACGCCTTGATAAAGAAAAATAATTTAAAAAAAAAGCTCGCAAATGACATAAGGATGCACTAAGACGTGGGTTGTCCCAAGCTTTTGCCCTTTTAGTTTGTTTCAAATTTTAATTGTCTTCTTGAAATTTTTGATGAAAAAAATTATCCTTGAAGCTTCGGACTCACACATTGACACTATATGAGATAAGAATGTCATTGAGCTTTTTAAGAGATTTATATTTTGTAATTGTGCAGTATAACTAGTGGTACTTAAAAGAACAGTATTCGGCTATAAAATTAGTACTCGTATGCACTTTTTCTTCAAATAATTTTTCATTTTATTTGAAAATTAGATAGTAAAAAATTAAATTTAACTTAAAGTTGTATAAACATAGCATAATTTTCAGTTGAAAGATGTTTGAAATTTGAATAAGGCCCCTCAACCCTGGTTCTATCCCTCATATATATATATATATATATATATATATATATAGTGATTGGATAAAATATATTTTTCGTGTTGAGATTAATCAAATCCTCGTGGGACCTCGTGAACTAAAATGTCAAATCATCAGTTAGTTAAGTGCCGAAAATTTCACAAATTAGTTCTTAAATTGGTTTCCAAATTTGTACTTTAACACCAAACAATTTTTGACCCAAAAAACAGGGTCATATGATAATGGTGGAAGATTTTAGTAGCTTAATTAGTTGATTATTTGAATTTTTATTTTGTTGGTGCGAATTTGATTTTTTATTTTATAATTTCCTGCCCCATTTTTTTATTTTTTAGAAAATTTATACTCCCTTCGTCTAAATTTTTTAATTTAATTTTTCATTTTACTTGTCTTTTTTCATTAATCAAGAAGAAATAATTTTTTTTCATGTTTAACCTTTGCATTAATTACTTTTTTTTTCAAATTAAAATGTAAAACATCATTTAATAGGGGTACAACGGTAAACTAGGCATGTTATTAATTATTTTTCTTAATTAATGTGTCATCTCAATTTGAGACAAATAATTATTTACTTAGGAAGTATGTAACATGATCATGTTGACTTTCTAGGGTATGCATTTTGACATTATTAATTCGTTGTTCTTCACTAGTGAATAATCAGTACTCCTGGCGTCCATTAATTTAGTGGCGTTTTTGTTAATTTAATAATTATCCAGCTTTTAAAATTCACTTGGGGCTCGTTTGATTGTACTAGATGAATTCACGATTTGAAATCATGAGATGAAGTTAAAGTTTTATTTAGACACATAATTTAAATTTTTGATATTGTATATTTTTTTATAAACATGAAATTCCCTTAAGTGGTTAAAATTATTAAAATTGGCCCCAATTCTATATACAATTTTGTCAAATAAGCAAAAATTTATGACGAAAGTATGTATGATACCCTACAAAAAATATTCTAAAAATACAATATTTACTAATCACACAAGTTAATTCAATGAAAAAAAGGTAAAACGGAATATGAATTGTAGTATATTACTCTTTACCATTATCTTCTCACATAATACAAACAATCTCTTTATATTGAGCTTGCACTTCTCGATCGAATAATCAAAAAAATAAACTAACTTTGTTACTTTAAACTGTTTGTTGGTCAATAATAATGAATTTAATGAATAATAATGATAATGTAGGAGTTGGGTTGAAATAATAATAAATTTTATATGTTAGTGAGTGTAATGGTTATATGAGATACAAATAGTATAAAAAGTAATAATATGAACTATAAAGTTTATTTACAGATAAAATAAATGATTGGTAGATATAAGTGATAGGTTTTTCTCTTATAAAATATAAACCCATGGATCAATTTTTTTATTGTAAAAAATCTCAAATTATGATGTGATATTTCAAATTAAATTTTTTAAAAAATTTAAGTTTTTATCTCATAATATAAAATTACATACCCAACACTGATTTCATCTAATAATTTTAAATTTCTCAAATAAAATTATATGTCCATAACGCCTACTTAATCCTACAAATTTGCGTTTGCATTGGATATAAATATATATAGGCACACATAGCTAGTTAAAATATTCCCTACTAAAGAAAATTATAAAAGAAATTCAATCCATCCCTCTCATTCCTCAATAATTATGATGTGTACGTACTTTTTTTTTTGGATTTGACTTTTTGCTCCAAATCTTGTCTTGTGACTTTCTAGGGAAGGAACTTGAGATTGTTATCTTTGTCGTTAGCAAAAGGAATCGTCTTAAATAAGGCCCCGTTTGGCCATGAATTCAATTATAATTTGTTGAGTTGGAGTTAAAATTGAATTTGAAGTTATGTCTCGCATTAATATAAATTAAGGTTATTTTTAAAATTTTATGAGAGAAGTATGAGTGAAAAAAATAAAAACAAGTAAAACTTATTTTCACTTTTTCAAGTACAATTTCACAATTATATTTGAGATTCTCATGGACAAACACTTACAATTTTTACTATTTTCATTAAAGTGAAATAATTTTTCCAAAAAAAAAGTAAAAACCTCTTATGGTCAAACGACTACAAAGAAGCAATGACTTGAGTACTAGGTTTAATACCCCTATGCTTTATAGTGCTTGACCCCAATGACCTGAATCATTATTTAAGAAAATTTTTATTTTCTTCATTTATTTTTATTTTGTCATATTTTAATTTGATATATTTATAAAAGTAATTATTTTCTACCACAGTATTTATATTAATTGATGGATATTATTTTATTTTAAAAATAATTTAGAGAATAAATAATTAATATTAAAATCAAATAAAAAAAATAATTTTTTCCTGATATGTCAAAAATAATAAGTAAAAGTGAAAATATAATTAAAATAAGTGATAAATAATTATGAATGGAGGCAGTATTAGGAATATATTTTTATCAAATTAATCTTATTAATGATACTTTGCAGCTCTAAATACAACAATTACTACTTTATATAGTTATTTAATACTAAAAATATTAAAATAAATAAATAATAAACTATCTTGATTTGCTAAAATTGATAAGTAACACACATATATATATACTAGTCAAGTGTACGGGTTCCGCACGTGTATATCACGTTAGTCAATTATATATAGAGAGAGGATAAATTAGCTACTTTGATTGTTGCATATATATAATTATACTTTCAAAACAATAAATGAACAAAATGACAACAAAAAAATATTCTTAAACCAAAGTGGATGGAATTATTTTTGAATGCACGAAAATATGCACAAGTAAAAAAAAAACGTGAGAAACTAAAAATTGGTCAAATTCATATAACACTATAACTCAATTCAAATAAGAAATGTTAAATGGTTGAATTCATCAACGGTATATAAAGACAGAGTGTTAGCCGAACCTATAATAGACACAAGTTATCCATCAAACCGTCGCATCAATTTGTTGAATTCATTAAGGATATACACTAACATACAATCAACCTTTTTTTGCCATTATTTTTATACAATGACTCAATTAGGAGGTATTTTTTGAATTATAATATTCACACGATTAAACTTTGCCTTTACATTAAAATTTTGCCAAAGCCCAACCAAATATTCTATCTACCACCTGTATTAAACATAAAAAAAAAAAGCATCAGATGACAACATAAGAAAACATATAATATGATCGTATTATCAGAACAATACGATTAAACATAATCTTTACAATATAATTAAATTACAAATTTGTATGCAAAGTACATACATTAAGAACCAAAAATAAATACAAACAAAATTTAAACAATATATTGCAAAAATTTATGAAAAAGGACATATATAAATTGCATCATATATAGAATTCATTCCAAAATAGAATACCATAATTGGAAGTCGATTGCTAAAATAAAAAAATACATTCATATTAAAATATAAAAGCAAATAATAAAATAAGTAAAAGAACCTATAATAAACAAAACAAAGAAAAAAAATTCAACTAATTACGGAAGGAATTAATGTTATAAAGTAAGTAAAAGAAACCCCAGCCCCACTCCCCCCACCCCCCAAAAAAAACCTAACTAATTAATCCTAAAATACAAAAGAAAATAATAAAATAAGTAAAAGGCTCCCCCCACCCCCCACGCCCCCACCCCAAAAAAAAGAAGAAAAATCTAATAACTAATGCCCACGTCTTTACCACATCCTTGTTAAAATAGAAAATGAAAATAGATTTACCTAAATTGAAGAATATTACATAAATTTTATATCTAAACTAATTCTATTCCTAATAAATCCTACATTTAAAAGGACTCATAAATTAAATTAATTAACCTAATAAAATTAAAAATAATTTGAGGAAAAATAATGAAATGACGATTTTGTCTATTGAGGAGACTTTTAATGAAGGATAAAAAGTTTGAATTAGTCTTTACACTTTTAATATATTATAGATATAAATTATAGATTAGAAATTATAAATAAAGATCAAGTAAAATAAAAGCTGAAATAACTTGACAAATTTATTTATATACTTATATTTGTTGAAGCGTTCAGTTGATAAAGGGACGAGCATATGTAAGGAGGGTCTAGCTGACAAATGAATATAAATACAACGACCTTTCAAGCTATTCCGCCAAAGTAAACGGAGAGGGTGCTTACTAATAGTAGCTTTTTAATAATATGTACTATTGTATTTAATTACTTTACTCTTTTTATTTTGTTATGAATTATGACCCTATGTATTTTCTATCTGTATGAACCCTTCTATCCAAGACCAAGAAATTTCCGTGTAGTACTGTACGTGAATTATTTTCATGAATATTTTTACCAGTTAATTTCCCAATTTGTTAACTATAATAAACACGTGTTTGGCAACGTATTTGATGAAATAGACAAGTTGAAGAATTCTTCTACTATGAAATGACTTCTTAAAATAACAACATTTTCATGCTTCATGACGATTTTGATGTAGACATCTAACGGATGACACTTTGGGTGTGTTATAATGGAAAATGTTGGTGTGATTTTTTTCCAAAAAAAAAAATAGAAAAAAGTATCATTTTCATTCTAAACTATATTCAAAAAGTCGAAGACACACCCTAATTAATATGACGACTTACTACACCCTTAATTTTATTTAAAGTGAAATTAATACTTTCCTCCTAAGATAAAGTCAGATTTTATGTGGAATGTGATATGCACGCACTTAACACGTGTATAATGTCGTTTTTTATTTATTTTTTTAACTTTTTTTTGGTAATATTATCTTTTTTAAAAATATTAAAACACTTTTCTTTCTTCCTCATCTCTTCCTCTTCCACCATATCATATCTTCCTCTCTACTCTTTTTTCTTTTTCAATTTTTGATAAATTGAAGAAAAAAGTTGAACAGGGCAGACCCAAATTATGAATTAGGGGCAAATATGTTCCTGTTCTAAACCCCTTCACCAACAAAAAAATCAAAATGCAACTTAGTGCCTTTACTATTATCTATAAATTGAAAAAAAATAAATTAAACTGAGTTTTGAATTCTTCAATCGAAATCTCTATTATTAATAGCAATGGCAATAACACCGCCAATTTTGGTATACTCTTTTTTTTTTCATCAATAACTATTCAACGAGCTTCAAAATTGATACACAATAATGCCAAAATTTTCAAATTCTAGTATACTCAAATCTACCCTCCTCTTCATTCTCCTGCTGCAAGATGTCAATAGAGTATAGAAGTTGTCAGTGCTGGTAACATCATGGTTGTCGATAAAACAACTAAAATTTTTAGATCTGTAAAATTATAAAAATTCGTCAAAAATCTTGATAATTAAAGACTAAAATCAAGCATTTTATTGGTATTCTTATTGTGTATCAAAAGTTAAGTATGTTATTGATTATTGGGACTAAAATGAAATTATGGTGGCAGTGGGTGGCGCTCCTACAGAAATAGCCATTTTTTTCTATGGTCTTCACCGACTGAGTCGGCTGAGTTTTTTGGTGAATTTGAGCCAAAAAATCATGAACTTCATAAATAGGGAGAGAGAAAGCTTAAAGGAATTATATTTAAACACTTTCACCGAACACAGGATTTGTGTGGTTTATTATACGAAGAAAATCGAATCAGGTGCTGATTATCTAGACAGGTTATTTTTCAGGATGGAAATGATTTCAATTCAATGATAAACAAAGAAAAATAGTACCCTGGGCATAAAGCAAAAGGAATGGTACTAGTGGTTTTTCAAAATAAGATTAAAGCAAGAAAAAATAAAAAATAAGGATGATTTTAGGGATGGAAAAGGGGTGGGAAGGGGCAAATTTGCATAAATCTGTGAAGATTTCAACCTGCTTCATTTGACATAATTTGTCATTTTCAATCCGACCCATTGTCATTGCTATTGATTCAGGAACACAATCCATTCAATTATAAAGACGAGATTCTCATAACCATACACAATGATCTTGTTCATTGCAGTATTGGCAAACTTGCTTGTCATTAAGAAGACATTTTGAAGTGCAACATCGAAACTCTTGGCACATTGGCACATCTCCTAGGGACAACAAGGTAAGTTAAAATGCTTTAAGAATCTTTTTTCTCACCTTCTCTTTATATTAACAATATAAGGTACTAGTATTCACAATAACAGTTCAAAACATCATATATGATCTAGTATTCGCTCGTCCCACAATGCACCAGGCATTTGAAAGCCAGCTAATGTCAGTTTCAAATCATGACATTGGGTATTTAAGAAGTTAAAGTTTTGCTTGCTTTATAATCGGTAAGCAAACCTTTTTTGAAATGCTAAAATCCCTTCAAATGATCTTTAATAGCTTCAATCTAATTAAACTTGTCAGAAGTTTGCAAACTTAGACTAGAATTTTCATAACTTCAGTTGTAGATGTCTCAAGTTTAATCCGAAATGGACAAGTTTGGAATTTATTTATGAACCTCGATTGCAAATTAAATGACGATTTCAAAAACAAATATTTATGCACATGCCCCAGACAAAAGTGTCATCGCACTAAGGGGTCGTTTGGTAGAGTGTATTGAAAAATATAATGCATGCCTTAGTTAATGTGTACTATTCGTACCTTCTTTGGTACGCCTTTTTGCCTACACTCTATTATGTATTGAAGTGTGTACTAGTAATACACTTCATTTTCTATGTATTAGTAATACAAAGGCTTTTAACATATGCATTAACTTATTAATGACCTTAATACCCCTCAATTTCCCTCTCAAAATATTTCACAACTTCTTTTCCCGCCATTTTAATTTACAACAATGAATAGTTGATTTAAATAATTGCAACATATTTTTGTTTTGCTTCGAGGGTCTTTAAAAAGATTAAAAAAAATAAAATCTTGAGCATCTTGTATTTTATTTTTGTTTCGACCATGTTAATCCATCGGTGTAACATTTAATGCACAAAGACGAAGGTTTTGCAATTAATCCTAAATCTCTATATACTAGTTCAACAATTGTAATTATGTTTGATATGACAAAAGAACTTTGTTGTAAGAAAAGTGTACAAAGTCAAATAAGGGTATTTTTGTAAACAAATACGTCTTTTATAGAAATTATGTAAGATATATTATTTTTTATACATTAAACCAAATAATGTATAAGAAATAATATATGCGTAACTAATAGAAGTATAATGCAAATATTACTAATACACGCATTACTAATGCAAATATTACTAATACACTATATAATGCATTATTCCTATACACTCTACCAAACGATCCTTAATTGATTTGATATGGGCATTTGCACTAAGTGGGCTACAATAGATTCTGTTGGGGTAATTACCACAATTACAATAAATGATTACAGTTGAAATAAAATTAATAAAAATAAAAAAATTAAAATAATCTTCTTCTTGGCTGAGGCGTGAATATCTCGCTTTCTTTAAAGAGATTTAAGCCCCTGCGGTATAATCTACACCGATTTAGCAGTATATCTCGTGACTTGTCCCCTCAAGGATACAACAACCCATCAACGATGTACAACTCAAACAACTCCGGATTAGTTGAAGAGTCCAAATCTCCACCAAGAACACCTTCCTTCAACATATATTTACTCTCTTTGTATAGTGAATATAGTTAAAAACTTAGAGGTCGTTTGGTAGATTGTATTGAAAAGTTAATGCATGTATTAGTTTAATGTGTACTATTAATACCTGTTTGATATACTTTTTCACCTTATGTATAACTAATATATACTCTATTGTGTATTGAAGTGTATATTACCAATACCTAAAAATCTATGGTATTAGCAACGCAAAGGATCCACTGCATGCATTAACATAATTAAAGATACTATTATCCCTCAAAAGAAAGATCACATCCTTTCCAACATATATTTGGAGGATATTTTTGTAAAAAGAATTTTTTTTTTAGAAATTATTTAATTCATGTTTTTTTTAATACATCAAACCAAACAATGCATAAAAGAAATACAAGCATAACTAATGCAAGCATAGCTAACACAAACATAACTAATACAAGCATTACTAACGCAACATATTTTGCATTATTCTTATACACACTACCAAATGATCCCTTAGAGTATTTTCTTTGTTTCAACTCTTTCTTTCACTAATATAACTACTCTCTTTTGTATAATGAATATAGTCGAAGACTTAGAATATTTTTGTATGCCTTAACTTTCTTTTTCACTACTACACATAATAATATTTTTCTACACTTATCATCTTTTTCGTATCTCTAATATATGAACACAAAGGAAGAAAACACCACTATTTATTGGTGAGGTATCCATCCTTATATTGAATAGGAGGAATGTGGTGTAGTAAAGTGGAGACATGAATGGTTGGATGTTACACAGTTACAAACATAATTAAGTAGTATAATGGGCAAATAAAGACTTAGTAGTTATAGGAATTTCAAGAAACTCATGACCACATTCTTCCACTTACAGATGTAAGTAATAATACTCATAATACATAATTTATAACATTAACATATACACTTAATATATTAATTTAATAATAAAATGCATATACACCAACAGATTCCATGCTCCAAAGTCTAATTTTTGTGGACCATTCATAGTCTGCCCGTCCTTTTTCTTTGTGGTCAAAAGCCACATTCTATAAAGGCAAAAAACAACAACTAGAAGAAGAAAGAAAGAGTGGTTTAAGTTGGGGCAATGTTCCTGCTGACTACTTATGGTTGAAAGTTCAAAGATTAGATCTACTGCATAATGCATAAATTGCCTCACCCAAATTATAAATACGGAAAATAAGTTTTTTGCATTGCACGTTAATCAAAAAACATTTTTTTGGTCCGTATTAATAGTCCTAGTGCTACCCTTGTGGTTTCTTGTTTTTGGAGTTTGGGTGATGTTTGTTATTTCAGGTAGATCGATTGTAGTATTATTTTGTAGTGCTCTTGTTTCTGTTATTTCTTGCTGTTCAATCTATTACTATTATCTATATTTCTTGTTCGTATATTATGTTTTTAGCCATTTTGCTTTGAGCCCGGGATCTACAACAACTTTATACCTTACCTCTAAGGCAGTTGAACGCGCTATGGAATTCTACCTTCGCCAAAACCCAATTTGTGGAAAAACATTGAATATATTGTTGTTGTTGTACATGTTGATGACAAAAACTGGTTAGTTTGAGTGATTACGCTTTGATTATTTTTAACGATCTTTTCTGCACTTTAAATAGTTCATGAAAGAATGAACTACAGAATAAACTACTAGAAAATACCTTATGTTGGTTAATATGGTACCTCACAAGCACAATGTGCTTCAATTGTTATTATGAAGTACTGAATTTCCAAGTACACGATTCCAATTTAAGAGAATTGGAAAAAAGAAAGAAACTCAATTCTCTATTGTGACTAGACCATAAAATATTTTGCTAAAGTTGGATCCTCCTATTTAGTCGTTCTTCATTTTGCTCGTGTTTTCTACCGCCTCTTATCCCCAACACATAAGCTGAAAGGTAAAGCTTCCGTCAACGGTGTCCGACGGAGCATCTTTGCATATTAAGATTTTTTTTTTGTTTGTAAATGGGGTTATTTGTGTCTAGATTTGTAAAAGATAGTGAGATTTTTCTTAAATATGATGCATTGATAGCAGTATTTTAGTTCCAAACCGTGGCGAAATACACTTTACTCACGCTCATTATAATGATGAAATACCTCGCGCCTATAATAAGTATATTTGCGTATATAATATCTCAACCTAACTAAATATAGTACAAAAACAAAATCAACTTACATACGCTCAGAGGCGGATCCAGATAGGATCGAGGGGTTCATCTGAACCTCTTTCAACATAAAATTACACTGTTTATACATCCACACATACTAATATATAGACTTTACATGATAGGCCGGGAATTGTACCTGGCCCATACTTATAGCATGGAACAATTGTCCTTCTGTCTTATCTTGACATTCTAAATGTTTTTTCCCCTAACAATTTCTTTGTCGTTCTATAGTAGTTTAATAAGTGCTGGTAGAAGCATTAGATATAAACGCAAAGTTAGATCGTGGCTTTGCAGTATTGAAGTAGAAAGGCCAAACATTTTGGCACAGACAGTTCGAAGAGTGGCCAAAATTTAACACAATTGACATGCCAACATAAAAAAAGAGCTGTAGTGGAGGGCCATGCAACTTTTTCCAACTTCCATCAACATGAATGGTGTAGCTCAAAGCCACCTTTTTTTTGGTTCACTGAGTAAATCTCAATTAGTCGAACTAATTCCAATTTCCAATACTTTTATCAATGAAAAAAGGTTTATAGTTGGGACTCTCACCTATAAAGAAGTGATCAATTAACCCAAAGGTAAAATCTTTCAGCATATTGTAAACTTGTTTAGTTTGCATTTTATACTTCTTTTGAGTATATTTATTTTATTCCAAATTGATTGTCATTTTTTGTGCTTTTTTAGAGTTAGTTCGTCTAATTTTAGAAGTCAAATTGGATTAGATCAACTCTATTTTTACGATTAATAATTTAGTTATTTAAAAACTATATGAAAATACTACACTATTGCAACTTTTGTCTTGTCAATTTGATGAAAAAAAATATACATTTTAAAATGTCAGTAAAAGTTCAAATAGTTTGACTCTAGAAAGAAATGAAACATGACAACTAATTTGGAATAGAGAAAGTACCAATTTTATTATCCTTATTAGGGGTGTTCATGGGTCGGTTTGGATCGGTTAGTGATTAAAACCATAACCAAAACTAATTTAGTCGGTTTTTGAATTTCTAAAATCAAACCAAACCATAAAAAGAAAATAACCATCGGTTTGATTCTTGTCGGTTTGGTTCGATTTTTTGATTTTTTTGGTTATTGACTAGCCTACTCCAACCATCTCTAGAATAAACTCCTTTTTTTATCCATAGAAAAGAGTATCACATTGAATAATTTCTCATGAAATATTAGTACAGTGATGGACAAATGACACTATAAACTCTTAAAAATCAGAACAAATACATTAAACAAAACTAACATTTAGATGAAAAACACCAGCTTTGTATTGTAGGCACTAAGATTATCCAACAACATACAAACACATATATGTCCATTGTAAAACAGAGCTTTGTATTCTGTTGCAGTGTACTGCAAAAAGAGACAGAAATGGGCAAATTTAAGTTATCTACAGACTAGTTAGGTGAGCTAATCATATAGGGAAAACGATTGAATAAACAAGGAGATATAAAACTACTATTTGAACTGCGGACCATGGTAGCTCGTTTGAAAGATTCTTTATTTATGTAACCGAAGATGAAACAACATATGGATTACAGTTTCAGTCATCATTCATGCTATCTCTCTTGGGTTATTCACAAACCATACATCAATAAAAATTCAGTAACATTTAATAAAACCCCTCTGCACCATTGCCTGGATAAAGTTCCATCCCATGAAACTTTGGGATTTTACTATAGAATAGAATCAGATTTAATCGCCGAAAACATTCCACAAAAAATGAAGAGAAGACTACACTACGAAAGAGAGCGTAAATGAGATATAGGGGGTTAAGAAACTAAACAAGAAAATATTCTAGTAAAAATTAAAATTAGCTAAGGTGGCTAGAATAAAAAAATTAAAAATTACCTTCCCATGCTTTAATAATCTTGTATTTAAAGTTTTCACTTCCTAAGCTTCTATCTTTATTTTTTCTTTTCCTTGTGAGATGAAAAACTGAAAAGAAATTTTTTATCGTTTGCTTTCTATGAAGAACAACAGAAGCTAATGTGGTGCTGCCTTTCAATGAAGATCAAAAGAAGCAGCAGTTGATGTACTACGTATTGTGAAAGCTAAAGTAGAAAAAGTGAGGCAGGAATCGTAGGATTAACTTATTAGTAATTGTAGGTAAAGTTGGGCTTGGGTTTGGGGCTTTGGGCAATTAGGCTAGACATAGATTAAAATTTAGTTTATGATTAAATTTAATAAAATATTTATATTTTATTTATAAATTATATACACATATATATATATATATATACAATTTATCAGTTTGGTTATTTTCACGATTTTCTTTAAGTAAGACCATAATCAAACCAAATAGTATTTGTTTTTTAAAATTTAAAACCAAACCTAACTAAATCAAACCAAACATCGAATTTTTTAATCGATTTGGTTCGGTTTTTAACCAAACCCATGAAGACCCCTAATCCTTATTATAGGTAATAAATATAGAGCAACTTACATAAGTGTAGGAGGTCTAGACCCTAATTTATTGGAGGCACCAATTTTCAGAAATTATAGAATTTGTCTAAAATTTAGGGTAGATACATCGCATAAGTCTTTGTATCTCAGAGACATGCAGCTCTAAAAATGAAAAAAAGAATATTCTCTTCAATGACAACATTTAAAAATGCTCAAATCAAGGAAGTAATGGATTTTGAGAGAACGTATCTAAAACCGCAAAATAAAATATTATGTATCTGAACAAATAAAAATCTGTGCATATGGGATATTTTAATCTTTGTGTATCTAAAATAATTTAGCTCTGTGTATCTATATGTAACTATTTAAGCTTTGTATGTCTGAAATATTTAACTAATTATATCCTGAATTAATTTGTATACAGTGTATCTATCAATTTCATTTAGTGTATCCAATATCAATTTGACGTATCCCATTACAATTTCGTCAAGTGTATCTAGTATTAGTTTGATTTAGCCAGTATTAATTTCATACAGTGTATCCAAAAATATGTATATGAAATAAAAATATATGTATTTGATTTCAAATATACATTGATACATTTATCAAATAATACTAGATACATCAAATAAGTCAATATCTCATGCATCTTTGCATATATACATAGTTAGATGAAGAAAAAGAAAGAAGAAGAACAAGAAGAAAAAGAAGAAGAAGAAGAAGAAACTCTATTGAATCAACACCACATATATACACAAATACACATATGTATCTCCTTAAAATTACATATTTATCTACATGTTAATACATAGATACACATATTCTTAACCATCCGTCTTTACAACTTCTTTTTGTATTTCACTATTGATATGTGAGGTTTGCTAATTTGACTAAGTTTGAGTGGTTCGAAGATTTAAATTTAAACATATTTACTATTTTTGAAATTTGTGATTCACCATTGAAGTTGGTGGTCACGAGGGTTAAGGATGTTGTTTTCAAGAGTTTATACACAACATTAGATAGTAAAGGTGCGGATAAAAAGTTGTTTAGGCTAGCCAAGATTAGGGAGAGAAAGGCTCGGGACCTTGACTAGGTGAAGTGTATTAAGGATGTGGACGGCAAAGTCTTGGTGGAGGAGGGTCATACTAGAAAGAGATGACAATCTTACTTCCATAAGCTCCTTAACGAAGGAAGAAATACTAGCATTGTGTTGGGGAATTTGGAGCATTTCGAGAGGTTTCACGACTATGGTTATTGCAGACGTGTTAAGTTTGAGGAGGTTAAAGGGGTTATTCGTAGTATGCTTAGGGTAGAGTGATGGATCCAGATGAGATTCTGGTTGATTTTTGAAAGTACATATCACGACCAGAGGCTACCCCCTAGTCGCTACAATGGTGCTTACGGTCACAAGTGACCACAAGCTAACCCATGAGCTGGTACCTATTGTTAGCACTGAATAAAATATGAACATAACACATGTGCAGAAGATAAACTGAAAAAGGAATGTAAATCTAACTACTGAGATACTGAATCAATCATAAGTCTGAAACATCTGATAAAATTAAAAATAACTGACTGACAGACTAACTGACTGTTTGAACGTCTAAAATCCTGTAAACTGATTGAGAAGTTGATGGGACAGACTCCAACTAAGTCCAACTGACTAACTGAACAGAAATACAGAAATAACTGAATAAACATAACAGGTCCTCGATAGATAAGGACTCACCACTGCTGATGCTGATGAAGCGCTGGATTGTCTAAGTATGATCGAGAAATTGAGCATCCAAACCTACGATATAAGACATCATAGGACAAAGAAGAGTATGCGGTCAGTACTTTGAATGTACTAGTATATGCAATGAGGATAAACTGAAATGCATAGGGTATTGTATACGCGAAATAAGGACTAATTGTATTGCATGAGATAACCGAACATGAATGCATGGAAACTGAAATATCTAAGAATACAAGACCAAGCACATATATATACATTTTTGAAATAATCTGTAAACTAAAATACTAAAAATTTGATAACTAAATAACTGGTAATCTATATGTTTTGATCAAGCAAGCCTGAGCTTAATTCTGTACTGAATACTGCACTGAGACTGTGGAAAGTATCATCTAACCGACATGCCCTAATCTGAACTAATTAAGGTCCAACCTGTAATCCCAGTTGGAAGGGTGTTAGTACCGTACCACGGGTATTAACACTGGTTGTGTGGATCCACTAAACTAGTGTCCCGAAGGACTAAGGAGTCACCCTATACTGGCAAGAAACTCATGTGATATGTGTCAACCCTAAACTGGCAGGAAGACATCTCAAACCTATGTTGGCTACATAGTTCTATAACTCAGGGTTTGCTACTAAGGGTCAAACCCTAAACTGGCAGGAATTCCCCAATCCCTGGGTTCGCTCGGTGCTAAATCCTACTCCCAACTGAATGACACTATTTACTGGAATGAACTAAGCTTAACTGAGCAAACAATTGATCATAACAACTAACTGAATGACAATGCTCATGGTTTATCTAAAATCATTCTGAAGATACTGGAATTATGTAAACAACTAGGTATCGACCGATTAGCACTGAATGAAAATAAAAATAATGACATATAATGCTTTAAAATCCATGGTAAACATGTCATCAAACACATGAGAGTCATGAATTTAAGCATGGTAACTGGTAAAGTATGCAAGGACAACATGATTGCAATGCTAAAACCATGAATTAAGGATTTCAATATGAAGATTTCAATATTCAAAACATGTAATGGTTTATCCCATCAAAAACACTTGTAAACATAATTCAAAATCAAATCAATAATAGCTTCATGGAGATAATTCAACTTGAACATGTAAAAACTCATAATTTAAAACTCAAAAGGGATTGTTGGACTCCCTGGGTGAAAAGGGATCATGGATGAACATCACACATACCCCAACTATCTAATTCATAATGATTCTGTAGATTAGAAACTTGAATTCCTTGATTTCTTGAGAATGTGTTGGGGTTTTTTCTTGAGAAAGGAGGAGAATTTATGATTAAAAGAGCAAATAATTCTCTTTAGGGACCTAAATTTCATGTAACCAACTAATTGGGTGAAGGAAAAAGACCCAAATGCCCTTAAAATATCAAAAATCAGAAGCTGTCCAAGATGAAGGGCGTTGCGCGATTTTCAAATTGCCTGAATGGAGGGCGCAGTGCGGGCTATGGCGCGCGGTCTGGAGGGGTGCATTGGAGCCCGCAGTACGGGCTAATCCTAGTGCTGCCACTACGTTGGGCTTCAAACATGCCCTTACGCTCGTCCAAAATTTTTGACACTTACTTGAGATGTACTTTTAATATCCCCGATCATAAATCAACTTAAAATCAAAGTTCTGAGGTTGGGAAGATCAAAAATAAAATCATCGAAGTTCAGGGGTCTTGGAAATGACTAAGCCCCCAACACTTAGTCAAATTATCAAGTTTTGCACCCCTTAACATGCAACTGAAAGATGAAACGAGCTAAGACTTTTATGGGGTATTACAAAATATCCTCCTTGGGAACATTCATCCTCAAATGATACTGATTAAGATGAGAATACTGGGGAAACTGAAATTATATACTGAACATGCACAATTGGAAACATGATTACATGGCTGAGTCTGAAGCATGACACATGAACTGAATTGAATTGAATGTATGCAATGACATGAAAGGGATTTCATAGCTGAAACTGAGAATGGAAGAGAGTCAATTCTGAGGAAAATCGTTACCTTAAGCTGAATCTAAGTTTGCGGAGAAAAGAAGAGGGTACTTGATTCGCATATCTGCTTCTTCTTCTCAAAAGGCTCCCTCAACAGACTGATTTCGTTAAAGGACTTTGACCAAGGTAACTTCTTTGTTCCTTGGTCTACGAATTTGATGATCAAGGATCTCAACTGGGACTTCTTCGTAAGAAAGGCTATCCTAAAAATCCATGATTTCTAATGGGACAACAAAAGCTGAATCACCAATACATTTCTTCAACAGGGAAACATGAAATGCTGGATGTACTGAGGCTAAATCTGCAGGCAATTTAAGTTCATAAGCCACCTTTCCAAAACGACTCAAGATTCTGAACGGGCCAACACATCGGGGACTGAGCTTCCCCTTCCTACCGAATCTCTTCACTTCCTTCATGGGTGATATTTTTAAATAGACTAAGTTATCAACATCAAACTCAAGATCTCTCCTCCTTACATCTGTGTAGGATTTCTGACGGCTTTGGGCTATCTTTAGCCTCTCCCTAATCAACTGAACTTTTTCCATTGCATCAAATACTGAATTTGGTCCTATTACTGTAACCTCACTTGCTTCAAACCAACCTATAGGGGACCTACATCTCCTCCCATAAAGAGCCTCAAACGACGCCATCTGAATACTGGAGTGATAATTGTTGTTATAGGAAAACTCGCTCAAAGGTAAGTGGTCATCCCAACTTCCTTTAAGTCAATAACACAAGCTCTCAACATGTTTTCTAAAGTCTGAATAGTCCTCTCTGCCTGACCATATGTCTAAGAATGAAAAGCTGTACTAAGATGAACTTGGATACCAAGACCCTTCTGAAAAGCCTTCCAAAAATTAGAGGTAAATTGAGTACCTCTATCTGAAATGATAGACAAAGGGACTCCATCCAACTTACCAACTTTCTAGGGTAAATCTTGGCAAAATCCTCTGCTGAATAATAAGTGCAAACTAGAAATAAATGAGATGATTTGGTCATTCTATCTATAATGACCCATATAGAATTATGTTGACATGTACGAGGCAACCCTGTCACAAAATCTATGTTCACTACTTCCCACTTCTAAGTGGAAATGCTAAACTCTTACAATGCACCATTAGGCCTCTGGTGCTCAACTTTAACCTATTGGCAATTAGAACACTTGGCCACAAACTCTGTAATTTCTTTCTTCATATCACTTCACCAATAGACTTCCCGTAGATCATGATACATCTTAGTGGCTCCTAGGTGAATGAAATACTGCTCACCATGTACTTCTGCTAAGATCCATTACCTCAAACCATCGACATATGGAATACACAACCTACCCTGACAATGTAATACACCATCTCCCCCTTGGGAGAAAACCTCTATCTTCTGATTTCTAACTGATTCCTTCAACTTAACCAAACTGGGATCCCTATCTTGATTTTCTTTCACTTCGGCAACCAAAGAAGATTTCAAACCATTATGAACCCATATACTACCCTCAGCTGAATCAACCAATCAAACACCTAATCTAGACAACTGATGAACCCCCCCGATGTCATGACCTAAAAATAAAGGTTATGATGGCACTTGTCGCGGTGTACCTTGACAAGTAAGCCTATCACCCAAATTGATACAAAAAAGAAAAAGATAGCAATATCCTAGAGTAAGGCTTCTAGAATGAAGCCGAACCATATAAGTAATCATAACAATGCAAAAAGAACTTATTCAAAATACCAATCATGCCCAAAATCAGGTGTCAATAGTGTAAGAACTACTAATACAATTCAAGAGTCAAATACATCAAAAAATAATCACAAAGGAATAATATTTGTCTCCAAATACTAATAAATGTATAACTACTAAAGAAAGATAGAGGAGAGCTTCTGATGCATGAATGTTCAACTGCTACCTTGGAAGCTCCAACAATCACCCGAGTTAAGAAAGATGAGGCACACTCAAGCTAGGACCTGCACCGAAAGGGCGTAGTAGGCATGAGTACAGTCCATTTATACCCAGTAGATATCATAGGCCGACCAAGCATGGTAGTAAATAAAACATACGAAATATACACTTAGGGCACGTCACCTACAATCAGAAAATATCCCACAATGGTATCCCACATCGCTTGTACTAACAGTTTTAATATATCACATACACACCAAGATAGAACACAAGTATGCATTATATCACATATAAGTAGAATAAGGGGGAAGATGCATATACAAAATCATCAAATACAAGTAAAAGAAGATAAGATAATTACATAGATGGCAAGTCAATACGGCAATACAACACAATATAAGCACAGTAAAGTAAGTGTAATGTATATGATGATAATTATTATTATGATGATGAAGATGCAGGAGGTAATCGTACAACCTCCGGGATCATCGCACAATCCCTGTATACACCTACGGAGCTAAAACTTTCGGACGTAGGACCCATAAGGGGTTCATCAACCTGTATACAGTCCACATATCTCATCTCTCTTTTTCGACACATCCCTCGAAAAAGATTTTATAAGGTTTTAAAATATCTCCTCCCGACACATCCCTTAGGGAGGGTTTTTAAAAAGGTGTTGCCAATGTTACTCAAATGTTGCCATGGTGGCGCTACTGTTTTATGAATTAGTATGATGTGAGGATGTACTACTCACAACCAATCACAATGAGTATTTCTAGTACCAACTACATGATATATATCCACAACCAACCATAATGATATATTTTCACAACCATGTGAGCCAATATCCACTCATTATTTTCGTTCATCCATGAATTTCTACATGTCTCATATGCTAATAAAGTATGAATATAATCCCATTACACCAATAGTACCACATTAAGCATTTTAACAACACAATACAATTATTCACATGTGTCCAAGGCTATCAATACACATAAGACCCCGCATGGTCACACATATAACATAATATCTCAATTTCGACAATTATATCACATATAGGCCCCTACATGGGCACAACACATAGATAATTATTTTTTAGGATTAGTTCCCACCCTTAACATGCATTTTATCCTATCATTTACTACCCCAATCCAGTCTAAAAGAGTTAACCGATAACCTACCTCAAAAATCAAAATAGGTTCGCTACACTTAAACCCTCGACCTTACTTTTCACGAAGAATCCCCAACTTCACTAAAAATATCAACTATGGAGTCTATGTGTAAAAAAAACCAACGACACTTATATTGATTACTTTTGGTTCGAGGTCAAAATGGATCCCCAGAATGGGTTTCTAAAAAAGAAGGGAAAAATTAAAACTTTACTTCTGTAGTGCCCCGAGAGTACACCCTAGGCATCACACGATGCTTACAGTCTTGAGAGACCATAAGCTAACCCATGAACTGGTACCTACTGTGAGTATTGAATAATACAATAACATATGCGGAAGAACAACTGATAACCCATAAGGTTTTAAATACTAAAACATTATCATAAATATGGGAAAACAACTATCTAAAAATAACTGTCTAAAAGCAATTGTCTGAATCTAATAAAATAAAGACAAATCTACTGACTGTCTGAAGTATCCAAAAGCCTCTAAACCGACTGAATAAGAGTTGATGGGACAGGCCCCAACTAACTCCATCTAACAACTGAATTGAAAGTATGAAAATAAATATAGTCTGTCCTCGAAATATGAGGACTCACCACTGCTATGGCTGATAATCTAGAAGGTATATGCGCGATCCGAGAACTGAGCATTCGAACCTATGATATGATACATCTAGCACAAGAAAAGAGTATGTGATCAGTACTTTGAATGTACTGATATGCTAAATAAGTTAGGCTGATATGCATGGTTTCATGTGCATAAGTAATAACTGACTGAATGAATAGCATGAGGTACTGAATAGAATGCATAAAATCTCTAAATATTGATGGATGCGTGACCAAGAATAAATCATGTTCTGAATATAATCTGTAAACTGAAATACTGAAATCTGATAACTGAATATCTAATATCTGTATGCTATGGTCAAGCAAACTGAAACTGAATTATTGAACTGATTACTGGACTGAGACTGTGGGAGCTATCATCTAACCGACATGCCCCAATGAGCAAATCCAGGGTCTGACCTATGACCCCAGTTGGAAGGGTGTCAGTACCATTCCACGGGTACTAATACTGGCTATGTGGATCCACTGATGTACTATCCCGAAAGACTAAGGGTGTCAAGCCTAATCTGATTGGTGACCCCTAGGAGATAGTTAAGCTTGAACTGACGGGTGACTCCTCATATCCTATGTTAGTTACGTAGTTCTGGAGTTCAGGGACTGCTACTAACGACTCTGCCTGTCTAATGGGGAAGCAGCCATCCCTGCACTCGCTCGGTGGTAAATCCTACTCCCAAATGAACTAACTTGGAATACAGAACTATTCTTAGTTTAACTGATTATGATGACTGACTGAACTAATAATACTCATAACATATTCTGAAACTATCCTGAAGATAATGAGACTAAGTAAACTGCTAAGTTTTTGGGTATTCATAACCCCCAAGACGCGATAGCAATAGTATTAAAATAGTACTAAACTTGGAGGCCATAATATGAAAGCATTTATCAAAAAATCATTCTTGTAGGCATTTCATCAAACACTTGATATTCATAGTTCAAACTAAGCATGAGAATAGTTTAAAGCTTATAGAAATAACATGATTTCAACATCGATATCACTAAGTATTATTTAAATCAGCGATTAACATTGTTCAAACGTGTGAGGTTCGATATTAAAAAAAATTGCATGTAAACATGGTGTAGAATTATAATTCATGAGAATTCATGGGTAAAATCACAATTAAAATAATAAAAACTTATAAAGATCCCAACTTTGAATTTAGAATTGGATATTTGGACTCCATGGGTGAAAGGAACCCATAGATGAACACTTAATATACCTGGGTTGATGAATTCATGAAAGTTCTTTGGGTTTTTCTTGATATTTGATCTTGAATCTTGAAGGCTAGGGTTTTGTTCTTGAAAGATAATAAATTTCTTGAAGAGGATTTGTGAGTAATGGGGAACATAATGTCCCTTTAGGGTGTAAATTATGTGTTTTGGTCGGATTTGGGGCTTTGGAAAATGACCAAACGGTCCCTGGAATTTAAATCACGAAATTGGAAATCCTGATTTTGACCTTTGAGGCGACGCGGTGCAATCGTGTTGGCCCACTGGAAAAGAGACCATCCCGAATTTACCCAGCGGCCCGACACGGTGAAATTACGTTGAGCCACTGGAAAAGGACAATTTCAAGTTGGAACCTTGGTACGATGTGGCACCATCGCGGTGACTCACTAAATGTGAAAATGGCCCTTGGCGCAACGCAGCATTATCGCGGTAGCCCACTGGAAAAGGACGAATGTGATTTTGGCTATCTCCGCGACGCGGCCCTATTGCGTTGAGTTACTATTTTTCACTAAAAGTGTTATAACTTCTCACTCGAGTATTGAATTTAGGCAAAATTGATATCGAATTTAGGAGAAATTGGTTTCATTGGAAAGCTAATTCAATTTTCTACAATTTGGTGGGTCTTGATCTGGAAAATTCATAGTAGAATAAAAGATACGCTCTTTTGAAATTAACTAAAGCAATATTCTTATCACAAATTCAATTGGAAAGGAATACTTTGATTCGTCTAATGGCTGGGAGTTATTTGAAGCCTTAATATATATATCAAACTCACTCGTAAAACAACCAAAGAACTATGATATACTATGCGTGAGCTTGAAACATGACTCTAACATAGGTTTGGATTTTTGGGGTATTACAATTTCAAAAACATGTTTCCCATATTTTTAGGAATCTACAGCTGAAAACTCAAGTCAAATCGAGGTTCAAATCAAAGAAAATCCATTTTTGAGCTTTACCGGGTAAAATCTTTGAAATTCGGGTTAAAATCAAGAATCGAATTTGTTTTTAAGGTTAAATTGATTAAAAAAACTAGTAATTAAAAGATAAAAACATTATTCAAGTGAAAAGAAGTGAAATTGAGGTTTAAAATCAAGCCCTAAGATTTTTAGGTTTTGAAAAATTAATCAACAAATTACTAAAAAAAGGGTGAACTTTTACCTTAAATCCGTAATAAAACCAAGAAATAGAGGTTAATCTAGTTTCTCAAGCTCTCATAAACTTTACTTTTAAGCTCCCCCACTATTTTAGGATTTAACTCTCAGGAGGCAAGATGAAAAATGACCAAAATAGCCCGCAGAACTGGTATAAATAGTGCAGATTTTTCTGCACAACTTTTGCAAAAAAGCTATTTTTTTAGTCCAATCCGAACTTCGACGGGATGCCCGAAATTCATTCGGAGTCCGATATATGCAAACGAACTATGCAACCGGACTAAATTCAATGTTCTGAACACGATGGAGTTATCATATTTTCAAAAAGATTATCATTTTTACAGAATTGACCCCTAAAATCCGAAATCATAATTTTCTTAACCGAGGGTCGAAATAAGTTTTAAAAATCGTAAAATCATACCAAATATGCTAACACCCTAAAATCGACATTCTGGATCTGATGAAGAAGTCAGATTTTCCATCTGATGTCGTTTTGATTAAATATGGGTCCCACACTCATATTGTCAATTTTTCAACTTTCTGACCAATAGATCAAAATGAGCTCGGGTGCACCGAGAACGGAACCAAAGGTCTACCCAGCCTAAAATTGATATTTCAAAGCTGTTGGCGCAGTCTGTTTGGCCATCCATCACATGGATCAAAAGATATCCATATAAGTCCAAGATAAGGCTCTCAAAGTTATCAAATATCAAAATATTGCATAAATGATAACAAAATGCATCGAAAATTATGTCAATCACTCCCACACTCCAAAAATACCATAATGCAACTTTGGGGAGGGGGTCAAATAGTCAAATCACACAAAATCACAAATTTCATCAAATTTTTAGGTCGTTACATCATTCACCACTAAAAATCTAGTTCGTCCCCGAACTAAGGAAAAGAAATACCTGAATCAATGAAGAGCTAAGGATAAAAACTACGCATATTAGACTCAACCTCCCAAGTAGCTTCATCTAGAGGTCGGTGTCGCCCTGGATCCTAACCATAGGGATCACTCTAGAGCTCAACCGTCAACATCCCTAGCCAAAATGGAGATCGGCTCCTTAACAAACGACAAGTTCATCTAGCTGAACTAACTCCCAACAAATAATACAAGACTCATCAGGTATATAGCGACGAAGCATAGAAACATGAAAAATTGGATCAACAGCTAATAGATCAGGGGCCAAAGCCAACTCATAAGCCATATCACCAATAGTCCGAAAAATCTCAAATGAACCAATATACCTGGGGCTAAGCTTTCCCTTTTTCCCAAACCTCATCAGACCCTTCATGGGTGAAACTCAAAGGAAAATACGATCACTAACAACAAATTTCAAGACATAAAGTCTACGATCAGTGTAACACTTCTGCCTAATTTAAGCCGTTCTAAGTCTATCCTGAATGACCTAGACTCTATCCAAAGACTTACGAAGCAAGTTCGTACCTCAAGTCTCACCTCTAAAATATCAAACCAACCTACTAAGGAGCAAAAACGCCTACCATACAATGCCTCATAAGGAGCTATACTCCCACTGGCCATTAAAATCCATCATGCATGCGCGGAACATATCCTCCAAAACCTAGATAGTCCTCTTTGACTAGCCATCAGTCTGGGGGTGAAACGCGGTGCTAAAATCAACTCGAGTACCTAACTCATCCTGAAAAGTCTTCCAAAAGTGAGATGTGAATGAAAAAACCTCGATCTGAAATAATAGACATCGACACACCATGCAGACGAACAATCTTACAAGTATAGATACGAGCCAACTTCTCAACACTGAACGAGACTTGAACTAGAATAAAATGAGATGACTTGGTCAATCGATCCATGATGACCCAAACACGGTCAGAACCATGAGATGTATGAGGCAAACCAGTCATAAAGTCCATGATAATCCGTTCCCACTTCCACTTAGGAATGGGTAACCTTTGAAGAAACCCAACAGGCCTCATATGTTCGACCTTCACCTGCTAACAACATAGGCAACGAGCCATAAAATCTTCGACATCTCTCCTCATACTACCCCACCAGTTACGCTGCCTCAAATCACGATACATCTTAGTCACACCTGGATGGATAGAATATCTGGAACAATGGGCCTCCTTTAAGATCAACCTAATTCAATCACCCATTCTTGTCACACAAACTCATCCTCTAATCCTAAAAACTCCATCTGAATCAAGTGAGACTTTCTTAGCCTCCCCACTCAACCCCTTATCTTGAATTAACCTTAATCCAACATCGTCAAACTTATGAGCTCGAATCAGCTCCATCAAAGAAGATCCAGCCTCCACAAAAGCCAAAACACTCCTAAGTGTCAAAATATTAAGCCTAACCATATGGTTACCTAAAGACTGAACCTCTAAGGCTAATGGCCTCTCGTGGGTCAAAAGATGTGCCAAGATAGCCATTCTAGTCGACCTTTGGCTCAAGGTATCTGCAACCACATTAGCCTTGATCGGATAATAAAGAATAGTCAAGTCATAATCCTTAAGCAACTCAAGACAACGGCTCATATTAAGATCTTGCTGGGTGAAGAAGTACTAAAGGCTACAATGATCTGAGAAGATCTCACAACGAACTCCATACAAGTAGTGCCTCCATAATTTAAAGGTAAACACAACTGCGCACAACTCCAAATCATAGATAGAATAATTTATCTTATGAGGCTTCAATTGACGTGATACATCAATTACCTCACCCTCCTACATCAATAAAATACCTAAAATATAACAAAAGATGGTAAAGCCCATGCCCTTCTTGGGGAAAGACAATATAGGAGTTGAAGTCAACAAATTCTTAAGCTTTTGAAAGCTCACCTCACAAGCATCGGACCGCGGAAAAGAAATCTTCTTCTGGGTCAACTTGGTCAATGGAGATGCAACAGATGAAAAATCTTTAACAAAACATCGATAATACCCGACCAAGCCAACAAAACTTCAAATCTCAGTGGACGAAGTAGGTCTAGCCCAATTACGATGCAACCTTGGTTGGATCAACCATGATACCTTCCTTAGTCACCACATGAACCAAGAGAGACACAAAATCCAACTAAAACTTGCACTTGGAGAACTTAGCATACAAATTCTCATCCCTCAATCTCTGAAGCACAATCCACAAATGCTCCTCCTGCTCAACCTCACTCTTGGAATAAACAAAGATATCATCTATAAATACAATAACAAAAGAGTCAAGCTACGGTCTAAACACCAGATTCATAAACTCCATGAATGTGGTCGAGGCATTGGTCAACTCAAAGGACATGACCAAGAACTCATAATGACCATATCGAGTTCAAAAAGCTATTTTTGGAATATCCGAAGCTCTAATCCTCAACTGGTTATAATCGGACCTCAAATCAATCTTCAAAAACACTGCAGCAACTTGAAACTGATCAAATAAATCATCAATGCGAGAAAGAGGATACTTATTCTTAATCATCACCTAATTTAACTGTCGATAATTAATACACATCCGCATAGACCCATCATTTTTATTCATAAACAAGACAGGCGTACGTTAAGGTGAAATACTAGGTCGAATATATCCCTTATCAAACAACTCCTGCAACTGATCCTTCAGTTTTTTCAACTCTACTAGGGCCATCCTATAAGGAGAAATCAAAATGAACTTGGTGCCTGGCTCAACATCAATACTGAAATCAATATCTCAATCTGGAGGAATACCATACAAGTCCATAAAGAATACATCCATAAACTCACGGACAATATAGATATAATCCAAAGAAGGAGGTGAAACAACACTGGTGTCATGAATATGGGCCAAGTAAGATAAGCATCCCCTCTCAATCAATTTATGAGACTTAACATAAGATATAATCCTCTTAGGATCCGAATGAAATGCACCCTTCCAAGCTATCTTTGGCGCACCTGACGAAGCTAAAGTCACAGTCTTGATAAAATAATCTAAGACAACATGATAAGGAGCCAACCAACACATGCCTAAAATATCCTCAAAATCGACAATATCTAATACAAACAAGTCTACTAAAGTCTCACGCCCGACAAAAGTCACACCACAAGACCGGTGCACCCGATCCACCACTAAAGAATCACATACTGGAGTAGATACATAAATAGACATGGGAAGAGGCTCACTAATAAAATCAAACCCAAAGCAAAATACATATACATATAGGAGAAATTTGATCTAGGATCAAATAATACGGATGTAGGCCTAAAAAAAATGGGGACGATACCGATAATCACAATATCAGAAGCCTCTGCATTAGGCCTGGCTAGTATAGCATAACACTGACTATGACCACCAACTGCCTAGGTGGCCCTACGACCACCACCATAGGTCCTACCATCTTTACCTCTCGCACCTCTGGTAGAACCCCTACCTCTCCTGGTTGAAATAGAAGTAGCCTGATTACCCAATAGAGATATTTCCTAGACACATTGTCAATCTTATCACACATACAACAACCTCTATGACTAGCCTCAATAAAAAATGGTACAACTGGGCCCGAACGACCACCTTAAACTGCTGAACCAGAAGGTCCACTACCTAAACTCTGTAAAGCCACCACTGGCCTATCATGGTATTTATGAGAACCTCTAAAATCTTTGCCTCGAGAGGTCTGACTCCTGAACTCACCAAAACATCGCACTTTCTTGGCGCCTCCCTGAGATGCACTAAGAATACCATCTGTCATCTTAGCATGATCCACTATACTCTAAAAGAAACCTAAAAAAAAACCATCAAAGATATAATCAACTAAAAGGAGACATCCAAACCATTCACAAATTTTTGAATCAAATTTTTGAATCTTTTCAAACTCGGTGAAAATATTATCCTAGGAATATTTGGACAGGGTATGGAAGCGTGTCTCATACTCAGCAACTGTCATGGAGCCTTGCTCCAAATGATCAGACTCATCCCGCTCTCAGTCCCTCAAACTGTAGGGCACAAATCTCTCTAAAAAAGTATCAACAAACTGATCCCATGGCAACTCGGGAGCATCAACAGGCCTACAATTGACATACAATCTCCACCAATATCTCCTAATATCTCTCAAATGATAGTAGTATAAGCCACACCATTCATGCAAAAATAGTAAAACAAACTTAAAACACAAGGTATGAAAGAACTTTGCATGATAAAGAATGAAATGAGAAAAGTTTCCTAAAGATGTCCTATAGCCTCTCTAAGCTAGATACGGATGTCTACGTACCGATCTGCGGGACTCTATCAGATATCTCATTATTACACTGTTTAGATTAATGAAACCTGGCTACTTTGATACCAATTTATCACGACCTAAAAATAAAGGTCATGACGGCACTTGTCGCAACGTACCTTGACAAGTAAGCCTATCACCCAAACCGACACAAAAAGAGAAAAAGATAGAAATATCCCAAGGTAAGGTTTTTAGAATAAAGCCGAACCATATAAGTAATCATAACAACGCGAAAAGAACTTATTCAAAATACCAATCACACCCAAAATTAGCTGTCAATAGTTTAAGAACTACTAATACAATCCAAGAGTCAAATACATCAAAAAAATAACCATAAAGGAATAATATCTATCTTTAAGTACTAATAAAGACATAACTACTATAGAAAGATAGAGGTGAACTTCGGACGCATGAATGTCCAACCACTACCTTGGAAGCTCCAACAATCCGAGTTAAGCAACCTGAGGCGCACTTGAGCTAGGACCTACATTGAAAGGGTACAGTAGGCATGATTACGGTCCACTTGTACTCAGTAGGTATCATAGGCCGACTAAGCAAAGTCGTAAATATAGCATACAAAATATAAACTAAGGGCACATCACTTGGAATCAGAAAATGTCCCACAATGGTAGCTCATACCGCTTGCACTAATAGTTCTAATATATCACATACACTCCAAGATAAAACATGAGTATGCATTAGATCATATATAAGTAGAATAAGGGGGAACATGCATGTACAAGATCATCAAATACAAGTAAAAAAAGATAAGATAATTACATAGATGGCAAGTCAATACGATAATACAATACAATATAAACACAATAAAGTAAGTGCAATGTATAGGATGATGATGATGATGATGCACGAGGTCATTGTACGACCTCTGGGATCATCGCACAATCCTCATAAATACCTATGAAGCTTAAAATTCCCAACGTAGGATCTATGATGGGTTCGTCAACCCATATACAATCCAAATATCTCATATCTCCTTTCCAACACATCCCTTTAAAAGAGTTTTATATGGTGTTACAGTATCTCCTCTCTGGCACATTCCTCGGGGAGAGTTTTTAAAAAGGTGTTTCCAATATTACTCAGGTGTTACCACGGTGGTACCAATGTTTCATGAATGAGTATTGTATGAGGATGTAATGCTCACAGCCAATCACAATGAGTATTTCTAGTACCAACCACATGATATATATCCACAACTAGCTCTATCAACATGGGCTGTCCCAACCCAACCCAGCCCAACCCAACCCTAGCGGGCTAGGAATTAAATGGGCTAGCCCTTTTAACTAAAGAGAATTTAACATAGTGGCCTAACCCATTCCTAAGTGGGCCGCAGGTTAGGGAGGGTTGACCCTTCAGGAAAAAAAAGCAACCTGAACATGTTAAACGAAAATATTGAAAGTACTAGATTGTCACCAACTTTTATGGTTTCACTTTAATATGTATCCTACTAGTTTTTGGCATATTATAGGCATCTTACTAATACCTTTAAGGGTTGTTAGGTTGGGAAAGAATTATCCTGGGATAATTAATCTCGAAATTAGTTATTCTATTATGTATACGGATATTTTATCTCATCACTATGGTGTAAAAAGTGCGATAAATAATGACGGTACTAACTAATACATCACACCAAACATGGAATATAATAGTCCTTCATTTTATCTCAGAGTGTTTATCCCTTATACCTCACACCAAACGATCCTTAGTTGTAATTAGCTCATGACATTTACTGTAATAAGCAAAGAAATGATGATTAGCTACAAATTCCATAGAAAAATTCTAATATGGTTAAGATAATAAATATAGATATACACAAAGTATCCATATAAAAGAAGCAAGATTATAACAGAAGAAAGGCTAAATTCAAAGCACAGAATATTGCATTAAGTAAAGGCAACAACTACTAAACCATCACGAGTAAAAATAATTTTTTGAAATTCATAACTAAAAGTAGCTTACCAGCCATTTCAAACACACACTAACAACTTTAAAAATTAGTATCAATCAAAGAATGGATTAAAAAAATAAGTAGCTAGTTAAAAAATATTGACAAAATTCTAATTCCTAATAGATAAATGACCAACTTAAGAATATTTAATAATTTGTTTTAAAGTCCCAGCCCATGGGCTGATCTCTAAGGCTGATGGGTTAGGCCTCTGAGGTCGACGGATCAAGTGAGGCTGGGCTTATAAGCCTCATTTCTAAATGGGCTGAAGAAACTTAGCCCAACCCTACTTAATTAAAGGGTTGGGCTGGGCCGGCCTCATGAGCCAAATTCATATTGACAGCTCTATCCACAACCAACCATAATGATACATTTTCACAACCATGTGAGCCAATATCCACTCATTATTTTCGTTCATCCATGAATTTCCACATGTCTCATATGCCAATAAAGTATGAATATAATCACAATACACCAATGGTACCACATTAAATATTTTAACAACACAATACAATTATTCACATGTATTCAAGGCTATCAATACACATAGGACCCCACACGATCACACATATCACATAATATCTCAATTTTGATGATTACATCACATATAGGCCCCCATATGGGCACAACACATAGATAACCATTTTTCATGATTAATTCCCACCCTTAACATGAATTTTATACTATTATTTACTATCCAGCCCAGTCTAAAAAAGTTAAGCTATAACCTGCCTCAAAAATCAAAACTAATCTGCTACACTTGAAATCGTGACCTTACTTTTCACGAATAATCCCGAACTCCACTAAATCATCAAATTAGGAATCCTTGTAATAGATGAAAACTCTTCAACAAACCATCTATAATAGCCTTCCAAACCCAAGAAACTCTTAATATCTGATGGAGAGATGGGTCTGGGTCAATTTTTCACTGCTTCAGTCTTTTGAGGGTCAACTAGAATGCCATTGTCGAAAATAATATGACCAAGGAAAGCTACTGATCTTAGCCACAACTTGCACTTACTAGATTTGGTGAATAGCTGGTGGGATCTAAGAGTCGACAATACAATTTTGAGATGGTATGCATGATCATTTTTACAATGGGAATAGACAAGGATATCATCAATGAAGACTATGACGAACATGTCCAAGTGTTGCTTGAACACCCTGTTTATCAACTCTATGAAAGTGGCAGGGGCATTCGTTAGTCCAAAATACGTAACTAGAAATTTAAAGTGACCATACAGAGTTCTGAAAACTGACTTTGAAATGTCATATTTTTTGACTCTAAGCTGATGATAGTCAAATCTGAGGTCTATCATAGAAAAATAAATGGCACCCTGAAGTTGGTCGAACAAGTCATCAATTTTGGGGAATGGATACTATTTCTTGCTGTGACTTTATTCAACTGACGGTAATCGATGCACATTCTATGAGAACCATCTTTCTTACACACGAGCAGGATTGGAGCGCCCCATGGGGAAACACTGGGCCTGATGAATCCCTTATCTAAGAGATCCTTCAACTTTTATTTCAACTCTTTAATTTTAGCTGAAGCCATTTTATCAAGAAGAATAGAGATAGGCTGGGTATCAGGAAGAAGATCTATTCTGGAGTAATTTCCCTTTCAAAAAGAACGTTGAGAAGATATTTAGGGAACATATCTGGAAATCCCCTTATTACTAAAACTGACTCGAGACTTGAAGTCTCAGAACTTGGGTCTTTGAATCAAATAAGATCGTAAATAAATCCCTTAGATATCATTTTTCTTGCCTTAAGATATGAAACAATCTAACCCTAAAGCACTGAAGTAATAACCCTCCATTTAATAACTGGTTCATTGGGAAACTAAAACAGAATGACTTTATTTTGACAATCAACTGAAGCATAGCATGAGTGGATCCAATCCATGCCAAGAATGACTTCAAAATCAATCATCTCTAACTCTACAAGATCAACTGACGTGACTTTCTAAGATACTGTAACCGGGAAATTTTTGTATACTCATTTGGATATCATAGACTTACCCACCGGGGTAGACACTGAGAAAGGCTATGCTTATATTTTAGGACTGACACCAAAATTGACAGCTATATAGGGGGTTACAAAAAATATAGTGAAGCTCCAGGATTTAACAAAACATACACATAAAGATGAAAGACGTATAACGTACCTGTAACTACATCAGGAGAACTTTACTGATCATGTCAGGACGGGAGTGCATAAAGCCTATTCTGGTGCTGTCCACTGGTTGCACTGGAAGCGGCACCCTGCTGAGTCGGACGATCGACTGGAACTTGGGAACAACTGCGATGACTACGCTAAGCTACCTGTGGGCATTCTCTAACTCTGTGGCCTGGCTTGCCATATCCAAAACATATATCACTACCAGCCTTATACACACACTAATGCTTCCTACCACACTACCCACAGAAAGGATTAGTACGACTATTGTTTGTACTATCCTGGGACTTGGAGCCTGGCACCCTATCCCCAACTGTTATTCCAGAACTTTGGCACTGGCACATTAGTTGAATATGGAGCTGTGGCTAAAATTTTTTAATGGAACTGAGAACGGTTACCACTCTTTGACCTCGATTGAGAAAAGTTAAAGCTACCTATTCTGGCCCTCTTATTCTCTCTCTAGTTCTCCTTAAGCTTATGTTCCTCAATCTGAGGCTAAAATTTTTTGATGGAACTGAGAACGGTTACCACTCTTTGACCTCGGTTGAGAAAAGTTAAAGCTACCTATTCTGGCCCTCTTATTCTCTCTGTAGTTCTCCTTAAGCTTATGTTCCTCAATCTGCTGAG
The DNA here is from genome assembly GCF_002878395.1 of Capsicum annuum. NCBI lineage: Eukaryota > Viridiplantae > Streptophyta > Magnoliopsida > Solanales > Solanaceae > Capsicum > Capsicum annuum. Next base: position 208,502,332 of record NC_061121.1, read on the forward strand.
CATGAACCATAAGCCTAGATAGGTTCATTTCCTTAATCAACATAGAAGTCCTTCACTCCTTGGCCATACTATCAGCTATACCAAAAACAAACTTACATATTCTAGACCTATTATTAGCCACCATCGAAGGGGCATACCTTGCTAATTGAGTAAACTTACATGAGTATTCCTTCACACTCATATTGCCTTACTTTAAATTGATGAACTCTTGCACTTTAGCTTTCCTTAACTCTAACAGAAAGAATCTATCTAGAAAAGCTGTGGCAAACTTTTCTCACTCTACAGCCCTGCCTCAATACCCCTATCCTTCTTTTATAGCTTATACCAGGTGTGAGCTACATCCTGCAACTGATATGCAGCTAAATCTGCACTCTCACTCAAAGTGACACCCATAATATTAGTCACTTTTTGAACCATATCAAGAAACTCCTACAGATCCTCCTCAGACTTGGATCCCAAAAAATAAAGAGAGGATTTATTCGGGTAAAGTCCTAAATCCTAGCTGCAGTTGTGTTGGCAATTGGATTGGCTAGGAAAATAGCCTACTGATTATTCTGAGTAGCTACTGAGTGATCTAAAGT